>NC_053155.1:298729540-299046207 GCF_016835505.1 Polypterus senegalus
TAAAATGAAATTATTCCAATTTACAGACACAAAGAGCATCTACATTGGGAGGAAGAATGAGTAACTGAACATGCCTATCCAGAAAACGGTAGAAATATGGCTAATACAAAACGAATGTTTGAAATCACAGATTCTTTAGTGGAAGATCACATTTGCAAGAAATTCCATTTAAACCAGGAGCCTTAATCTGTGTTACTACACAAAATAGCGTGCACCAAAGAGTGGAACCGTAGGAGGAGAATTCCGTTAACACAAGCAAAAATAGACTAGTCACCATGTAATTGTATCCAACAGTAAGAGGTGTGCAATGACCAGTGGAATCAACCCCATAGTCAGAGGTGTCAAATCATTTTGAGCACTAAGTGAAGGTGGTGGTGACTTTCAAAACTTCTTTTAAGATAGACAGCATTGTAGGACCCCAGTGTGTCACTTTAAACCATGCTACAATTAAATGAAAGATGTGATAGTAGTGACACAGATATGCAGGTTTACACAAGTAATGGGTAACTCTCATACGTTGTGTAGTCTTCCAGCTGCAAAGGTAGGGAACCTTAGTTCTTAAGGGATTGGATGGATCCAGTTGTCACTTCCCACTTACAGTGGAATTAATAATTACCTGTACCCTTGATGAACAAAAGTCAGTTTAAAAGCCATATAAAAAAGAACAGATAACTAGTTATATCATGCCTGAAAAGGAAAAAATTACACACATTGATATTTTATATTTTTGAAGAGTTTAGAAAAAAAAAGGGTTTAAGAAACTATTCAACCAATTGTTGAATCTATTTTTACAGAGAATTAAGTAGATAACACAATATCTTTAAGACCTCCATTCAAAATGGAAGAATACGTTCACCATCATAAAAGACAGTGGCAATTAACAAGGCGAAGAACTCACAAATGAAAAGTCTTATTGTTTTATGTTTGCAAATACTGTGCAATATGCACAAACATTAATATAACACAATGAATGTTAGGTTATTAATTATAAATTGAAAATCATTAAATCTATGCTCTACTTTAAATACAGTATGGTGGAACTATCTATCGTGTGCTACTGACTCTAGGGATCTTGCTATGATCCAAATACCTGTATACTATATATTTGCCAAAAAGTAACTTCACTAACAAAGTTAAATCGAACTAAAATCCAGCTAAATGAACTGAAGAAGAAATAAAAGTGTGTCATAAAGGAATGGGTCCAAGTTCAAATTATATACTAAAACCTTACTAAACATGATTAAAGGTTTTTGATTGGTATTTTTGCCAAAGCATTGGTCAAAAGACATTGTAAATCTAAACCTAAAATATAAAATTTAATGATGACATCAATTGACCATTGTTCAATTAACTTAATGTATATTAAGAGATTAAAATGTATAATCTTACCATGTGTACTAATTTCATTGGTAAATTTAAATAAACCAAGTGTTGCAGCTCAACGATATAAGACATGATGTTCATGTCTTATAGGCTGCATTTAAGCTAATCACTGAACCACTTTGCATCCAAATGCAGAAAAGAACCTTCCAGCAAAAATTAGGCATGCAAAATGTAGCTTGGTTTGTGAGCATACAGAGGATGAAGTGGTTGCCCAGCTGAAATACAAACTCAGAACATCTAAAGTGGATTACTAAATTCAACACAAGAACTAGAATTACAAGGATGGACTTTGCTTCTTGGAGGGAATGCTGCAGATCACTTCAAACTCAAGCCTCTGATTGTGTTTCAGGCAAAGAATCCAAGGTCACTGAAAGGCATTTGGAAGAGTCAACTGCCTGTCGTCTGGAGGTCTAACAAGAAGGCATAGATGACGCTTCAGATTTTTGAGGAGTGGTTTTTCAGCCATTTTGTGCCAGTAGCGAAGGACTAATGTGTTAGCAAGGGACTACCTTTTAAGGTGTTGATAGAGCTGGACAATGCTCTTGGTCACCCTGCCCGCTTGAGGGACTTTAACCCTAATGTCAAGATGGTTTACGTTCCACCTAATACCACTGCCCTTTTACAGCCCATGGACAAGGTGTCATTGCCTCTTTCAAGGTCTACTATCTCTGGAGGACATTTGCTATGGCCGTTAATGCAACTGAGAAGGACAACAACCTGACACTCAAAAGACTTTTGAAAGTCTTATAACATTTACAATGCTGTACAAAACATTGCTCTTGCCTGGGATGAAGTGAGGCGAACAAACTTAAATGGTCTGTGGAAAAAACTGTGTCCCCAGTTTGTGTATGACTTCCATGGCTTCGAGGACTCAGTGGAAGCTATAACAGAGAAGGTTGTTGCCATGGGTAAACAGCTTAATTTGGAGGTGGAGGCCGAGGATATCACAGAGCTACTGGCATTACATGGAGAGGAGCTGTCTGCTGAGGGCCTCATTTAGCTAGAGAAACAGCTGATTGCAGAGGAAGAGATAGAAACCCCATAACCCAAGAGAATTACCACCAATGGTTTGGCAGAAGGTTTTTCTATGGTAGAGGACAGTTTGGCAAAATTTCAGGCCGAGGACCCAGCTGTTATGTATACCTTGCAATGCTATAGGCAGATTTTGGAAGAGAAGTCATCAACCTTCCAGACTAGCCTGGAACAATTCTTTAAGAAGGTAGAGAGGCCTTCAACAGATATTATACCCTCTACATCATCTGCTTCTTGAGATGAAACACCTGTAGTACAGGTAGAATCATCTCCAGTGTCTCCTGCATGTTCATTAGACAATCCCGATTCACCTGATCCAGTATCTCCAGCACCTTCTGCAGGTTCTCTTGCCTCTCCAGCTTCCTCCTCCCAAATAGGCGACTCTTTCCAACCTTGCAATGCCCCTTGCAGTGTGCAAGCCAACCACAGGAATAAAAGTAAGGATTTTTTCTTTTACATGCATTTTTTGTCATTTGTTCTTTTACTAGAGTACAGTATATTTATGTCCTTATCCTGTGGCTTAGTTGTGTTTTATGTACTAGATTATGATTTTACAACTTTGTTAGGATGGGTAAGTGACTTAGGCTAGGGTGTGTTTCGACACATCACTCTCCAAGGCAACAGGTATGGGGGAGGTTGTTTGGTTTACATCACTATCGTAGGAATGGAACTGTGTCGTAACCTAAGGACCCCTGTATGTCGACAGATTCCTTTGCCTAAACAAAAGAGGTACAAAACCCTTTCCAGTAATGTGTCAGTTTCTGAGTTGCTTTTCACTTAATTCTTACATGCATAATAAGTCAATAAACAGTTTTACTGATCAAAGGGGAGTTGAAATGATTGATTTTATATTGAATATGAAATTCAATCATAATTTGAATCCCTAATTAATCTACATATAAAAATTGATGTAAAAAATGGAACAAAGTTACATTTGTTTAGAAAGGCACTGAATAAAATGAAAGATTTAAAAGTGTGGATAGTTTTTTAATCAAAAAAGCCAGTTTCCAGAATAGCAGATCACCACACTGTTGTTGCCAAAGAATGTCTAAGCATGCATTTACAACCACTATGAAATACAATGGACAAGCAATAAAAGTTAATCTGCCAGCTAACAATAAGACTTTTTAATAGGAGAAAACTTACAAAGCAATGTGTTCCAGAGCAAGAAGTTTGTCTTTTGAAAATGTAAAACAATTAAGAATGTTGACCACTTTGGTTGTAGGAATAGCCACCATTTTCTAAAGAAAAAGAAAAAAAGCAAGATGATCAGATTTGAACAGTCTTATAACAGTCATGTGCCAATTAATTATCCATCTACTTTTTTTATAGGTTAAAACAAGCCACATGAACTCTCAGTCTTCTGGTGAAGTTCTTGTAGACATCAAAATAATGACTATGGTAAACCTGAACATCTATAGCATAACAATAAACAAAACCAATTGAAATTTTCAAATCAAATATTAAACAGCAGCATAAAATTCACAAAATAAATAGCACACTGGCAAAGTAGCCTCCTAGGACAGCAATGAAATGCCTCAAAAAAGTTTACTTATGACAATGTTTATTTAAAGACCTAAGCCCATCTCTTGGTGTTCCTGTATCCCCTTTATACTTTGTCCTTTTTTTCAAGCAGACAAACAAGAATAGGCTACTGGTTACAGTGGAAACGAGCAAAAAAGCTTTGCAAGGGGTGACAATTAAAAAAGTCTTACTTTTGGCAATTCAAGGATCAAAACTCAAGTAGTTCATTGAAGGAAAAACATCATGAGCTGTCATTAAAATGTATAGGCATATAGTCTGAAAAAAATTAAACCTAGAAGCAATTTTTTTTCCTGCTTCATTAAATTTGATTAAATATTTTTTTCCCCCAAAAACAAAGTTTAGAATCACAAATCTGAAAGAAATGATACAGGTAAATAATCATTTAGATTTATTGGTTTTAATTAGTCACTTAAGTATGAGGCAGCCTGAATGGTCTACCACTGTATTTTATTGTTATACAGAAAACACTGACAGGCAATCAGTTTATAAAGTGAAACCCATCACAGAGCAGTACTGGCCTGTCTCATTATTTGTATATTTTCTTTCTTCATCTTGTAAAGCACTTTGAGCTACATAATTTGTATGAAAACATGCTATATAAATAAATGTTGTTATTTTGTACACCTATAATGATGCATTATAGTAGCTATGGTACTTTGACCTTTTGGCTGGGTAAAAGAAAAATTATTTTCTGTTAAAATAAAATATATTTCTAATATTGTGCATACTGGAATATTCTTTACTTATAACTATTTTACTATCTGCAAACCCATTTCATGCAAGGTTATGGGGACAATTTCAGCAACAAAGGGTTCAACTTTGAAAAAGGTTCCAGGTCCCCTACAGAGCACATCTAAACTAATACATCAAAACATATATACACACTCAGTCATTCACAATTGACTAGTTCAGATTGTTCAATAAACATTTGCATGTTAGTACATGGGGGAAAAACTGAAACAACTACAGAAAAAAGCCTAGACCTGAACATGATTTCCAACTTCGGCTATACAGAAATAGGCTGAAGCTTCTTTATTTCCACTACAAATGGAATCACCAACTAACCTAACCAATTTGTCCTTTCGTGATATAGGAGGAAAACTCATGCAAATATGTGCAAACACCACACAAATAATGTTCTGACATAGCAGTTGAACACCAGATACTAGATTAAGTACTTTTCAGAATGCTATGTTTTTAGAAGTACAAAATAGGCAGATTGATTTAAATTGCTAATAAAATGTTAACTTATTGTATAATGGAGAAAAAAAATCACTGCTACTTTTAACAATATTACTGTTTTGTTGTTAAGACACCTCTTCTTTTCAAATTATGATCAGAACCTTGAGTAGTGGTGGCGGCATGCACCTTCATACCTGTTACTTAATGCATTTTATTTTAATAACTCTCAACTTCTTATATGTGAGTGGTATTTTGTTATTCTTTGATAATGATGCTTTAGATTTTTCTTTCGTTCTGAATTTACTTCTGTCTTTCACATTGGTGAGCATTTACGGCAACTAGCCAAGGTCTACTTTTTTTCGTCTACAACAGCAATGCCATTTTATGGTTTGCCCTCCACTTGTTCTAGTCAACAATCAATTCAAATGCATGGAACTGAAATATGTCTCTCTATTATTTAAAAAAAAAAAAATCTTGAAAGGGAGTCTAGGGAGAGACAAGACGTGATCTTTTCAGAAATTCTCGCATGACAATTTGACGTCCTGCGAGAAACAAGGCAGTGAGACAACATTTAAAACAAGTTCACGGACATCTAACCTAGCAGTTGTTGGAATGCTTCTGGCAGAAACACGTCATGTGCTCCCAGCTCTTAAAACAACGACAAGCAACATGCAGAAAACGCAGCTCACCAGCAGAAGCAAGCCAGCAGATGATCCGACTGCTACTCCTTAGCATGCGTTCAGCCAACCCCCTCCAACCCCCCTTCGCAACGTGAGCGGCAGAGACGCGAAGTGGCAAAAGGACAGCTGCAATACAGGCTATTAAATGATTGACAAGTAGAATATGCAGCGCGCCAGCAGCAACAGCAACTAGCCAACAGATGATCCAATCTCTACTCCTTAGCGTGCGTTCAGACACCCCCCTTCACAACGCGAGCAGCGTTATACATCGTGCGAGAAAGAGATGTAACCACGCCTGGGGCCAGAAATAAAGGACAATGTAACAATTCCCATGAAAATAACAATTTCGTTAAATTGTATATCCGGTAAACCAAACCCAGGGGTGGGCGAGCAAAGTGAGGAGGGGGCAGAGCCCCCTAGTATATAATTAAATTCAACTGGCAGTTTAAACTATCACTGCATTCGACTGTGAAGCAATATCCTGCTTATAAAATACAATTTCTTCATATACAATATATAGGACTTTTTTTAAAATCTTGTTAATCATTATTATTACTATGTGACAGTGCTCATGTATCTTTTTATCTTATTCATTGCTTCTCTTTGTTTTCATTCTTTTGCTGCATAAATCTATGATAAACATTTCTTAGGCCCTTCTTAATAAGGAACAAACAGTCCTTGGTTTTGCAGATACTTCAAGATAATGCTGATTGGCCAAAATTCACGAAAGCATTTTTTGTAGTGAATAAGCTATGTTCACTGGTGATCTTGTTATTTCGAATTTTTGTTCCCCCAGCATGCCATGGTCCTTTGCAAGGCCAGCAAGATATCACAGAGCTGTAGCAGCCATTCACAGAGCTTTTATGCATGCATACTATAAGATTGCTGCTGAGCTGTTTTGTGTAAGCATGACGCCTAAACTACATCAGTACATTAGCCTTCCACCCTGCATGTATTTATAGAAATGAAAAAAAAAGTGCAATATTTTCATTTGAGGGGTACATTAGCTGGCCATAATAAGAATGCAAGAAGTACTGTCATTAGATATTTAACACTGATCCCTGTGTGATGAGTAGCACCACTAATTTGCATACATAATTAGCTATGATCCAAAACAATTCTTAAAAGAATAACCCCAATAGAATTATTGCTGTTTACAAGGTGTCTCTATCTTCTTCAAAATCTTCCCACGAGTAATTTTTTCCAGTATCACTAAAGTGTAATTTATATAAAAGTACAATATGGACCATTGTATACCAATTTATTCCTTGCATCACTGTGCCCTGAACAATCAGCCTGTCTGTGCACCCTTGGCTTTTTTACTTTCCCAGGCAACGGGTATGGTGGAGGTTGTTAGAATAATTGCTGTTGCTCAAAGCCCTTAGCTCTTTTCTTTTACATCTGATAATGAGCTATGTACACTGACTATTTACATTAGGCAAAATAAAAATAAATGCATTAGCACTAGCACTATTACCACAGTGATAGACAAATTAACATTATGTAACTTAAGGAGATATACAGGTCAACCCCCACGAAAGTATAAACCAGGGTACCTAAAAAAAACAAAAAACTGCAGGCATTCCTATATTTAAGTCTCACTGAAATCTTAGCCTCCAGATAATGAAAATGATTGGGAACTTTAAAGTTTGATTTCTTTATTCAATGTTACATTTAAAACATTGTTAAATTAAACACTTCACTTCAGAAGCAACCTAACAAATAATCTGTAATTATTATAATGTTATGCAAAATAAAGGATACATTAAAATGCTTATGAATGCAGTGTGCTTCAATTAACTATAAGTACAATATTTTCAAATATAATCAAAACTCACACGTTGTAATGCTTTTATAGCTCTTATCTGAGGTTCAGCCCATGAAAAATACTTCAGCAGTTCCGTCACCTGTAAGATAAGGCATTATTAACACCGTAATCACTCAACATACTGTAGCAACTGGCAAAAAGTTCCTAGTACTAACAATAAAAAAAAAATGCAGTCATGCTTTTTTACAAATCAGATTACACAGCTTTAAAAATATGTTCTTATATCTTTATAAAGAAACTAATGAATTATTTATCAAGTAGTACCAATTTCATTACAGAAACATATTACAGTAAAATTTTAATTCTTGAGCAAGTAAAAAAAAATTCAGTTACACAGTTTCTTTATACTGCATACCTGGCTAGACATGGAATAAAGGCACTACCATGGAAAAGTTATAATGGCCTAAACATACACACACACCTCTTAGGAACAAACGGTCTCCATCCAAGCAGCCAATTATTATTTAGATCTATCCAACATACTGGTAATATATTTTAGCAGAAATATATACAATGGATTCAGGAACTATTCAGACACCTTCCCTTTCTACACTTTA
This sequence comes from Polypterus senegalus, assembly GCF_016835505.1. Taxonomy (NCBI): domain Eukaryota; kingdom Metazoa; phylum Chordata; class Cladistia; order Polypteriformes; family Polypteridae; genus Polypterus; species Polypterus senegalus. The sequence goes on from NC_053155.1 coordinate 298,737,748, forward strand.
CTGGGTTGTATAATTAACTTTAAACAGATAAATTTGCTATTTTCTTGTCAATCTACACTCAGTAACCCAGAATGACAAAGTGAAAACATGTTTTCAGAAACATTTTCAAATTTATTAAAAACTAAAAACTGAAATCTCTCATTTCTTAAAGTATTCAAACTCTTTGCTGTGGCACTCTAATTGTGGTCAGGTCCATCCTGTTTGCTTTAACAATGGAATCCCTGAAGCTTGCTATTTTTTTTGTTGTCCCTGACCACCCTAAACTTTCCTGACATATGTCAAGAAGCTTGTAGCTGCTTATAACTACGTTAATAGCTTGCTTTCTGGCAATGAGTTTGTAAGGAATTATACAGGTAATGAAATACCATGATTTGAAATACATACATTTCATGTGTGCTCTGTGTCTACAATGATCTGTGTAAATATAGAATGACAGAGGAAATGCAAGGCAAGAAATGCTATAACAGAAGATGTTTATATATGTTTTAGTAATAACAGCATAATTTTGACTTGAAGTGTAGGATATGTGAAGACTGAAGCTCAAATATCCAAAAAGACTATCACAAAAGGTGTAACAAAACAAGTATGCTTTTATTCAAGAATAAAACCAAATATAAAGAAACTGCTCAACTGCCATGTTGCTGAAGCCCAGCTACCAGTTGGTACAAAGTACAGGATGTTCGCATACGTGTGTGTTTGAGCGTTTCACTTTCAACTAGTTGTCACAGTGTTAATGCTATTCCAACTCAAATCTAAGCAGATGGTACAGTGGGGAAGCTACTGCTTAGCAACCACGAGGTAATTGGTTTGAATCCTGCGTTGTCTCTGCATTTAGGGCTTTGATACGAGTCTGTAACATCCTGGGTCCTTGAGTGGCCCAGCCAAATCCCAGACTTAAACCCCATAGACCATATGCTGAGAGACCTGAAAATGGCAGTTTTACAGATGGCTCTCATCCAATCTAACAGGGCTAGAGAGGATCACACAGGAAGAATGGAATAAACTGGCCAAATCCATGTGTGCAAAACTTGTGGAAACTTAGACAAGACGACTCAAAGTTGGAATTGCTGTCAATGGGGCTTCTACAAAGTACTATATTAAGGATATGAACACTTATGTGAAAGAGAGATTTCAGGTTTTTATTTTTTAATAAACTTGCAAATTTTCCTGAAATCATATTTTCACTTTATCATTATGGGTTACCAAGTGTAGACTGATAGGCAAAAATGGTAAATTTATGCATTTAACATTAAATCTACAACACAATAAAGTGTACAGAAATTAAAGGAGTCTGAATACTTTGTGTGAATCCATTGTATAAACAGATAAATATATATAAAAAAATTATCTTAATGAATTATTCTATTGTATCCCTACTATATAATTAATTTAAAAAAGGTTACAAAACATTGTTACAAAAAGACACAATTATATAACCAAAAATGGAACAAAAAAGAAGAAAAAAAAATATTTACACTGCTGCCTGATCCTTCTTAGTACATTTGTTCCATTAAACCCTGATAACCCCTCAATCCCAGTTCTTACAATACCTGTTCACTGGAAAAATATCCATGCACATGATCGATTGCTTTTATTCTTTGTTCTGTCAGCACACACTGAAAAGATATCAGACATATATGAATAAGGATTACGGCTTTAAGAATGCATTAATCAGTAACTACAAATTAGGTAATGTAAAAAAATACATGAATTAAATAAAATCATTTACAGTACTTGATACATAATTAATACATTTTTAAAAGTTTAAAATGAAATGGAAAAGTCTTGTCTAATCTGTGAAACCACTGAAATTTTCTAATGGGTAAAATGAAACATCTTTAACAAGACTGATCTCTAGAATTAAAGCAGGTGTAATTCCTTTAAGACAAAACCATACTAAGAATATGTTAAAATGCTACCCGCTACGGAACTACCAACTAAATTTTTCAGACTAAAAGTGCCACCTTATATTTTAACTGTGTTATTTCCACCAGGAAAAAAAAATTGTTTTTACCCAACATGCAGCCACAAATTTGGAAAACTATAAACTGCTTAAGTGTAGTTTACTGTAATCTGAATACGTAAAATGTGTATTTATACAAATGAATATTTGACATTTAGCCACTATGAAGTTACAAGCAATTCTAACAAACGTTAACCAAGTGCTATAATCTACATTCCTTTCCATTGTTTAATGCTAAGTACAAAGCAATAGGGTGGTTCAGTTTTTACCTGCCAGTGTTTGTACACCACTATTTAATTTTGTAATATACAATATTAATACATACACAGGAGCTTCAAAATGCAACTTCTTAAAATAACATTATCAACCACTCTTAATCCAGTTCAGGATTATGGTGGTGCTAATGACAAAGGGTAGAAAGCAGTCACGAAAACAGTACCAATCCACTGCATTCAAACACATATGCATTCACACTGGGCAAATTTAGAGTTAACAATTAACCTAACCTGCATGCCTTTGGGAATGTCTGAGGGCAATCAAAGTAACAGAAGGAAAACATACATGGACTTGGGAAAATGTGCAAAGTCCACATGGGTAATGAACGGATATAGGATTCAAGTACGTGCCACTAAATCTGCAAAGAAGCAGTGGTAACCAAGTATACCATCTATATACAACTTCTTTTTTATGTTAATTTTAAAATATACAACAAAGAGAACATATTATTAATTATTTGGCATGTTTATGTTAACTTTATATTCAATGTCCTTACAGGACTTTTACTCGTGTTGCTTTCTATTTTATTTTTTATTTTATCCTAAATGGCAGACAAAATTGTGTACATGGTCCTCTTTAATTCTTTTTCACTCTTGCTATCAACATACTTATCATCAGGCTCATAGTGACCAATGATATGCCGACTAAAAGGTAGTTACCCATCCAGGGTCCTAACAACATTAGTTTCCATGACACCGACAATGACACCAACCCTTGAAATGTGGGGAGTACAAAGAACATCCATTGCACTTGGCCAACAACACAGCTTGTGAAGAGATGACACAAACACAGAAAAAAATAAAAACAAAAAAAAAACACACACATTACAGTGTTTAGTAGATTTCATCTTAAAACTTTATAAAGATTCCCTCAACAATATGATATATGATTTGACTAAAAGAACCATGCCAAATAAGCATTACTGATGCCCTTGGGCATTTTCTGGGCTGGATTTGTCACTACTTGAATCTCTGTATTCTTGAGCTAAGAATGTCATTTCCTTTAGTCAATCCGATTCATGCATGCTCTACAGGCCTGCATTGCACTTGGTTTCTCCTCTCTGTACAGGATGAGGTGCAGTTATGACTTTTTATTTTGCATGATGTTAAACAGATGCAGTTTCACTTGCAAATCACAGTCTGATCAAGAGCATTCCCTAAGCATGTCACAATTAGTGTTTCTAAATAATGGTAAACACAATGAGGATTAAAAATGTGAGTCAGAAATGTAAATTCTGAATGATAGCAAGCCAAAAAAGTAGACTATTACTTTTCATGAAGAAGACTATAAATTTAATTTTGTACCAAATTTGCAGATTTTATAAGGATGTTTAGTACAGGATTACAACAATCATGAAAGTTGTTGTCTTGCTTTAAAATTAATATTTTTTATTACTAATCAAAAAGACAGACTCAGTTTTGGGACAAACCTTTGATCTCCTGGAGGTCGTAGCAAAACAGAAAAATTTAAAAAACTGTGCCATTATGAACAGTGTAGCACTGGCTCACTAATACAGAGGACTTTCAGCCAACAAATTATTCAAGTACTGCTACTGGAGCTCCATTGACAGCAAAATGCCTGCAAAACCACTCACTGTCACTATATCTGCCAAGTCTGACAATTTCTTTCTTTTAAGTCAGTCTGGTGCATATTTAAGAGGAGTTTTATTTATTTATTTATTGAGCTTCCATACAAAGCCAAATTTGCCCCTTGAAAAATTTTAAATTCCATGCATCTACCTGTCTCTCTATCTTAATCTAAACAGATGTGGATATTACATTCATCAATTTAAATTACAGCAGAACCCCAACTATCCATGCACCTATTAATCAAAGTTATGTAATATCCAAAGCAAACCTGGAAATATATTACTTTTCTTATAATTCATAAAAGCTTTGCCATGAATACTGCACCAAGTGCATAAATATTAAACTTTTAACCTCGACTGTACCAAGCGAGTGGCCAAGATGCTGGTGACTATGAGAATGTGAGTGTGTCTCACTCACCTTTTTCCAACTGCACCCCTCGGCTACTGTCAGCGCCAACTGTGGACACATGCTCTACTGTTTTGTTCATTTAGGATTTTTGAATTTATACATTTCTTTAGTTCATTAGGTCTTCACCTTAAGTATCACAAGGAGCATGAAAAGGAAGCTTGCTGTGGTATCCTTACACATTAATTTTTAATTTGAAATGGCTGCAGCCATCTGATTTATCTAAGGTAGCATTGGTCCATATTACAGGTCTATTACGAGGGGATCTAATCAGACTAATCCGGTATTCCCAGGTCTACCAGTTTTTAATTTTGGGCAACCAAACTACACACTTGCAACGCACAGTGGACTTCCAGATGTTTCACGTCTTTGGTTCATGCATTATTTTTCTAATCAAAAACAATTTGCTAAAATCAAAAGATCAAATTTTTCATGTATGATCGAAACTTTGGTGTCACTTTTAAAAACAACTGGTTATAGCATGCCATTCTAGTGCTGCAATTGTCTTATGGTGGAGCCAAATAGTCGGAAGTCATAAACTGCATCACTTGTGACCTTCACATGTTTGCACTACCCAAGTGGGAATGTAACCACAGATGTCCCCATGAAAGAAGTGCTCAAGCAACAAATGGCAACTATTAGTTCTAAAGTCCAGATTGAAGAAGAAACCGAAGAGCAAGACAGGTACAAAAAGTACACTGTTATGTCTAAAAAACATTTTATACTCTTGACAACAATAAACAGTACTATTTCTGTGATTACAAAAACTGTACAAAGCAACCAATGAGCACAATATATGAACTGCAGCACGTATCAAGCTAAAATAGATTACCATACCATACCATATTTATTTGTTGAGCGCTTAAAAACACAGCATTACAACTGACCGAAGCGCTGTACAGTTACAACAAGCAGGACTAAAAGCAAAATATTAAAAACAAACATTAAGAGAGAATTAAAACAGAGATACTAAAAACAGGTCAGGGGGCCAAATAAAATAGAGAAAATAGCAAAAGGCAAGTGGAAAATGAAACAGGTTAAGAATTAAAAGCCAAAGTGAAGAAGTGCATTTTTAGGCGAGATTTGAATGTGGCGACTGAAGCGGCTTGCCTAACCACTAAGGGCAGGGAGTTCCAGAGCCTGGGTGCACAGACGGAGAAAGCCCTTTCACCACGAGCTTTAAAACGTGCCTTGGGAACGGTTAGGAGCAGCTGATCTGCGGATCTAAGAACACGAGGGGGATTGTGACAATGGAGCAAGACACTCAAATAGGCGGGGGCTAGACCGTTTAATGCCTTATAGGTTAGGAGGAGAATCTTAAAATCGATTCTGAATCTAACCGGCAGCCAGTGTAGGGTTTTTAAAATCGGAGAAATGTGTTGGATTCTGCTACTTCGTTAGAACCCTTGCAGCCGCATTCTGAGCCAGTTGGAGTCTAGAAAGAGTGGCTTTACTGATACCAAAAAGGCAGGAATTAGAGTAGTCAAGCTGGGATGAAATGAATGCATGGATTACTGATTCCAGGAGGCGGTTAGACAGAATAGGCTTGAGTTTGGCGATTCGCCTTAGATGGAAAAAGCAGGATTTTACTGTGCTGTTGACTTGAGCATCCATTTTCAGGAAAGTATCCAATTTGATTCCAAGATTGGAGACAGACGAAGTTACTGGAATGGGAAGAGAAACGAGGCCAAGGGGTGGAGCCTGTTTGCAGTCGGGACTAAAAACAATGACCTTGGTTTTGAATCGTTCAGGTGAAGGAAGTTTACAGCCAGCCAGTCCTTAATGTCAGATAGGCAGTCGAGGAGAGGTTTGGTGGAGTCAGTTGGCTTGAGGGAGAAATAAATTTGGCAGTCGTCAGCATATAGGTGATATGAAATTGCATGTTTTCTAAAAATTGCACCTAAAGGCAGGATGTAGATTGAAAAAAGTAGTGGCCCTAAAATGGAATCCTGGGGGACCCCACATGGGAGTGGGACTGACTCAGATGAAAAATCGTCTAGCATGACTCTGAGAGTCCTGTTGCAGAAATATGACCTGAACCAGTCGAGGGCTAAGCCAAATACACCAGCCCAGGATTCGAGTCAGGAGATCATGATGTCGTGGTCGATTGTGTCGAAAGCAGCAGATAAGTCGAGAAGAACCATAACCACGTGGAGTCCTGAGTCCAATGCCAAAAGGACGTCATTTAGGACACGTAAATGCGTGGTTTCTGTGCTGTGTTGGGGCCTAAAGCCTGACTGAAAAAGATCCATTACCTGATGGTCCTGTAGGTGATGAGTTAATTGCTCATAAACTACTTTTTCTAGTATTTTTGACAAGAAAGGTAGTTTGGAGATTGGACGAAGATTGGAAAGAACGGCAGGGTAGAGATCAGGTTTTTTCACAATTGGATGTACAACTGCGTGTTTGAAAGCACGAGGAACTATAGCCGAGGGTAGACTACTAGTTATGATCTTTAGGACATCATATCGAATCACAGGAAACACATCTTTCAGCAGTCTGGACGGCACCACATCGTCCGGAGAGCCCGAAGGCTTCATTGAGGCGACGATTTTTTCCAGATGGGGGAGCGAAATGGGTTCAAAGCTGGTGAGGGAACCGTGCGCAGGAGCGGCTAAATCAACAGAGCCAGAAGAAGAAATGGAGATCTGGGATCTAATGTTCGTGACCTTATCCAGAAAAAACGTGAGGATCTGATTACAAAGAGCAGTGGAGGCAGAAGAGAAAACAGTTACGGCTGGAGAGAGGACAGCATTTAGTGTTTTGTATAAGACACGTTGATTGCCGGAGTTTTAGTCCATTACTGTTCATTTTGATAATGTTAATGTTTACCTTCTCAATATTCAGTATAATGGATTAAGGGGGTTCATTTAAAGGAAACTCTTCTAATAAACAAATTAAATCTTTAAAGTGGTATTATACTTACTGTCTGGAATGTATGCCATCATTGTGGATTGACATCATAAAATGAAGCTGAACAAACCTAGACCTAACATACGGGGCCTGAGTTTGCAAGTACTAATTCCGAGTTGGGAGCATGTTTTCCAGTCGAAAAAGGCGAGTTTCAAAAGACAATTATGACAACAGGTCATCAAAGTGCAAGGAAGACTTTATAAAATCAGTCTTTTGTTTTCAGGAAAAACTAATTTTAGGATTATAAAAGTAAGAAAGCACAGTTACATTAGACTGTTTACTGTACTAGTCAAGCTGATAAGGTTTTTGACAGAGAAACTTATTGGTGGGGTCCAAATTAAGCCTGAAACTAAACTTGAGAATACAATATTAATGCAGCAGTTCAGTTTATTTTTGATAAAAAATATTTTTGTGTAAATTGCAAAAACACCACACATTAACATAATCCTTTAAAAATCATCTATTTGTTAAAATATTGTCTTCCAAGATGCCAATAGCGTTTATATTGTAGTAGAAGATTGCTATGCACACATGTAGAACAAAACTTTACAAATAAACGTTGCTATAAAAAGCTACAGGTAATCCGCCACATCATATATAAAGCTGGGCTACCAGAAAGTGTACCGGGACTACCAGGTTTGTAAATGTGAGAGCCCAGTAGATAATTACAGTAATTAGATTTACACAGTGTTTTTCTCAGTACACAAAGTACTTAGACTGAGGGGAACCACTTCAACCAGCACCAATGTTTACCATCCACCTGTATGATGCAACGGTAGCCATTATTGCACCAGTACGCTCACCACACATTACCTATTAGGTGGTGAATGGTCTGAGAGAGATAGCAAATTAGAAACAGGGGATGATTAGGGAGCCAGAAAGGATGAAGTTGTGATGAGCAATTTAGCAAGGACATTTGAATATGCCGTACTCTTTTTCAAAAGATGTCCGGGGATCTTTAATGACCATTGAGAGTCGGGACCTTGGTTTTACGTCTCATCCAAAGAATGGGACCATATTTACAGCACGGTGTCCCCATCGCTGCACTGGGGCATTGGGATCCACACACAGACTCAGGTAAAACACCCGTTGCTGATCTCACCAATACCTCTCCCAGCAGCAAACCAAGGTTTTCCTTGATGGTCTTCCATCCAAGTACTGGCTGGACCTGAATATGCTTAGCTTCAGGTGGATGACTTGAAGTGCAGGTGGTGTGGCCACCCAGCAGACTACCAAATGCATTGATAATTTGTCCCATACACACACCCCACATTACTTTGGGTAATTGGGGTTCTGCTGTAGTGTTACTTATTTATTACCTTATTTTAGGTAATCATAAAGAAGATATAGTGACACTGAAATATTGTGCCAATTTAACATCATTAGCTATCCTAAACTGGACATTTTTTTCAGATGTAGGAGGAAAGCTGAATTGCCTGGTGAAAACCCACACAGACACAGAAAGAATGTGTAGACTCCCTACAAATGACTGGGTGTGGGATTTGTAAACAGTAATCAAGAGCTGTAAGACAGCACGCCTAGCCATGTCACCACCCTGGCACTCCATAAACAAACAACATATTTGGGAAGACAACTCAACATTAGGCTTCTAAGCAATAAAAAAATATTCAAGCACTAAAAAGAAGATGAGCTGCCTTGAGCTTGCATTGTATTTTACACATCACCTCCAATATAGTGTAGCTAAATCGGGCAAACAGAGATAACATGTATTTTTGCCAATTAAGCATGCAATACATAAAGTGCATCCAGAAAGTATTCACAGCGCATCACTTTTTCCACATTTTGTTATGTTACAGCCTTATTCCAAAATGGATAGAATTCTACACACAACACCCCATAATGACAACCTGAAAAAAGTTTACTTGAGATTTTTGCAAATTTATTAAAAATAAAAAAAATGAGAAAGCACATGTACATAAGTATTCACATCCTTTGCCATGAAGCTCAAAATTGACCTCAAGTGCATCCTGTTTCCCCTGATCATCCTTGAGATGTTTCTGCAGCTTAATTGGAGTCCACCTGTGGTAAATTCAGTTGATTGGACATGATTTGGAAAGGCACACACCTGTCTATATAAGGTCCCACAGTTGACAGTTCATGTCAGAGCACAAACCAAGCATGAAGTCAAAGGAATTGTCTCGAGGCACAAATCTAAGGAAGCTTACAGAAAAATTTCTGCTGCTTTGAAGGTCCCAATGAGCACAGTGGCCTCCATCATTTGTAAGTGGAAGAAGTTCAAAACCACCAGGACTCTTCCTAGAGCTGGCCGGCCATCTAAACTGAGCGATCGGGGGAGAAGGGCCTTAGTCAGGGAGGTGACCAAGAACCCGATGGCCACTCTGTCAGAGCTCCAGAGGTCCTCTGTGGAGAGAGGAGAACCTTCCAGTAGGACAACCATCTCTGCAGCAATCCACCAATCAGGCCTGTATGGTAGAGTGGCCAGACGGAAGCCACTCCTTAGTAAAAGGCCCATGGCAGCCCGCCTGGAGTTTGCCAAAAGGCACCTGAAGGACTCTCAGACCATGAGAAACAAAATTCTCTGGTCTGATGAGACAAAGATTGAACTCTTTGGTGTGAATGCCAGGCGTCACATTTGGAGGAAACCAGGCACCACTCATCACCAGGCAATACCATCTCTACGGTGAAGCATGGTGGTGGCAGCATCATGCTATGGGGATGTTTTTCAGCGGCAGGAACTGGGAGACTAGTCAGGATAAAGGGAAAGATGACAGAGAGATGACAGAGGCAATGTACAGAGACACCCTGGATGAAAACCTGCTCCAGAGCGCTCTTGACCTCAGACTGGGGCGACGGTTCATCTCTCCAGCCAGAGCCCAGACTTGAATCCGATTGAACATCTCTGGAGAGATCTTAAAATGGCTGTGCACCGACGCTTACCATCCAACCTGATGGAACTTGAGAGGTGCTGCAAAGAGGAATGGGCGAAACTGGCCAAGGATAGGTGTGCCAAGCTTGTGGCATCATATTCAAAAAAGACTTGAGGCTGTTGCTCCCAAAGGTGCATCGACAAAGTATTGAGCAAAGGCTGTGAATACTTATGTACATGTGATTTCTCAGTTTTTTTTATTTTTAATAAATTTGCAAAAACCTCAAGTAAACTTTTTTCACGTTGTCATTATAGGATGATGTGTGTAGAATTCTGAGGAAAAAATGAATTTAATCCATTTTGGAATAAGGCTGTAACATAACAAAATGTGGAAAAAGTGATGAGCTGTGAATTCTTTCCGGATGCACTGTAGATGTTACAGTAAAGATCCAAATGGTAATTTTAAAAACAGGCATTTTATAAGACGCACAAAAATGAAATCTTAAATTATGTAACGACACTAGAGTAAATTGGTATTATAATTAGATTAAATGAAAGACAAGAATGCGGTAACAGATTGTGGTGTGACAAAACTCTTGACCAGAATGTCACCAAACCACAAAATGTTACTAGAAGACTGATCATTTGCTATCAAAAAAGAAAAACAGCTAGCTCTCCAACAAAACTATTCCATAATGCACCGTTGCTCCTTCTTGATTCTGCACATTTTCTTCTGCACTAGCTTTAGTTCTTTTTTTTCTGCACAGAGGTTTTTCAATTTTATGATACACAATAATCCTGTTTGCTACATAAACCACCATAGGATGGTGCACAATCTGAAAATTTTCAGGATTTTTTTTTTAAACTTTCCCAGTAAACAAAAGGCTAATTCCAGTTAGGAGCACAATACTTAAAAACAGGTTCACATTACAAAAGTATGCCAAGTTAGTTCACAGCTTCAATATACTGTACTTTAAACAGCAGCAGAATAAAGAAAGAACAGCCTCAGTGTAGCTTATGTAAAATATAATAATTGCTCAATGGCAACTTCTGAAATGGTTACATTGCTTGCGTTTATATCAAGCATAGAAGCTAAACAAAATATTAAAGTATGACAAACCTTACCTTTCTGATTTCATCAAGCACAATTTCAAAAGCTTTTTTATCCATCTTTGTCGTTAGCTGCTCCCTTTGTTATTTCACCATACCAAATAATACCCCTTTGATCTTACTTTTTGTACACAATATGCGTCTTACTTTTAAACATGTATTTTTAAATTTAGCAAAAACACTGCAACGTCGTGGTCTGTGAAACTATAGTTCATGAAACTGTAAAATAGTTGTTCTATTTAAACCAATTCAAAAAAATTTAAAATATTAATCAACAGATGGGAAGCCCCGAGTCACTAGCCATTCGTTCTATGCAGAGTCTGGATTGCGGTTACTGTCAAAAGCAAAGCCCACATGCATTATTATACAATCGATAAACGTGCGCTAAAGGGATTTCAACCGCCAGTTGTATTAACATTGCTAAACTATCTTTCAACGAAATATAAAAAAATATTATAAATGGTTATTTTAGCATGATTTCATTATGAAGAGATCAGATCATATTATTGAACCACGACTTCCTTTGTTATTAGGACCCGACGCAACATCCAAGGCGTAGGGGGGGTATCGGGGGAGAAAGTGTAAGATTAAATATTACAACAAAATAAAATACAACATTCGGCATTTCGTCGAAAGTGGTTTAATGTGATTAAAAAAATTCGTTGTGGAGTTTAGGCTTATGATAAGACAATAAAAGAGAACGTTTACTTTGAGTTGTCCTTTCACACAATACTTGACAACCCCCGCACGCTGTTCCAGTCCTGTAGTTCCGAAGTGACGCTCTTGAGGGCTCTTCTGTATTGCCTGTCAGGACACAACAGTCACACCTGTAAAATGCAGTTTCTGAAATGGTTTTACGCAGACTAATTCATTGAATCATTTGAAAAATGTTATGTTAATTTATAATTCTTATTCTGGAAGATAATACATTGACTCTACTTAATTATGTACAGGCGCTATCTCGGCCACCCGCGCCACAATAACCAAAGTGCTGCAAGTAATATCCACTTGCCGAGCCACAGCACCAGAGACATATTACTAGACGCCGCATAAAAAGCAGCATCGTACGTCAACGTCGCCGCCATATTGCGAGTGGCACTGCTGTGGCGTGAAGTAATGGATAAATGCCTGAAGCCTTTGCTGCTTCGGATTGTACAAACCGCTGTACGCTCCGAACCAGATCCCGGGGGATTACATTTTATAGGTAAGGCTGAACAATTTTTTGGTTATATTTGGCCGTTAGAAAATCCCATTTTATAATCTTAATTTTAGCTACGCCAGGCTAAGATAGCAAAGCTATGCATTTATGTGCTCAAGTGAGTCTCCAAACAATGTTTTGGCTAAACGTATTTAGTCACTATGTAGATTGTTGTTAGCTGTTAACATTTCTCAAACTTTGAAGATTTCCCAAAGAACTTTGAGGGTTTCCCAAAGAAATCCACCTCAAGAAGCAGTGGGAAGTAGCCCTGAGAAAGCTGTCCTGTGATGTGTGCCATGCTAGTTTGGTAACGGATGCTGTACCGGCATCATATGATCAAAGCTACCACTTACTTACATTTAAAATCAAAGGAGGTTTGATGATTCCTTCTGAGGGTACAGTCAAGGTGGTCAAAGTAGCTGAGCGTGTTATCAGACAGTCGACATTAGGGCAAGCTGTCAGTGTATCTTTGATAAATCAGTTTGTTCGGGCTGAGATTGGTTCAGATGATGTGTTTTTTCTCAAGGAGAACATTGAGGAAACACAGTTTGAAATTGACAACCATCATTTCATGCTCATGTCTTTAGTTGTGTCTGTCTTCCACAAACTAAGGCTGCACCATATTGCCAGACTGAATACACTCAAATTACAGGATCTGAGTGAGCGAGAGGGAGTGTAAGTCTGTAGGAGATCAATGAGTTAGGGGGGAGCAAGACTGTGGAGAGCTTTAAATGTTAAGAGCAGTATTTTGTATTGTATTCAGTAGTGAACAGGGAGCCAGTGAAGTTGAGAGAGAATAGATGTAATCTGTTCAGTGGATTTAGAACAGCAGGTTATTATTCTGGCAGCAGAATTTTGAAGAAGTTGTAAGCGATGAATACATATTTGTGGGATGCCAGTTACAATAGCATTACAGTAATCTATACATGAGGTGACTCGGGTATTAACCAATACTTCAGTACTGTGTTGCGTAAGAACAGGGCGAAGTCTAGAAATTTTTCTGAGATGGAAGAAGGCAGTCTGACAGATGTTACTTAGATGGGAGGAATTATTTAATAATAATAATAATAATAATAATAATATTTTGATTGATATAAAATAATTGCATTTAAACGATTTCCCAAAATATGTTGTATGTAAACGATACTGTTTTAAACGTTTCCACGTCTCCCTGTATTAGTTTAAATGGCACTTTTGCCACTCGCAATATGGCGGATGCACTGAAGTATCGTATCGTATCGACTGGGCAACACAGTAAATGTGGCGTCTACCTACTGTATATATGTTTATGCTATGCACAGCACCATACGTCACCGCAGTTGTAAACCCGCAGTTACAGAGCTGGAAGTGACATCATCGTCGTTTCAGGACTGACTTCGTAAAATTACTTTTGGAAGGTTTCGGCAGGTCTTGGCAAAGACCAGAAAGTAACATCAGGTCAAGAACCCGTTCAGAAATTAAGACATAAAAATGAGAAGTAAAACAGTACATCAAACCAAATAATACGTATCATTGTAAAATTCAGAGGGTTTGTGCCATCACATCATGTCATACATCAATCTAAACAATACGGATCGTTTCTGTGAAATACACTATTAACATTTACGTTGTGTTCGAGTCTGTGGGAACCATTTAACATGTCGACAAAATTGAAATCATCAAGATCTGTGTTAATTGAAAATTGTTTTTCGTTTACATTTATTGGAACAAAATATACAATATAATTACAATGTTTCCACCATGTTAGAATTTAGTAATAAAAGTTATTACGTTTTTTAAAATGTGCTATGCATGTGTGCAATATAGTTCTAAACCAATTTAGAATTAACAATTAAGTCAATCTAAAATTTTTAAACATATGTGAAGAAAATGGCAATACATATTCTACATTGAATTATGCTATATGTTAATTGCCTTATATAGAACTGCTCTAATTTTTGTCACTTATTATAATAAACGATGGGCCATCAAAAGAAAAAAAAAGAAAAATACTAATAAGAAAACAATTTACTTATGTAGCACCCTTCCTATGCCCAAAATTCAGAAAGAACAACAGGACCTATATAACATTGGCTACAAATAATACCTTCACTAAATAAAGATAAATACAAAATCTTGAACAAATAACATAAATTATGATTAAAAATGCAAACTCCGAGTACCTGGACAGATAGTGGGGGTAAGCTGAAAGAAGGGGCAGAATGTCAGGTATAATAGGTTAATAACAGAATTTGATATTCAATCCTGTAAGACACAGGGAGCAGTAAAGGTGCAGCAGGGATGGCTGTGATGTGCTTGCTGTTATTGGTTTATGTCAGGACTCTTGCAGTTGAGTTTTGAATCACCTGAGTAGTGAATTACAATAATCAATGCAGGATGTGATAAAAGCAGGGACAAGATTCTCAGCATTAGAAAAGGAGATGAATGAGCAAACATAAGAAATGTGACACAGGTGGAAGTTTCTTAATATGCCTTAAATGGGTGAAATAAGAAAAAGAGGAATCAGTGACACTGAGATTCTTTGCAGTAAAAGAAAGTCTGATGAGATCATCACCCAGAATGGTTGAAGAGGAGCATGTTTTCTTAACTCTTTGAGGGCTGAATATTTTTTCAAAAAACAGTTTCTGAAAAGCAATGGTTCCACACCGAAATCAAGATAAAACATCTGTTGCCGCATGCTGTGGCAGCCAGTTTGACAAGAATGTGCAGCAGGCTGTCTTCACGTGGCTGGGGCAGCAGCAGCAATGATCATGGTCACAGTGCATTGCAATGTAGTTTCTACCTCTTATCATTGTTAAGTGGCACTTCTCCATGGCGAACATTGCCATAGGTACATCAGCTACATGAACCCGTTCAGCACCATGATTAGCTGGGGGCCAGTCAACTGAAGCTGGAACCTCACATTCATTTTTGATCACTTGTATCGAAAGTCATAGTCATAGTCCAGTTCAGAGATAATAGGCAAAATGTCGTCTATGCACTAGTTTGCATTATGCAATCATTTTGATCACTTGCCAGATGTCAGTGCCATTTTTGCTGTTGTTTGCACCTTGCTACTCACACGAGCGTAGGAAATCTTGGTCAACCCAATGAAGCTAACTTTCCATCTAGCAACAAGTCCAACTAAAACATAACGGTTGGTTTTTCACAGTGTACAGTTGATTACCATCATCAACTCCTCCTTTTGACAAAAATCAACATCAGCCCTGAAAGAGTTAAGTTGCACTTTAGATAGATAGATACTTTATTAATCCCAAGGGGAAATTCACATAATCCAGCAGCAGTATACTGATACAAAAAACAATATTAAATTAAAGAGTAATAAAAATGCATGCAAAAGCAGACAATGACTTTGAATAATGTTAGCATTTACTCCCCCGGGTGGAATTGAAGAGTCGCATAGTGTGGGGGAGGAACGATCTCCTCAGTCTGTCAGTGGAGCAGGACAGTGACAGCAGTCTGTCGCTGAAACTGCCACTTTGCAGGAGTTCAGTTTTGTTGCAATTTAATTTCAAAGAGTTTTGCTCTGTTCAGGTTTCAATTTTAATTTAACTTCACCGAGGCAAGTTGTGAGCTGAGAAAGCTGTGATGAAATGTCACTTTTAACACTGAAATAAATCTAAGCATCATCTGCATAAAAATGATAACCCAGTCTAAAACTATTAATAACATGCTCAAGGGGAAGCATAGAGATACCAAAGAGCAGAGGATGTCCTGTCATTAACAAGGGGAAATCAGATAGAGGAACTCCTATGAGAAATTAAGACATGAGAGTTGCCCTGGACATGGCATTAGCTGCATGGCCACAATGCCATATGCAATAATTTTTACTTTTACACAAACTGGGACAGTAGCTCCTCAACAGGAAGGTAGCAATGCTTAGCACACTAAGGAAAAATAAGCCAGAGCTCCCATCTCAACTGCTGGCCACACAGAATAGGCCAGTGAAAACATTAAAGTTTGTCTAAACAAATGGCACATCCTTGGTGCGTAATGTAATCTGCACAGGGATAGGAGATTCCATGGCTAGAAATGATAATGGACTATAATGCTAAAAAAAGAGGAGTGGAGAATTTAGACAAAACATTATGCTGGCCACAGGCAATTTTTTCAACATATTGAACATCTAAAAAAAAAATACTTTTGTCATCTCGACAACCTTGAACCAAGACTGGAACAGGGAGAAGGAGACAGATCCTTCTTGAGGAGCAGGGTAAACCATTGGTGACCCCTCGCATTCTTCTGAGACAACATGTGCCAAAGACCCCGTCATGTACAGCCATTGTGTCGATTCAACAGTCCAATCCACAGGGGAACCAATGACGACACCTGTAGTATGTGTGCATAGTGAATGTGTTTGTGTGTCTCACTTTGTTATTTTAGCCTACTGAACTTTACAGTTATTACAGTATTGTGCAGAAAATGAAAATATTCAGTTCTGCTTGATAAACAAATAGAATGTGATCTGAAGGTAAAGGATAAACAGGTTATTTACATTGCTTGTTAAAATAAAGTGACAATCTGATTTTAAAAATAAGTCCCTCAATAGTACATGCATAGCAAAAATGTAATCGTAACTTGATATTCAACACAATTATTTTTCATGCTTCTCAAAGAGAAATTAAAATGTGATGTTTGTAAACTACTGCATTTGTGAAGGACTGAAGTGTGGGGCTATCCAAAGCTATCATTGAGTGTATTTCAGAAATGTGTGTAGTGACTTATAAAACCACAATATTACATTAAAACATACTGCTCAAAAAAATTAAAGGAACACTTTTTAATCCGAGTATAGAATCCAGTCAATGAAACTTGTGGGCTATTGATCTGGTCAGTTAAGTAGCAGAGGGGGGTTGTTAATCAGTTTCAGCTGCTTTGGTGTTCATGAAATTAACAACAGGTGCACTAGAGGGGCAACAATGAGATGACCCCCAAAACAGGAATGAATGGTTTAACAGGTGGAGGCCACTGACATTTGTCCCTCCTCATCTGTTTTGTCACTTGTTTTGCATTTGGCTACAGTCAGTGTCATTACTGGTAGCATGAGGTGATACCTGGACCCTACAGAACTAGCACAGGTAGTCCAACTTCTCCAGGATGCCGCATCAATCCGCGCCATTGCCAGAAGGTTTGCTGTGTCTCCCAGCACAGTCTCAAGGGCATGGAGGAGATTCCAAGAGACAGGCAGCTACTCTAAGAGAGATGGACAGGACCAGAGAATGTCCTTAACCCATCAGCAGGACCAAACGAACAGGATGAGCACTTCCAGAGCCCTACAACATGACCTTCAGCAGGCAGGTCACTGGTGTGAATGTCTCTGACCTCTGACAAAAAGAAACAGACTTCATGAGGATGGCCTGAGGGCCCGACTTCTCTAGTGGGCCTCGTGAAGCTTGATTGGCATTTGCCAATGGAATACCAGAATTATCAGATCCACCACTGGCACCCTGTGCTTTTTACAGATTAGAGCAGGTTTATCCTGAGCATATGTGACAGATGTGAAAGGGTCTGGAGAAACTGTGGAGAACGTTATACTGCCTGTAACATCATTCAGCATGACAGGTTTGGTGGTGGGTAAGTGATAGTCTGGGGAGGCATATCCATGGAGGGACGTGCAGACCTCTACAGGCTAGACAACAGCACCTTGACTGCCATTAGGTATCGAGATGAAATCCTTGGACCCATTGTCAGACACTATGTAGCTTATGTCATGTACAGGGCAAACCTCATGCCTTTATTTATAATATAATATTAAGTTATCTTAATTTTATAATAATATAATCTTATATCACAGCTCCAGCTTATTCAAAATTCAACTGCAAGAGTCCTGACACGAACATGATGGATTAAAGGCCAGAAGTCCACATGACCGTCATCATCAAATTCTTCCATGAGAACCCTGAATACAATGAGGACTGATTGAGGTCATTTATGTTAGGTAGAATGCCTAGAGGGGGCAGGGTGGTCACGTGGCCTGGAACCCCTGCAGATTTTTTTTTTTTTCAGCCATCTGGAATTTTTTTTTGTTTTTTCTGTCTTTCTTGGCCATTGGACCTTACTTTTATTCTATGTTAATTAAGGTTCCCTAATTTTAATTCTTATTAATTTTGTCTTTTTTTCTCTTTCTTTATCATGTAAAGCATTTTGAGGTACATTGTTTGTATGAAAATTTGCTATAGAAATAAATGTTGTTGTTGAACCAACAACAGCGAGCACATTACAGCCATCCTGCTGCACCTTCACTGCTCCTTGTGTCTTACAGGATTGAATATCTGATTCTGTGCCCCACACTAACCTGCACTCTGTGGGTGACAGCAGGGCCTTCAGCTGTATAAAGCACCTAAACTGTGGAGTGACATCAGCTGACTCCATTCATTTTTTTTATCTTATTTCTTTAGGAAGACATTAAACAGACCTGACATTCTGCCCCTTCTTTCAGTTTATACCCTATATTTGTCCAGGTACTCAGTGTTTACATTTTTATCACAATTTGTTATTTGTTCAATATTTTGTTTTGTAGTATTATTGTATTTTAGTCTGCATTATTGTATTTTATTCTATTGGAATGTTTTGTATATCCTGTATTTATCTATATTTAGTGAAGACATTATTTGTAGCCAATGTTATATAGGTCCTGTTGTTCTTTCTGAATTTTGGGCATAGGAAGGATACTACATAAATAAATTGTGTTCTTATTAGTATTTTTTGTTCTTTGGATGCCCCATCGTTTATAATAATGAGTGATACAAACTAGAACAGTTCTATATAAGGCAATTAATGTATAGCATAAGACAGTGTAGAATATGTATTGCCGTTTTATACATATATGTTTAAAAATATTAGATTGGCTTAAATTTTAATTCTAAATTGGGTTAGAACAATATTGCACACATGCATAGTACATTTAAAAAAACGTGATCACTTTTATTATTAACGTTTTACTAAACTCTAACATGGTGAAAACATTGTAATTATTTTGTATATTTTTTTATGAATGAAAAAGAAAAAACTATTTTCAATTAACACAGATCTTGATGATTTTAATTTTGTCGACGTTAAATGGTTCCCATAGACCCGAACACAACGTAAATGTTAAGTGTATTTCACAGAAACGATCTGTATTGTTTAGTTTGATGTATGACACGATATGATGGCACAAACCCTCTGAACTTCACAATGAAGCGTATTATTTGGTTTGATGTGCTGTTTTTCCTTCTTATTTTTATCGCTTAATTTCTGAACGGGTCCTTGACCCGACGTTACTTTCCGGACTTTGCCGAGACCTGTCGAAACCTTCCAAAAGTAATTTTACGAAGTCTGTCCTGAAACGAAATTTACATCATTTCCGGCTCTGTAACTGCGGGTCTAAAACCGCGATGACATATGTTGCTGTGGCTCTGGATGCTACTCGAAAACCTGTCCGGTAAATTGTGGCAGTCTGATGAGATTTATCATGAAAAAGAAAACGAATAACCGGCTTCTGGTGGCGCTGGGATGCATCTTACTGGCTTTAATGGTGTCACTTTTATACATCAACATATCGCAGGTATGTATAATCTGATTGTCTTTGGACAGCTCTACATGTATAACCTGACAACTGGGGAAAGTACCAAGCGAGTGCTTCCCTGTCGCCGTTGTAAACGCTTTACGTGAGTTGCACACCGTCCAACTGGAACATTTTGAACGCGTTTCCAAATGTGAGTAGTTTTCTGAAGTGTCAGTGTATGTGCGTGTCCCTGCGAAGCTGGAGCGACATTGAGACTTTCAATGATACTGAAGATCACCCAAACACGTCATTTGCGTTTCTCTGTTAATGTTCTTATCGAAGTCTGAAAATCGGTGTCGTTGCAACATTATTCCTGAACACAGAAGTGATTAGTTAAGATGTGTAATATGTTTTCTTTTTCAGCAGTAACAAGTAGTGGATCGTTAATTACGGCTTTACTGATAGCTTTCGCTTGACACTTGATCCAGGACACGATGCAGTTGTTTGGGCCATAATTAGGCTTTACTTTCACGCCTGGGAAAAGTTTAGAATATTGGTGGACTTTCAACCATTCACCAATAATAAACATTTGACTCCTGTGAAATTTTAATTTTAAAATGTAAATTTCAGAACGGTCATCAACAGTGCAGCTTTCCCAAAAGTGTGGAACCGCACCATGTACTCAAACTCCGCCTGTTAGATCACTTAGCATTTATATGTAATATTTCGTATTACCAATCATTTGCAAGCCATTTCTTAATTCCCTTTATTATAGTAAAAGCTCTTACCTGTATCCATCCATTCACCGTCATGACCGCTTTTCTTTTGTAAATGAACTTCAAACCTGGAACATTTCTTCCACCATCGCTTTCCAGTTGGACCTGGCTAAATATTCTGCCTGACGTCACGACTGACGGTCATGTCCTGAATGTCATCCATCCACCATGTTCTTCTTTCTTTATCTTGATCTCTTACAAACTGTTACTTAACCAAGTTAAAATCATTAAATGAGGACTCATTGCCCTGATCCCTTTCCCACCTTTTCCATTACTGGATAAGAACCTGGAGCTTCTCCTGGTAGTAACAGATCAGCCGAACCTATAGGTTGCAATCAGTAAGATAAGATGAAAATGTTTTACTTTCTGTTAGCATGACTGCATCAAATTGTCTTGCTTTGCAGAATAAAAGTCAGCAGTGATGCTCTTGTCACAGCTCCACTAGCACAGGCTGTGCAGTTTAGCAAAATTCAGGGTTTATGTCCTTATTAAATTTAACAAGCAAACTTCAGGTAACATCCTCAATCTTGATTAATGCAATCCATGGCCACAGGGAGCCAGAACCTGAAAGCACTGGGCACAAGGTAATAAACATCAAAACTGCCAATTGACCCAACCTATACATCTTTGTGACTGTGAAAGGAAAATCCACACTGACGCCGAGAGACTGTATACATTCCACATGGACAGATACTGGCCATTGAATTCCCGCTCACATTACAGTATCTGTGTAGCACTGGTGCTAGTTCTTGTACTCGTGTTATTCTGAACAGTAAAGTTTGGGCTCAAGTTTATTTTTACTTGTAAGCTGATAAGTTATGTAGTGGCTTTGCATCCAAGATAGATTCCTACCTTGTGCCTATTACTGCTAGTATAAGCCCTGATTCTTTGTATTGGATTACATAATTGAGTCATCTTGATCAATGTAAGTTAAGAAGTATGTAATTGTGTAATGTATTTTATCTTTCAGATCACTAACTGGTAGGACAGTGGTTAGCTATGTTTCCTTTAAGCTAGCTTGCAGAATCTGAGTTCAGTGTCCAGTGGATTTCAGATGGCTCCCCCATATTAATTTAAGTATTTTGTAGTTACTATGCCGTTGACTTAAAATTTGACCCAGTATGACTGGTGTTTGGTAGAATTGTTCCCTACCTTGCATCCTGTGCTGCTGGGCATTTAGTCTGACTCTTAGCAATCCTGCTTTAGAAAAACAAGTTCAGAAAAATCAACATGGTTACAGTATACAAGTCTATAACTGTTGATACTTTGAACTACAGTATACTGATGCAGTTATTGTTAACTAACTGCTGTTTTGCCATGTACTGTTAAAAAAGAACCAAGTATATGTTATTTTGCAAAAGATTCATCCTTTGATTTCTAGTGCAAAGTTTCTGTCACAGGTTCAGTGTTGGCAGGGGGCTGGCGTGTGAAATGATTCTTATATTGTAGGTTTGTCAATTAGCAATTATCAAATGCAGTTTTGCAAAAGTGTTGTGTAGCCGGAACGTGTAAATACCAAAACATCAACATAATCACAGTAGAAAACATTGTCAAGTGTCTATGACTGTTCTGATGCAAATGGCAAACTATTTTGTTTGTAATATTTAATTTTGTTGCTTGCACATGACATGGTAGAGTCAGTGTCTGACCTGCACGATCGTATTAACTGTACTTGCCATCCCACTTGGTCCCTCTACTAGTGTCAAGTTCCAGATATTTCTAGAACTTGCTTTGTACAGCCTGTAGAACTTGATATCTAATTGTGCCAGTTTGGGTACATTGTACTGTATCCATGAAGGCTTTCCTGCATAACCCATGAGACTTTTGTCAATACTTATGCCATGATTGGGAACATACACCTACTTTTCTTTTTGATAATCACCTGATACACATCCCACAGTTTGTATTTTGTTTTTTTTGGTGCTCGGTGATTAGCTTCATCAGAGTCATTGTTATTAGTGAAATGCAGGTATTTCATAATGAATAAAAAGAGACTCTTAACATCACCGAAAATTGGTGTCTGCAACAACCATTTTGTGGACCAGTGCCATCTCTGAACTGGTTTACCCACTATGCCTTGCAGTAACAGGAGACTTTAAAACACCCACATGTCATCTGTAGTAACAGTTACTGCAACAAGCAAATGGTTTAACCTTCTTAGCGTTAGACCCAAGTGTTACTCGGGCTGAAAAATAATGCTAAACATGTTAGTCCCGAGCATCATTCGGGCAACTGCATAGATGCGTCTCGCTTTAGCGTTAGACCTAAGGATTACTTGGGCTGTAAAAGTGCCAACAGCAAATGATATAGGTGTGTCTTGCGTAAGCGACGGGCCCGAGTGTTACTCAGACAACGGTGTAGCCGCGTCTTCTCCTAGCCTCATATTGGCTTTTTGTAAGAAATGTTTTTCAGCTGACCAGGTGTTGCAGACTCGGTGATAAAAGCAGTGATGATAAAGTGAATCTGTTCATCAGGCAGTGGAATTGAAGCAGACAGTGAAATTGAAAGTGATTCTGATGAATCCAAAAGTGACGCTCATATCAATCACACATTTGCAGTGTGCTTTTCAAAAGCCAATCAGTCTGGAAAGAAAATCTGCAGGGAATCACGCTAGTATTGTCCCGACTGCGACGTTAAATTGTGTATTTCAGCATGCTTCAAGATATAAACACAAACAACACATTTTGTTAGTATATATGGTATTAGAATTATTTTTGTTATTGTTCTTCATTATTACTATTATTTGTATCATTTTACTACTTTCTTCACTTCTGACTTTACACTTTTTAGTGTTTTTCACGTTTTACAGTAGAAATATGTCCTTTTTCAAGCCAAAAATGCAATGCTTTTTGCATGTTTTTTCGAGAAAAAATGTAATGCTAAGGAGGCTACTATGAGTTTTCTGACATTGCTCAGCATAGCGGTTCATTTCAACAACTATTTTCTCCACCAGACTATCATCAAGGAATATTAAATAGTCCAGATAATCATAATCAACAGACACCTTTAGACTGAGGCTTCCCGTAAATGCCAATGAGCAGTTGAAGGATTGTCAGTAGTATCAAATGGACACCAAACACGAACATCACTGAAACTTGGCAGGTCAGAATCTATTAAACAGGTGTCAGTTTCACTGCCTGTATCAATGTCTGTGACAATTCGCATCATCATCATCATCATCATTCTCACTTGATTTGAGTAATGATTCAGTTTGTTTTTTTAAAGAGGTCTTTACAGCTTTTCATTTTGCCATTGTGTTTTTGGTGTTAGAGAGACACAGCAATAATTGAGAGACACGACTCATATTTCAGGGTGCACCTCCCAGCATGCACAATAATACGTATTATGGGATGTTTATCAAGTAAAAGAGATGCTACTAGTACTAGTCATTTCCACATACAGAAATATTTGTCAGTAGTATCCTGAATTAATAAGAAGTGTGCGTTGATGACCAGAGGTGGGTTCATTTGTGTTTGACTTGTATGTTTGTTGTACGTTAAGACACAAAGTTATTTAAAGCAGGGGTTCTCAAAGTTTGTCCTGGGGACCCACTGTGGCTTCAGGTTTTTGCTTCAGCCAGAGTCATAATTGGTGACAACTGATAACACTGATCTCAGTTAATTAGCTGGTATTTTTTCTCTTGTCTTATTCTACATTAAGAAAGCACAGCACCATGATTTTTGCATTTATAAGACATTAAGAAATAATTCTGCTTTTGCTATTATATTTTTCCCTTTCTCTGTGCAGTTTTCCACATTCTTTGTATCTTATTAATAACAATTAAAAAACGAGCAGAGCAGACACCCAGGCAAACAACACTAAATCGTGAAAAGCTACTTCAGCGTTAGATCCACTTATTAAAAAAAAATGGATTAATTAAACAATTAGAACACCCAGAAAAACAGAATGAACATCAAGATGAAAGTATTGTTAAAAAGAAAAAAAAATACATTATTCCCATATAACTGCTTAGTACTTAGTATATTTATTTATATATATATATATATATATATATATATATATTTGTGTATATACAGAAATACACTAGGGGCTCTGCCCCCTGCTCTCTTCGCCCACCAACCCCCGGGTCTGGTGAACCATACAGCAGCTGTCCTTTGTGCTGCGTGAGCTGCATGTCGCGATGTGCATCGCTCATTTAAAAGCCTGCACAGCAGCTCTCCTTTTGTCTCACTTCCTTGTCCTGCGAGACGTTAAAGTGTCTCTGAGAAATTGTTTGTAAGTGAAGGACGTGATGTGAAAAAATCACCGTCTCGCGGGTCTTGCTTCCTAAGGTTGTAATGTCTAGTCTCGCGTGGACGTCAAAGTGTCTCTTCCAGATGATCACATCTCACCCAAATTTTTTATATATATATATATATATATATATATATATATATATATATATATTGTAGCCAGTGTAAGTCAAGATCAAGCACGGGTAAAACGCGTGCCAAAATAAATCTCTCTGTCCAAAAGTTTTTTTTAAAAATATTTAGTGAAAGTTAAAAGCAAATAATCACACAAGAATAAAAGAAAAAATAGTTACACACATAGAATAAAAGGCACAAAAAGGAAAAATGTATCTTCTCTAAACTTAGCTTTTCTTGAGACACTTTAGCTATTTCTGTACTTAATCTTTACTTCTTCTTTCTATACTTAAAGGTTCTTAATTTCTTCATCTGTACATCGTAAGCGTACAGTACTTAAATAAGCACCGTTTTCTTAGAGTTGTTTCACACACTCAAAAGGCCCGTAAGCCCGCAGGCACGGTTTAAAACCTTATGCCTTCTATTCCTTACACATGGCAAGACTGATCACTAACTGAACAATAATGTTTACTCAAAGCTGTTAGAAATGTCAAGAATATACCAATACAATTCTACTTACAGGGGTTTTAGGAACCTCCCCATAGATTATGCTTTGTCATCTCGTAAAATATTCATGAATCTTATAGAACTAGGAAAATGGCTCTTACATATATATATATTTTTTTTTTACCAAACTGAGTTTTCAAATTTCTCTAAATTGTTCCCAAAACACAGAATCTGGGAAGTAACAGTTCACTTAATTAGCCCAGGATTCCAATTAAAAACAGAAGCTGGTTAGAGCAAAAACTTGCAGCCACAGGGGTTCCCCAGGACCAACGTTGAGAACCCCTGGTTTAAAATGTACTATTTAGCATTTATATGTTGGGAATGTGCCTTAGTATTACTTACATGCAGTAGCATTCTTTCCATGATAGTTTATGTTGTTACATTAATGTATTTTACTGTAAGTTTGTTGATACTGTTTATTGATAAACTTCATTGATTTGGTATTCATATTACTGATAAGCTAGTACTTAATTTGAGTAATACTGACATCTAGTGGACTTTTCTGTAATTTACCAATAAGTTGTATGTGTTTTTTTATTGCATACCACACACACATATACCTATTCAATTGCAGGTGTATATCTTCAAATAAATAAGTCAATTTCATTCTGCATCATTTACCAGTATTCTAACCAACACTCCGGAGTGACCACTACAAGTCCTGAACTCATTACAGATACAGTGGTCCTTTGCAACAGCTCCACTCATGAATATTGTTGAGTTACCATAGTGTTACCAATAAGTAGTAAAATACACAGAAATATTTATGATTTATTGAAGCGTGGCATTATTTGGAATTAGAAGCCATGCTTGGAGTTAATGCCAAGGAGGTTAATTAAGGGAGAAAGAGAGAGAGAGGTTAGGAGTGCACGCAGATACAGTGCATTGCTGCACCCACCACACGACAAACAAACTCAGGATCCAGATTAGGACCCGAGTGCAGCCAGGCAACGGGTCACACCTCAGCACCACACTATTTCAGATGGAATGGAACAGTGTGAGGTTTTTTTATGGTGGCTGGAGTGCCAATTCTGCCACCAACCCCCATGGACCAATTAAAAGCAGAAGTTGTTTGGTATGTCTTCAGGGCTAAACCTAACCATCACTGCTTTATATGGTAAAATACTGCTTCCTTTGTTATTTGCATGTTACCATTAGTTGGAAGCTTCTTAAGAAAAAAAGAAAAAATTTGAATGAAGCTGTTAAAAAGTAAAAGAAGCAATTAAGTGTTGGAAATCTTCACAAGTGAGTTAACTAAAATAAAACACAAACATGTTGTCTGAGCAAAAATTGCTCCAAAAGCAATAGTCGCCTTTTTATTAAGAAATTGGATTGGGGCAGAAATCCTGCAGCCACTGTATCCTTCTAGGACTGAACTCGAGAACCAATGTCCTAATGCATGAGTAAACACAGCTGTTTACACTCCCACATGGCACATTCTTCTTTGTTTCTATATTTTGGCTATGTACTTCTATATTTTGCCAAAAGTCTTCCTCATGGTGAAACTGCCTGACTGGCTTTGACCATGACAGATGCTTTTCTCCATTTGTTTTCCTCAGCTTTTTAAGTTTCAGAGTGCTTTCTTCAAGGAACATAAGTAAGAGCCTAGTGTGCTATACAGTAGTTTCAAATATAGTATTGTCCAAGAGAAATTTGACATAAACGCCTAGTATGCAGTTTGGCAGAGTTCTGGTGCTTCAGCCGCACCATTTTTAATAGGTCATACAGTATAATCAAGCCATAGACATGCAACCTACATTGATAAACAATAGTAGTAAAAAGAGTCTTGCTGAAAAGCTCATTGACTTTAAATGTGGCACTGTCATAGGATGCCACCTTTCCTATAAGTCAACCTGTGAAATGTCTGCCCCAGTCAACTGTAAGTGCTATTATTGTGAAGTGGAAACTTCTAGGAGCTCAGCCACAAAATGGTGGATGACGCAAACTCAAAACGCAGGAGCATCGAGTGCTGAAGTGCATAGCAAGTAAAAATGATCTGTCGTCTATTGTGTCACTCGGTGTTCCATACTGCCTCTGGAAGTAACATCAGCACATGAACTATCTATCCATCAAGAGCTTCCATGGCCAAACAGCTGCATACAAGCTTTTGATCACAATGTGTGATGCTTAACCTGGTAGGAGATGTTTGTGATAATGTGTCAATTAAAATAAAATAACTGTTAATGTTAATGAATTTAGATTTAGAACCAATGAGGAGCACCTCAGTTTTATTGTTATTTAATTGGAGAAAATTATGTGTCATTCATGACTTTGTCTTGGAGATGTGCTGTAAGAGAATTTGGAGGGAAAACTGAAGTTGATTTACTGTAGAGGTTGCCAACATGGTTCCCACGGGCAGCTGGTTGCCCGCAGGGATCATGTTAGTTGCCTGCAGGGTATATTGAAAAAAATAGCACTAGACACTATGGAGCTCAGGCTAAAAATTGTATTTAATTATGTTGCTGTTCTTTTTTGAATCAATAATACTTGCATTGACAAACCTCCATCTCACTCTTCACTGACATAAGCAAAAGAGTGCAGCTATGATGGGAACCTAGATGTGGTTTTTATTCCCAAAAAATAAAGAAAAACATGGCAGAAAAGTGAAAGAAAACTTACCATTTTCACAATGATTGGGAGGAAGAGTTATTTTTTACAACAGTGAAAGAAAAGTGTGTTTGTCTCATTTGTGGGGTGACTGTGGTGACGACTTAATGGCACAATGTAGAGAGACACTTCAGCACCTGTCACAAAACCTTCCATCCTTAACTACCCACCTGGCAGAGCACTACAGGCAGAAAAAACCCATTAGTTAAAGGTAGCTTTGGGCAAAAAGTGGTCTTTTTTCACAAGGCCGGTGAGAAAGTCAGAAAAGGCTACTGAAGCTTCATTTAGAGCTACAAAAATTTTTTGATAAAGAACAAGAAAGCTTTTTCAGACAGGGAGGTCTGAAAGAAGAAATGACGATAATTGCAAACACTATGTTCAAAGACGAGAGGAATGGTCCCAATTTCATTTCCACTCTATCTGATGTCAAAATAGGGACAAGTACAATGGTTAGAAGAGTGCCTGCTATGTCCAAGATCTTGACCGAGCAGCTGGACCAGGATCTGATTAAGTGCAGGTGGTTTAGCATCCATTGTGACCAGTCCGTGGACAGCAGCAGTACATCGCAGCTGATGATGTTTATCCGAATGATGTTTGATGATTTCTCCAGAAATGAAAAACTCCTGACACTACTGCCCCTGAAGATCGCAATGAGGGGAGTTGATATCTACAACGTGCTGAAGAGGTTCTTTGTGGAGAAAAAAAGTACCATTGGAAAAGCTGGTGTCGGTGACTACAGACGGAGTCCTGCCATGACGGGCCAACATGCAGGCTTCATTGTACAATGACACAGACTTCCCAAAATTTCTACATTACCATTGCATCATACACCAGCAGGTGATATGTGCAAAAGTGACAGCTTTGATCATGTGATGACTACCGTCATGAAGATCATAAATGGAATCCGCTCCAAAGCCAAACAATACAGAATATTGGATGCAGGAGCTGTCAGTCGAATATGATGGCCTGTTGCTACACACACAAATACGATGGCTCAGCAGGGGATGAGTTTTGCAGCAGTTTTTGTCACTTTTGGGTGAAATCAAAGAGTTTATGTAATCCAAAAGGGAAGACTCCTTGCTGCTCGAGGACGCTGAGTGGATACTTGACCTTGCATTTTTAACGGACATCACTGGGAAGCTGAACCATTTGAACTGTGAGCTGCAAGGCAAAGGTAAGACTGTCGCAGACATGATAAGCATTGTAAATGCATTTAAAGCTAAGATGAACATTTGTGAATCAGCCTTTTCAGATATGAACTTCATCAAAAACAAACACTGAATACAACTTACTGATGCACATCTACAAGACTCAGAGTTGCAGTGTCAAAATTCTATCCCAGATTACAGTACACTGGTGAACAGCATGCAATGCCAGGCATCCCACTAATGGACAAAGAAAGAGATAACAGATGTTTTCACTGAAATACAATGGCAACGTTAAACTCAAATATTGTGCAAAAATGTGAAAAATAATTTGTTCAAAAAGTGTAACAGACGGTGGCGCATTGGTAGCACTGCTGCCTCGCAGTTAAGAGACCTGGGTTCTCTTCCCGGGTCCTGCATGTTCTCTCCGTGTCTGCGTGGGTTTCCTCCCACAGTCCAAAGACATGCAGGTTAGGTGCATTGGCGATCCTAAATTGTCCCTAGTGTGTGCTTGGTGTGTGTGTGCCCTGCAGTGGGCTGGTGCCCTGCCCGGGGTTTGTTTCCTGCCTTGCGCTCTGAGCTGACTGGGATTGGGTCCAGCGGACCCCCAAGACCCTGTGTTAGGATATAGCGGGTTGGATAATGGATGGATGGAAGTGTAACAGATGTGATGATTTGTTTACAATGCTACAGATTTGGTGTTTAGTTCATATGTGATATGATTCATTTAAGAATGAGAAAGAATTGATGGTTTTAAATTTTTTTAAATCTTACATAACAGATAATTTGTATAGATATGGGACAGAGGGCATGATTTGTTCAAAAATGTTACAAAGGTAGTGGTTAGTATAAACAGGCCATGATATATGAATATTTATATTGCTGTTGTTGTTATTAATAATATTATTAAAGGTGAACCATGCAACTTTATGTTATTCAGAAAGTTTGTATCAAACAGGTAGCCCTTCATATTACTCAGTACCCTTAAAGTAGCCCTCTGTTTAAAACAGGTTGGTGACCCCTGATTTAGTGGATAGATAAAGCTGTGTGTTGTCAGCATAACAGTGTGGAAAGATATTGCCTATTGGGAAGATTTAGATGAGAAAAAGAAATGGCCCCAAAGCAGCCCTCCAAAACCCCCCGTGAAACTACTGCATTCTCTGACAAAAATCTCTTCACTTGAACAAATTGCCTCCTGTCATTGAGGTAGGAAGAAAACCATAGATAAGGCCTCAGACTCCAAAACTAGCTAGATGTTTCAAAAGTATATAATGAGATATGATGTCAAATGCAGAACTGACGTCAATATCATTTGTAATTTTGACCAGGGCAGTTTCTGTTCTGCTTTTAGGATGGAAGCCAGTTTGAAAATGTTGGAACTTGAACTTGAAAGATGGGACTGAAGCTGGGAGACAACTGTCTTTGCGAGAAGTTTTAATATAAATGGAAGATTTGAAATAGGCCAATAATAAGTAAGGATATCAGGGTCTATGCCATTTTTTTTTTTTTTCAGAACTGGAGTTATTGAGGCCATTTTTAATGAGAGGGGGATCATGCCAGTAGTAAAAGAAGAATTAATTATAGTAATTATGGGGGAAATATCTGGCAAACAGGACTTAAGAAGGCTTGTAGGTGTTGGACCCAATTAGCAAGTGGAAGAATTAGATCTTGTTAGAAGCCCAGAGATATCATGTTCACCTGGTAAACTGAACTCTGAGAATAAGGTGGCTGGTTCCCTAATATGGTTGATATTGGAAAGTATGTCATTTTCTGCAGGGATAGAAGAAGCAAGTTGATGGTGGATTTTTTTTTTCAATTTTTAACAGTAAAGTTATGGTGAATGACATTTTCTGGTTGTGAAGTTAGCCTATTTTCTGTGGAAATTTTTCCCTCCTGTATTAATGATGATAGGGTAGAGTATAGTTTTGGCAGCAAACAGAGCATTTTTGTATGTAACATACATTTTCTTATGTATAAAAACATCTGTTTTCTTAGCTAGATGCTCTAACCACCAGCCCATGGCCTTGAGCTGAGGTGTGAACCCGGGAGCAGTCTGAAAAAAATGAAACACTCTGTATTTTTACGGGAGCCAGTGGATTGAAGGTAGAAGACAGAGCAGCATTATAATGGTCTACTAATTCTGATGGTGTGGTAGTGAAAGGAGAAGCAAGCTGTAATTGCAATAAACTAATAAGACTCTGCGTTTACATGTTTAATATTATTAAATGAAATAACATGCTGAACCTTTAATTTGCTGAGAGGTAAGCTAACATCAAATGTAATTATTTCATGATCTGAGATGTGTAATTCAATAGAAATAAGATTTGGGGTATGATACAGCAGGCTAAATTTAAAATATAACCTTTGTTATGGGTTGAGAAGTTCACATATTAAGTTAAATTAAAACAGTCAAGCATTTCATTAAAATCGTTTGTAAGAACATCAGTTGAAGTGTCAAAGCGTATATTAAAATCTCCGATAAGGATGACATTTGGTGACATTGCACACAAAAATAATTAAAACAGTAAAAAGTTGTGCATTAAAAAACACTTGATAATGTAGGAGGTCTATATAAGACCACAGTTACAGTAGCTGAAGGCAAGCATAAGTTTTGCATCTGACAGTTGCAGTTCAAAGGAAGAATACTCTGGGAGAGGCACCAGTGATAATTTTAGGCCTTTGTGGTGAATTAATTGTGAAATCGCCTTCCCTTCTCAAAGAACGAGTTTTAGAGATGTAAACATACCCCGGAGGGATGCTTGCTTTAAATGAAAATAATCACGTGGTTGCTGCCAAGTCTCTGCAAGACATAAGCAGATCATCTTGGAGTCTATAATAAAATCACCAATCAGCAGAGCTTTGTTATAAATAAATTGAGTGTTAAACAATCCAAGCTTCAAAGCGTCTATGGATGTACAGTATATTCTGGTGATTTTTACCAGTGGAATTGGCACATTATGATCAACATGTCGTCCAGAAATACATGGACAATAGCGTCTTTCAGACCAAAATAAATGAATAGGCCCACTGTTAATTTTGCTGTGACAGAAATGACAACGAGATCCCAGTGAATGTATTTTGGATGACATAGAATGCCACAGTGCAACAGGAGATGAGCAGTCAGTTCATGATGTCTAAAGTCGATAAAATTCATCCGGTAAATACTACAGTCGTGGGCAAAAGTTATGAGAATGACACA
The DNA here is from genome assembly GCF_016835505.1 of Polypterus senegalus. Lineage (NCBI taxonomy): Eukaryota > Metazoa > Chordata > Cladistia > Polypteriformes > Polypteridae > Polypterus > Polypterus senegalus. The sequence continues at coordinate 298,770,137 of NC_053155.1, forward strand.
AGTATTGTTTTTTTATTTTTAAGAGGTTTCTATGGTATGCTGAAGTAGAATTACAAGGATTTCCTAAGTTTCATTGGCTTTTATTGACAATTACATGGAGTTTATGCAAAGAGTCAATATTCTTCTTTCTTTTACAAGACCTCTGTAATTCACCCTGGCATGCTGTCAGTCAACTTCTGAACATGCAAAAACACCGAAGCAGCAGACTTCGTGAAAACCAATACTTGGGTTATTCTCAGAACTTTTGGCTACAACTGTATGTATATTAGATAGGAAAGTAGACAGAATAATTCATGACAACCAATTGAAGTGTATCGTGGTAGATTTCCAAAAATTACCCAAGCAGATTTCAGATTATTAACAAACCATGTATCCCTCATTTACCTACTTGGCCCAATTAAAATACCACATTAGCCAGTAGACTTTCACTATTGACATAACCACAAGTACTCAGCAATTGACAAAAGGCAGTTTCCATCACTTACTCATCAAAGCTAGACACTAGAGCAAAGAATCGGCCAGAAAGTTTTCACTTACCCACACAGATTCCAGCCAGCAGAAAAAAGTTCTACAAGGCTTGTGTTAACACTAGAATTACCAGAGCCTACGAAAAAACTCGTAATTCCGTCCCACCTTAAACTGCTTCTTAAATCCCTTCACACCTCTCCGCCAGCGCCCTTTGTCTTCTAAATGTGCTGATAAAGAGAAGCCGGCTATTCCATCCCCCCACCAATTTAGAACGTGCACGAACTTCTCTCAGCTCATGCCTTGATTGAGTATCTGGGAGTGAAGTGGAGTTTTAGAGTGGAAATAATAGATCGTTGTTTGGAACACACGCATTTCATGTCTGTTCCGTTTCTACAGTAATCTGTGTCAACACATTGTTAAAACAGAAACTTTTTTATATTCTAGTAGTAGATGACAAAATGTAGGCATAAACTATATAATGTATGAAGCCTGAAGTCCAAATAGCAAAGAAACATTTTCACAAGAATAACACAATTGCACTTTTATTCAAACATATAACTGCAGAAACAAAAAGCCGCCTTAACATGCGACATTGACACCAGTTTACTATAACTGACTCCGTGGTTCAATAGATACAGCCCCCGCTTGGGAATCAAGCGGTCACGGGTTCGATCCAGCGCCCCTCCCTTTTGAGAAGTAAACTGCTCTTAGTCTTACTGTTTTAGAATAAAAACATACATTTGATTTCAGTCTGTAACAGCTGGTGCAATTTATGATCTTTGTAAAGGTTAGCTTTTTTTTTTTTATTCACTTTTCACTCTCTCAGTCGCGTTCAGAATCAATCCATACAACCCCATCTGACACGGCTGTTTTCACTAAAGACGCGCTATAGCTCTGCAGTGTACCACGATGCATACTAACGCACAATCACCCCCAAGGTTCTGACACACAAACGCTGGCGAAGCTGCCTTCTTCGTATCTCACCGTCACTTGCTTTTCATTTTATTGAGTGTTCCTGCCAGTCCCTGCATGTTGCTGTATGCTTTTTCTTTTGCACCCCAGGACATGCAGAAGAAAGAATGGTAAAGACCAACTTCGGCGCTATATGCAATCATCAGACACTCCCCATCTGCCCGTGTCGTTCAAACACAGGAACATATATTGGTGTAAAAGTATAACAAAAGTGCACTTTTATTCAAGTGCACTTTTTCCATCGCTTTTCCTGTAAGAAGCAGTGTACACACTTCTCTCTATCCAGCATACAGCAACATGCGGGACTGGCAGGAACACTCAATAAAACTGAATAAAAAGAAAATCAAGTGCGGTGAGATAAGAAGGCAGCTCGCCAGCGCCTGTGTGTCAGAACCTGGGGCGTTAGTATGCATCGTGGTACAACAGAGCTATAGCGCCTGTATTCTGTTTCTTTTGTACTCCAGGGCACGCAGAGGAGAGAATAGTAAAGAGCAGTAAGTTCGGCGCTATATGCAATCATCAGACACTCCACATCTGCCCGTTGTTTTGTTATACTTTTCAATACTTTTATACTGCTCAAACGGGCATGCTCAAAAAATACACGTGTAATGCCACGAAAAGTGCACGCAGACACTTCATTTCGCAAACAAAACAAGTGCACTTTTATTCAAAACTACCTGTATAACCGAAGAAAAAAGAAAGCAAGATACAGTAGGCGATTGATACGACAGCTTGCATGGTGCAATGCTAAGAAGTGCAGATTTTCATTCCGTGCTATATAAAATCATCACATTCAAATATTAACAGTTCCACACACCCAAGGACCGTCCTTCCTACATTTACGACACGTGTACTTGTTGCCGTGTACACACCTCTCTGTGCTATGGTTTCTATTACACTGAATGAGCACCTGACACTGTACTTTCTTCCCTGGGGGAAGGTCCCATCAGAGAATTTCCAGTTCCTGCATAAATTCACACCCGATCTGACGCTGTTCGTTTTCAAATAATATTGCATTAGTGCGATTATATTTTCACATATATTGTCTCTTTCTTTCAGGTGTGTAATAGAAACCACAGCATAGAGAGAAGTGTGTACACTGCTTCTTACAGGAAAAGGCGATGGAAAAAGTGCACTTGAATAAAAGTGCACTTTTGTTATACTTTTACACCAATATATGTTCCTGTGTTTGAACGACACGGGCAGATGGGGAGTGTCTGATGATTGCATATAGCGAAGTTACTGGTCTTTACCATTCTTTCTTCTGCATGTCCTGGGTGCAAAAGAAAAAGCATACAGCAACATGCGGGACTGGCAGGAACACTCAATAAAACGAAAAGCAAGTGACGGTGAGATACGAAGAAGGCAGCTTCGCCAGCGTTTGTGTGTCAGAACCGGGGGTTTGTAGCGTTAGTATGCATCGTGGTACACTGCAGAGCTATAGCGTCTTTAGTGAAAACAGCCGTGTCAGATGGGGTTGTATGGATTGATTCTGAACGCGACTGAGAGAGTGAAAAGTGAATAAAAAAAAAAAAGCTAACCTTTACAAAGATCATAAATTGCACCGGCTGTTACAGACTGAAATCAAATGTATGTTTTATTCTAAAACAGTAAGACTAAGAGCAGTTTACTTCTCAAAGGGAGGGGCAGGATCGAACCCGTGACCGCTTGATTCCCAAGCGGGGGCTGTATCTATTGAACCACGGAGTCAGTTATAGTAAACTGGTGTCAATGTCGCATGTTAAGGCGGCTTTTTGTTTCTGCAGTTATATGTTTGAATAAAAGTGCAATTGTGTTATTCTTGTGAAAATGTTTCTTTGCTATTTGGACTTCAGGCTTCATACATTATATAGTTTATGCCTACATTTTGTCATCTACTACTAGAATATAAAAAAGTTTCTGTTTTAACAATGTGTTGACACAGATTACTGTAGAAACGGAACAGACATGAAATGCGTGTGTTCCAAACAACGATCTATTATTTCCACTCTAAAACTCCGGCTGCTCCGAGCTTCTCTTTATCAGCACATTTAGAGGACAAAGGACACTGGCGGAGAGGTGTGAAGGGATTTAAGAAGCAGTTTAAGGTGGGACGGAATTACGAGTTTTTTCGTAGGCTCTGGTAATTCTAGTGTTAAGGCCGAAAAAAGCAAGGGACAGGAACGTGCAATATCAATTTCTAACCCAAGGCAAATCCAATGCAAAAGGCAAAGAACGAGTAAAGAAAAGTCAGATAGAAAAATACACAAACAAACAAAGCACCGGTGATCGGCGGCAGACATCACTTCCAGTTTCCAGTATACCAGTTGAATTTAGTGGTATTTAGAATACAGTAATCCCTCGCTATATCGCGCTTTGACTTTCGCGGTTTCGCTCTATCGCGGATTTTACAGTATATGTAAGCATATGTAAATGTATATCGCAGATTTTTCGCGGGTTCTGCGGACAATGTGTCTTTTTACTTCCTATACATGCTTCCTCAGTTGGTTTGCCCAGTTGATTTCATACAAGGGACGCTATTGGTGGATGACTGAGAAGCTAACCAATCAGAGCACGCAGTTAAGTTCTCCTGACTGAGAAGCTAACCAATCAGAGCATGCAGTTAAGTTTCTGCCTGCTGAATGCAGTGTTAACCAGGAAGTCTCGTCTCGCTCATTCAGCATCAACGTGTTTCGCTGTGTAAAGAGTTGTGCTCTTTTGTGTTTATCTTTGTGCATAGTCAAGCCCTTCATTATGGCTCCAAAACGATCTGCTACTGCTTCAGGTGCCCTGCTCAAGCGCAAGAAGATGTTAACGATTGCCGAAAAGGTACACGTCTTGGATTTGTTGAAGGCTACGATTCTTTTTATTTAAAAAGTAAGAAAGGAATATAAGATCTACGACTGCAGTGTCCTTTTAACCAGGGTGCAAAACGAGTTGTAAGTGGATGTAATAAGGCAGTAGTCTGGATGGAATCTGCTTTAGGGATTTGGATTGAAGACTGCAGGAAGAAGAACAACGGCAGTGCTTCACAATCACCTGAAGAGGCTCCTTTAAGGGCTGTAACGCTCTCCTTTGTTGTGCAGTAAAATTAAACTGATCGTTATCGGACAAGTCAACGTGTCATTGTTGGTGAGTAACCATAATTAATTTTCTACTTACAGTACTTAGTACATGTACGCGACGTTTAGTGTCACTGTACACACATTTACTGTATACTATTTTTATTGCATTGTACGTATTTATTGCTGGTGGCCTGTATATCGTAATGGCTGTAACATATGTGATATCGGAGACACTCAATATCTTTAAAATAATATTTAGGTTTTACTGTATATAAACAGTGTGTTTACATACATAATTTCAATGAATCTTACCTAATATCTAAGAGAATACAAAGAGATTATGCCGTATAACTCTGCGGGGAATGTTTGTAAACAGTGTGGGAGAGTTTATAAGGGCTTAAAATATATAAAAATAACCATACAAACATATGGTTTCTACTTCGCGGATTTTCACCTATCTGGGGTCTGGAACGGAACCCCCGCGATCGAGGAGGGATTACTGTACTGGAATATATTTATAATAACCTGTAGTATTTTACCTGATTTGTTTCATTTCATAACTTTTGTTGTTACTTTCAATGTACACAAAATGCATAATTTAACTTGCAATGTGTTGCTTTTTATCTTTATTTGGTGATGCAGTCTGCAATGAATTACACTATTCATAATAAAGACTAATTTACTGATATTTCTAAGACTGACTTTAAGAAGTGAATTTTTAAAAACTGATATATAATAGGCTTTCTGTTTATTCACTACAAGTATTAATTTTGTTATACTGCTTTGCCTCATGTTACCTGAGATATTTCTTTCCTTTGTGACTAACCATTCCATATTTTTAGTTCTCAGGTGAAGTCTACTGGAGGAACATTGGCAAAAATCTTTACAAGCTGGATGTATCCTGGCCAAAATTTCCAGAAAAGTTTACAGGACAAGTTTTTGGTGTGGCTGTTAACGATGTTACTGGATTGATATATGTAGCCCAGGTTAGATGTTTTATGTATGTAAAGTCTATATAATCTATATCTTGTGAGCACTATGAAGGTGCACCAAGTAGCATTTTCCCTTAGTGTGCCTGAGAACCTGATTTGATTCCAAATTCTTATACATTCAGCTTGGATTTTGCATGTTCATCTTCTTGTGTGGATGACCTTCCTCCAGACATTTTTAGCAATATGACATCTCTAAACCCTACTGGGATGTGTGTATGTGAATATGAGTAATGATGACTTAAAATCTTATCTGAATTTTGTTTTCTGATGTGCTTGTTAAAACTAGATCCATAAACTGGATTAATGTTTTATGCATTTTCTGTTGTAACCTATTGCTAAATGACTTACACAAAATAATATGCACCCATATTGCCTACACTCTTATAACATAGATATGGATATTGGTATACTGTATTTACAGATACATGGTAACTAATTTGAGATTTTTGAGAGATGGTTCTGCACGCCGAAACGCGATTAACGTGTCTGTCAAGGGTTGCTTGTCCATCTCCGAGGCAACTTTGGGTTTGTGGTGCCACCGAGGAAACTGCAAGTTCACAAACTCCCCGCGTAACACATCTGTCGTGTGATGGTTGATGTGGGGCACATTCTACCCGAGTCACTGATTTGGCCCTGTCACTGCTTGTTTGCTCTTTGTGTATGTGTATTAAAGTTAAAGTGGTAGCTCCCATTTGAATTAAAACCCTATTCCTGTTTTTATTGGAATAAAGTTGGTTTTCTTGAAGCCTTTGGACTCAGTGCCTTGGCTTGGGTGCAAGACAGTGACTCACGCATCGCAATGTATATATATCAGGTCAAAGGGATCTGAAGCCAGTCCATCGTCAAGTAAATAAATTCAAATATATACCTAAAATCTGTAAAAATCTGTCTGTCTTCAAAAAGCTGAAACAAAGTATATGTGTTTACACATGCATAATAGGCATTGCAATTGGATGACAACTGATCACATATTGGACTTATTAGAGAAAAAAAACTGATTGGAGCATCCGTAATTGTCACACACATCATTCATATTTTTTGGCTGCATTTTCAAGCTTCAAGCATCCCTTTTTATCTGATGAGCATGAAGGTCCTAATGTGTATCATTTTCACTTAAATTACACTAACACCACCAGCCTGTAGCATTGATATACAACAGAATAAATCCATGGGTTCATGCTGTTTATACCAAATTTCAACACTACCAACTACGGCCAGAGCAATAATCAAGAGTCGTCGATATTGTACTGTCTCACAGTCCTACAGACGTGCTTTACAAGTGTGCCTCACACTTTATCTTTAGCCTTAGATAAAAGAAATGATGGCAGGCTATTGTGGGAGAAAGTTGAAATATCTCTTATTTTTTTATCTGGTGTTTCTAGAGAGTTATCAAGACTGACTTTAGTATTTTAATGGTCCAAAACATATTTTGAGAATAAAATCACCCTTTATGACTTAGAAATGTACTTATACAGAAACATGGAATCATAATAAAACTCATTATTCTTAAAAAAATAAAACAAATAATCAAGAGTCGTCAGACTGGTTCAGTCTTCAGTTATCAAATTTTGGAAGTCGGCTGCCTTATGTTCCTGTTCTTATCTGACAGTTGTTGTGAACCATCAACTCCAAGGTCCAGAGTGTTGTGCATGTATTTACTGAGTCAACTTTCTACACAGTACTAATTGTAGCCTATCTATTCATTTGAACAAGTCTGGCCATTGTCTTCTGATGTCTGTATTTAGCAAGGCCTTTTGCCTACGGGTTTGATGCTCCCTGGATGTTTTCTGTTTATTGTGTGTAATGACTGAAAGTGAAACCATCACATCATTTACCAGCAATTATGCCATGATCATCAGTGTCTTTTAGATGTAAGGTCTTGCCTATTCTGATGTTTGGTCAGTCAACAGCTAAATCTCATGACCATGCCTGTATGCTATATTGGGAACACCTGTTCAATTTCTCATTAATGCAATTATCTAATCAACCAATCACATGGCAGTTGCTTCAATGCTTTTAGTGTGGGGTGTGGTCCTGGTCAAGACAATCACCTGAACTCCAAACTGAATGTCAGAATGGGAAAGAAATGTGATTTAAGCAATTTTGAGCGTGGCATGGTTGTTGGTGCCAGACGGGCCGGTCTGAGTATTTCACAATCTGCTCAGTTACTGGGATTTTCAAGCACAACCATTTCTAGGGTTTACAAAGAATGGTGTGAAAAGGGAAAAACATCCAGTATGCGGCAGTCCTGTGGGCGAAAATGCCTTGTTGATGCTAGAGGTCAGAGGAGAATGGGCTGACTGATTCAAGCTGATAGAAGAGCAACTTTGACTGAAATTACCACTCGTTACAACCGAGGTATGCAGCAAAGCATTTGTGAAGCCACAGCACGCACAACCTTGAGGTGGATGGGCTACAACAGCAGAAGACCCCACCGGGTACCACTCATCTCCACTACAAATAGGAAAAAGAGGCTACAATTTGCACAAGCTCACCAAAATTGGACAGTTGAAGACTGGAAAAATGTTGCCTGGTCTGATGAGTCTCGATTTCTGTTGAGACATTCAAATGGTAGAGTCAGAATTTGGCGTAAACAGAATGAGAACATGGATCCATCATGCCTTGTTACCACTGTGCAGGCTGGTGGTGGTGGTGTAATGGTGTGGGGGATGTTTTCTTGGCACACTTTAGGCCCCTTAGTGCCAATTTGGCATCGTTTAAATGCCACGGGCTACCTGAGCATTGTTTCTGACCATGTCCATCCCTTCATGACCACCATGTACCCATCCTCTGATGGCTTCTTCCAGCAGGATAATGCACCATGTCACAAATCTGGAATCATTTCAAATTGGGTTCTTGAACATGACAATGAGTTCACTGTACTAAAATGGCCCCCACAGTCACCAGATCTCAACCCAATAGAGCACCTTTGGGATGTGGTGGAACGGAGCTTCGTGCCCTGGATGTGCATCCCACAAATCTCCATCAACTGCAAGATGCTATCCTATCAATATGGGCCAACATTTCTAAAGAATGCTTTCAGCACCTTGTTGAATCAATGCCACGTAGAATTAAGGCAGTTCTGAAGGCGAAAGGGGGTCAAACACCGTATTAGTATGGTGTTCCTAATAATCCTTTAGGTGATTGTGTATATATATATATATATATGTATGTGTCTATATGTGCGTGTGTATAGCTTTGGTCACTGAGTGCAAGGGAAAAATAATAAAATGTAGTCTATAAGTTATTAAACAGTAAAACATTAACGTTTTAAGAAGTAAAAGTACATTGGGCACTACTGGAGTGGTTGCGGGTAAACTACATTTTAAAGACGGTGTAACAGAACAGGTAAGTAGTACTAACAGCAGCTAAAATGTATATGGATCATCTCTCGGTAGTTGATCCCTTTTGAAAGGCGCTACACGACGGCTGTGGTATAGAAATTACATTTTCTATGTGAACGTCCAAATTTCTGCCTCTGGTAATGTGCCTTACCGGCATTACCAGCAATTAAAGAAAATTAGTTTTGTGTCCTCTGCAGTGTTAAGAGAGAAAGGCTTTGGTTTGGGATAAAAGGAAAAAAGGTGTAAAGAAAGGAAAGTTGCCTTTTTCTTTTATATAGTGTAGAGAGATGTTTTTGCAGACGATATGAGCGCCTTTTGGGGACAGTCGCGGTGGGTTTTGTGTAGACTGGTGAGACGTCCCTGCCATTAATCGGCTGTGATGGCACTGTCAGTCCTCTAGTCCTGTGCGTGTCTTCATAATCCGAGCTGACGACCTCATAATCGTATACGTGCAAAAGAAAAAGCGCTTTTAATATTAGTTTGCCGCGGTATAGAAAAGGGGTCCCGTGTTTGCACTTGTCTGGGCTATAGCTCAGGGGGAGGATGAAAAAAATGAAAAGTGCTCACTTTGACTTAAGGCAGAAGCGCAGTCAGCGTCTCAAAGGCTGGCACAGCTATGTGCGTGTACCGGCTGCTCGACTTTTGCTAGGCAGGAGACGCCACTTTTTGCAGACATGTTCACGTGATCAAAAGTCTCCGCGTTCTTTGGAGGTCATTCATATATATATATAGCGGAGAAGTAGTGTGTTAAAGAAGTAATGAAAAAGAAAAGGAAACATTTTAAAAATAACGTAACACGATTGTCAATGTAACCTTTTGTAAGTAGTGCCTGGAGAATTCAGAGTGTGGAGCAACTATAGAGACAGCGTGTGTATTAACTTGTGGATTTTTCTGTGAGTATTTGGTGGCAGCGTCACAAAGTTGCTTCTGGAAGACTGCGTTAGCTGCGGAGCTCAGCTCAGAGCGAAATGAGGTCAATGGGAGGGGAGATGATGACGTCACTCCCCCACCCACCTTAACTGTCAATCCCCCACAAACACAGTCTCTCGGAATTTGCATAAGCACAGCCCTTCACCAGCAATTTTAACTTAGTTACAAAGTGATCAAAACTCTCGTTCATATCCTGCGTCCTCTCATTAAACTTGTCTATGAACTTAATTTACACTTTAGGTTTGCACTGTGCTTTGTTTCCGAAGTAGCAGCACTCATGAATATGCTTGTATGTGTCACTCGCACGCTTCTTATTGTTTCACTGCCTTCTCAACTGTATAATGCATGTTTTCTTCAGCACTTTTTGGAGCTCTTCCTTGTTTTCTACGTATTGCGTTGACAGTCCGTTCACGTGATCGAAATGAAACCTGCCCAACTTTTGTAAGTAAGCTGTAAGGAATGAGCCTGCCAAATTTCAGTCTTCCACCCACACGGGAAGTTGGAGAATTAGTGAGTGAGTGAGGGCTTTGCCTTTTATTAGTATAGATATATACAGTGGTGTGAAAAACTATTTGCCCCCTTCCTGATTTCTTATTCTTTTGCATGTTTGTCACACAAAATGTTTCTGATCATCAAACACATTTAACCATTAGTCAAATATAACACAAGTAAACACAAAATGCAGTTTTTAAATGATTGTTTTTATTATTTAGGAGAAAAAAATCCAAACCTACATGGCCCTGTGTGAAAAAGTAATTGCCCCCTGAACCTAATAACTGGTTGGGCCACCCTTAGCAGCAATAACTGCAATCAAGCGTTTGTGATAACTTGCAATGAGTCTTTTACAGCGCTCTGGAGGAATTTTGGCCCACTCATCTTTGCAGAATTGTTGTAATTCAGCTTTATTTGAGGGTTTTCTAGCATGAACCGCCTTTTTAAGGTCATGCCATAGCATCTCAATTGGATTCAGGTCAGGACTTTGACTAGACCACTCCAAAGTCTTCATTTTGTTTTCTTCAGCCATTCAGAGGTGGATTTGCTGGTGTGTTTTGGGTCATTGTCCTGTTGCAGCACCCAAGATCGCTTCAGCTTGAGTTGACGAACAGATGGCCGGACATTCTCCTTCAGGATTTTTTGGTAGACAGTAGAATTCATGTTTCCATCTATCACAGCAAGCCTTCCAGGTCCTTAAGTAGCAAAACAACAACAGACCATCACACTACCACCACCATATTTTACTGTTGGTATGATGTTCTTTTTCTGAAATGCTGTGTTCCTTTTACACCAGATGTAACGGACATTTGCCTTCCAAAAAGTTCATCTTTTGTCTCATCAGTCCACAAGGTATTTTCCCAAAAGTCTTGGCAATCATTGAGATGTTTCTTAGCAAAATTGAGACGAGCCCTAATGTTCTTTTTGCTTAACAGTGGTTTGCGTCTTGGAAATCTGCCATGCAGGCTGTTTTTGCCCAGTCTCTTTCTTATGGTGGAGTCGTGAACACTGACCTTAATTGAGGCAAGTGAGGCCTGCAGTTCTTTAGACGTTGTCCTGGGGTCTTTTGTGACCTCTCGGGTGAGTCGTCTCTGCGCTCTTGGGGTAATTTTGGTCGGCCGGCCACTCCTGGGAAGGTTCACCACTGTTCCATGTTTTTGCCATTTGTGGATAATGGCTCTCACTGTGGTTCGCTGGAGTCCCAAAGCTTTAGAAATGGCTTTATAACCTTTACCAGACTGATAGATCTCAATTACTTCTGTTCTCATTTGTTCCTGAATTTCTTTGGATCTTGGCATGATGTCTAGCTTTTGAGGTGCTTTTGGTCTACTTCTCTGTGTCAGGCAGCTCCTATTTAAGTGATTTCTTGATTGAAACAGGTGTGGCAGTAATCAGGCCTGGGGGTGGCTACGGAAATTGAACTCAGGTGTGATACACCACAGTTAGGTTATTTTTTAACAAGGGGCAATTACTTTTCACACAGGGCCATGTAGGTTTGGATTTTTTCTCCCTAAATAATAAAACCATCATTTAAAAACTGCATTTTGTGTTTACTTGTGTTATATTTGACTAATGGTTAAATGTGTTTGATGATCAGAAACATTTTGTGTGACAAACATGCAAAAGAATAAGAAATCAGGAAGGGGGCAAATAGTTTTTCACACCACTATATATATATATACTGATTGGAAGTTTTACTTTTTGCCTCAACAAGTTGGTGGATATAATAAATTGGCCACTGAATTATAATAAAATTAATGCAATTTCACATTTGCATTTTGGGCAACCAACAAACCAACATACTCTTATGGTTTTTTTTTGTTTGTTTTTTATCAAAAAACTTACATTGAATTGAAGTCAGATGTTGTCTCTTACATTCTTTTCTAAGTAAATGTAAATGTGAATTTCACCACCACCTGTATGTGCAACTATTGTGTAGCAGTAATAACCTGACTACATGTTTGTCCAACATTATTGTAAATTATCATCATTCATACAGTCTACATTACACTTTTTTTTCTGTTTTCAGCGAGGTGATAATATTCCAAAGGTTTTAGTGTTCAACCGAGATGGCTATTTTGTTAACGCATGGAATACATCCACCATAGAAATGCCTCATGGCATATTTGTAGCTAATGCCTCCACTGAGCCATCTATATGGATAACAGATGTTGGACAAGGTAAATAAGATATGAGCAAACCTTTCTGTTGAAGTAACTTTGTATTTGTTATGTTAAGATGGCTCTTAATGTTTGCGGCATTTTTGCTAGTCAAAAATATTTTTCCATTTATTGGGTACTGTAAAAGAATGCAACTGGCCAGTAATTTGTCTAGGAAGTAATGGAGACATTTTTAGTCGTGTTCTGTTTTTTAGGCAGTTATTTATACTTATGCTTAATGTAATGTAAGTCATAATCTTCCAGCATCTCACTAGTGAAGTGAATCACTAGTAGAATTCTTGCTGCATCATTTCCAGTATTAGTGAAACTCTATGCCCAGAATGTTAGTATCTTTCCAATTAAAGTAGTAGCTAACTAAAAAGAATAATCAAGCAATAATACTATAGTAGGAAGTTGATCTGAAATTTTCTTCTGCATTCCCTCCCTTTAGGACCGTATGGCCACACTATAAAGCAGTATACCACCTCTGGAAAACTAATACGTATCCTGGGATCTCCGGGAGAAGCAGGATCAAGTGTGACCCCCCTCCAGTTTGACCAGCCAGCAGAAATATTTGTTCATAGTTCTGGAGACATCTACATTGTAGATGGAGATGGAGGTTTAAACAACAGACTTATTAAACTTTCAAAAGGTACTGCTGACATTTTATTTTCCACTGACATTATATACTTGTAGTTTTGTATTTTTAGACACTCTTAAAACTCTCACTGTAAACAAAAAAAATTGTGTGTCTAAATTTTCATTAGGCAAAGAATGCAACCCTAATTTTTTTGTAATTATTTCAGTACTTTTACTTTAGGTGTCCATGTGGGCTTCACATGTTTGTAATCATTTCATAACTGGCACAGACTCCTGACTTGTAAGGGAACACGAAGTGATCGTATCATTTAATTTATTATTTAGTTAAGATGCCATGCAAATACACTTCATTTTGTAAGAATAGACTTTCCAAAATATTAAACTTTTTTTTTCAGCAAGTACAGTATATGATAAATAATAAAGGTGCAATTCCAGGAAATCATCTTCAGAACACCAGTTTACCAGAGTCTGCTGATTTGTGTGAAACCATAAAGGAGGAAGTGGGCATGGCTACAGTGACCTTAAGAATGTATACACCCAAATAAATACTGTGAAAAAGTAATGCAATAATAGAAAAAATAAGCACAAATGACAAGGGATGTTGCAAGAACTGATACTTTGGGCCCAAGTAGATACCAAACTTGTAACAGTGCTAGCTTTTTTTACAGTATCAGTAGTATTTAGTGAAAGTAGATTCTGCATTAATAAATGACTGCAAGTGGACCTAATACTTTGGAAGGTACAATAATATGTGATAAAAGCATGAGTAAAAACTATACATGAAAATTGGATCACAGTGCTACAGCACTGCATTAACACATTACATAAAGCAAAATGGCAGAAGACAGGTCAGGAAAGGCCTTGTGTGATTTTTGGAATCATGCTAATTTGAACGAAATTGCAAAAGGCAGTCATACAGACTTTTATACCATTTTGCAGTTGTTAGTTGTAATTGGTTCATTTGCAGATTGTGAGATTAGCCACTTTTTACAACAAGTTTTATTTGCATAGCACATTTTCATGCAAATTATGTAGCTCATATTGCTGTACAAGATGAAGAAAGAAAAAATATAAAAATAAGAATAGGCAATACTAAGTAACAAAGAGTAAATAAGGTCCAGTGGTATGAGAGACAAAAAAAAAAAACTCTAGAGGGCTGGAGGAAAAAAAAAAACAAAATCGATAGGGGTCCCAAGGCAATGAGAATGCCCAGCATCCACTGGACATTCTACCCGACATCAATGACCTCAATCAATCCTCATGGTTTTCAGGCTTCACATGGAAGAATTAGATGATGATGGTCATGTGCACATCTGGCCTTCCATCCATCAATGTAAAGACTGCATGGTGCAGGTGGTGGTGCAGATCACCACCACAGAACAAAATGGTCAAAGAACAGCAGAGAAAGTAACATTTAGTACGGATCGCGGAGCCATGATAAAAATGATAATTAAATGCGTATACAGAATATTAAGGATTCATAAAAATAAGAAAGTCCTATTAAAATAATGTTTTTTTAGCAGTTTTTTTAAAATGCTCCACAGTATTAGCCGGGCGAATTTCTATTAGTAAGCTATTCTAGATTTTTAGTACCATGTCCTACACAGTCTCAATAAATGAACAGATTCATTTTGTAAGTGGACATCTACAGATGTCAGTTAGGGTATCCATCTCTGTTTGCTGTTTGTCATTAACAGTTCAGGGTTGTGGAAGAAACCCTGCACACATCTGCAATCCCGCATATACTGTAGATCTGGAATATGGGAAGAAACTGCAACCAATAGTGCTAACAACACTTACAGCAAGTTAAAATCAAGGCACATTCAAATGAAATGGGTATTTGTTTTTTCTACATTGGCTATAAAAAGAGCTGCTTTATTTTTTAACACTTCAAAAAAAAAAGTCTCTTTAGTGTTTTTATGCTTCAAAGCTCAAAGTACATCTCTCTGGTAATTAACAGAAAAGCATTACAGAGCCACATAGTTACAGCAATACAGGTATTAAACACTGAATATGAATCTACAAACGCTAAATTTGTGTCAGTCGTTTAGTTTGCCTTCAAAAACCAATCCTAATGAGTATGTACCCTAACATGAGATAAATGTAGTGAAAGCAAATGCAGCATATCATATACTTGAATGGTGCATTGGTGAATTTAGTGTAGTCTCTCAGTTATAACTAACAGACTACAAGCAACATCAGTCCATTAATTTTCTAATTCTGATTTGTACACATTTTAGACAATAACAAATTCTGATCACTCATATAGGATAGTTTGAAAACAAAACAATGAAAACTATTTTTACAAGTTTTTAATAACGGGATTAGCGACTTGAGCATGGGAAAGGCATTATATAAGTAACATGTGTTATTATTATTAATGTAACAGTCTGACTTCACACAGGAAGCCTTGAAGTTGGGAAAAATATGAAACAAGGGATATATTTGGACAATTGTGGAAGAATAATTTTAGGGTAACATAGCATTCATCTTAAACAGTCGTTCACAACCTGTGGGGCGGACCCCCCTAGGGGGGCGTGAAGATGTGAAAAAAAGAAAACAAGAATCAAAAATATAAAAAAAAACATCTGTTGAAACCAAAACAAATTAACTTAAACTACATTCTGATACTAGAACAATAAATATAGAGTTAGATAAATGTCGATAAAAGTTAAGTAGGTATAATAAAATATGCATCTACATTTCAAAAAAATGTTAGGGGGGTGCGATTAAAACTGTTATGAAAACTCGGGTCGCAAATACTTAAAGTGTGAGAAACGCTGATCTTAAAGAAATAGCATATAGGGTTAATAAAGGTCAAGGGAACAACAAAATGTACACTGAAATATAAGAATTGCTTTAGGAAAAATATTGAAATAGTCAAGTAAGTAAAGAAAGTACCAGAAGAAAGGTTCATGTAATAGAAGGATGACTAAGAAATTGTCAGATGTCCTATAAACGAGAATGGACAGTTGTTATATGCACAGAAATTTCAAGGGTGGTGTCTCATCTCAAAAGGTATAAGAAGAACCAGAATATATTATGTTATTTGGGTGTAACCCAATGAACCAACCAGAGTAAAATGTATGCATTGATTGACACTGTATGTAAATTCAACAGTTTATAAAGTGAACCTCTATTCTTTGTTTCTCTGACCATTCTGATCATTCTGACCAGGCTGTAACAGACTGATTTTGAAGAATGCTCCTTCCAAGGCATTCTGCTGAGGAGTCATTAAAAGATATAATGAATAGCTTTTCTCCTGGCTGATTAATGAATTGTCCTGTCAGGGAGGATGTTTCTTTCTTTAATAAGATGTTAAATTTCGACCACACAATTTAAGCCCAAGAAGATGAAGATATTAAGTGTTACTCTTTAGGATTTTATTATTACCAGCTAATGTTGCAAATATAAATCTTACAATAGCAAATGTTACAAACCTAACAAGAAGGATTATCTGATAAACCAAACTTTAGAAGCATGTTGTTACAATACAGCTTCAAAAAATGTGTTTAAACGAAAATGCTCTGAGTTATCTTGGAATTCACTAAGTCAACAATACAGATATAATAATGTTTGAGTTTCTGTTTTTAGTATTGATTTTAAGAACATTTTTCATTAATTAGTATACATTGAATGATCAAGACCAAAGAGGTTATTTCTAGGAGTTAAAAGTTTTGTTACAATAAAACAGAAATGTTGCAGGCATTTTCAAAGTTCTCAATATGGATAATCAAGGTATTAGTTTATTGTTGTTAACATATGATCATAGTAACTCTGCACATCTCTGTAAAGGAACATTAGAATGGATTGTTTTAATAATTATAAACTATTTTTTTCTTTTGATTGACAGATTTTGAAGTAATCTGGATGCATGGAGGGAAAGGAATAGGCCAGGGTCAGTTCAATATACCTCACAGTGTGGCAGTGGATAAGTATGACAGAGTAAGTTTTAAATAAAATTCTCATAGAATAAAATTAAACAATAAATGTAATATTTTGCTGTTGTACTGAAAGGATAAGTTCATTATTTTTAATGTCAAAATTCTTCACAAATATTTTATTGTGTTCTAAAGTTAAATATTGTCTATAAATTAAAAAATAACTTGCCCACACTGGCACTTTACAATGGAGGCTAATAGAGCATGGGACACTACTGGAAAATAAAAGACTAAAAAGTTACTGATGAAGCCAGAAAAGTTTTAATACAAGAAAAGTAGTAACTAGGGTGTTGTACCGTGTTAGCCATTATGGATGTAGTGAGAAGTCAAAGAAAATGACTCCTTTTATTGGCTAACTAGAAAGGTTACAATATGCAAGCTTTTGAGACAACTCAAGCCGTTTCTTCAGGTAGGATGTAATCATCATGTAATCAAAGATATCTTTTTAGTTAGCCAATAAAAGGTGTCATTTTGCTTGACTTCTCACTACTGACATAAGAAATGTGACAACAAAAGGGATCTGAAAATAATCATTATATTAAATAATCCATCCATCCATTATCCAACCCGCTATATCCTAACTACAGGGTCACGGGTGTCTGCTGGAGCCAAACCCAATCAACATGGGGCGCAAGGCAGGAAACAAACCCTGAGCAGGGCGCCAGCCTACCGCAGATATTGAATAATCCCGGTAGTATTTTTCTCATTGTAAGGATACATCTGCTTGTGTGAATTCTCTCATAAATACGTAAGTAATCAAAACAAAACCAACCATGTCACAAGAAAAGTTTACTGTGATTTGGTCTTTCAAGAGGAATGCACACCTCAGGGGGAGAAAAAATTTTGCTGAGAAAGACAAATGTTGAGATGGCGTGCACAACTGGACTTCTTTTACAGTTGCTGAATTTCAAAGTATTGGTATTTTTTGGGGGTTTTTTTTGGTCAGAAATGACAATTGCAAGCCATGAATCAATACCTGACAAATGCCTTGGACGTGTTCAGTAGTTATTATGAATATATAGCCTTGGACATGAAAAATACCAAACTTATGCTTTGAGATGAATCATTGACTAGATATTATTTTATATTTTTCTTTATATACCATTCAATAATTTTTTTATTGTATTATGACAGTCACAACTGCACACAGTTTTCAAAAGGATTCAATCACTGTGGTGTTTACACGTAACCTGGTTCCTTTCCTCATCCCAATCATGTAAAATATAGCTTAACTGGAGACTGTAAATTGGCCTTCAATAAGTGAGTGTGTATGTGCAGGACAGTAATGAACTGAAGTCTCTTCAAAGAACGGTTCCTGTCTAGAACTACCAAATAGGCTTGAACTCTCAGGGACCCTTATTAAGGAGGTTAATCAAACCACCTTCAACAAAATTTGATTGGGGTGTGCCATTATACCAATATCCCAATATTCACTAAATTTCATGCTGAAAATATATATTTGTGTCAAAATGACCTCACAAGAGTTTCACTATTCAGCTAAATGTAAATTAGGATCTTAAATTATGACACACGGCATTAACTTTACAGCATATTAATTGCAACACTAATAAGTAACACCATTTCTCTATGCTATCTTAGCAGAAAAATGCAAGGAATCAATGAACCTAAATGCATGCTTGCTATCTGTTTATGCAGATAGCTTCCACTAAAAGTAAACCAAGCTAAATAAAGAAGAAACAAAATCACGGCAACATTTTATTGGACAGCACTTTCCCATTACTGTAACATGAGCCAGTGTGAATACTGATGCAAGTAAAGCCAGTGTATATACTACAGAGAAAAATCTTATAAGAGCAGGGAGGCAACAATGGATGCACTGTTCGCACTTCTGCCTCAAAAAGGTTTCATGACATTTCCAGCTTGATTTGCTACAAAAGCACACTATTAGGCTAACTTTCAGTAAAGTGAAAATGCAGCAATTTGTATTCTAAAATTTGTTTGTGAAAAAACAAATCTAACCCTTTCATAGAGGTATGTAAATCATTTAGGACCTCAACTATCAAGCACCACATGAAAACAAAATCAAAGGTGAGTAATAGAGACAAACTGTGAACAATAAAGGCAGCAAGCATTTGAGCTTCATGGCTAAGGAGGGCATCCCACATTTGAAAAATAAATCTTTTTTTTTTTTTATAGTTTATATTTCAGTGGGTTGTGTGAAATGCTACCACCAATCCCTTGTAAGTAGTAGTAGATAAGAGTGTAAGATGTTCTTCCTCTTGTTGTCCTTGAAACCAATAATAGAAAAAAATGAGATGCAACCTTCTTTTAGTGTTCACTGATTCAAGCTTTGATCTGACCATTCATGGTAAGCTGTACATTTATATTCAGCTGATAACCAAGAACAGAGGCTTAACTGCTTTACCTTTCCAGACATAAAGTTTATATGTTGGAGTACAGATACTATTTATAAGACAGTAATGGAAATTCTCCAGGAAGCAAATCTATCCATCAAGAAAGTCACTGGGCGCAGAAATGATGAGGCAACAGCAAGGCACTTTTAATGACAAGTTTTATACGTTTACATATGGTAACATTATTAATTCATATAAATAGTCTTTCAGAGGAATAGGTTTTTTTAATCAGTTTCAAATTAAAAATCTTATTGGCATGGAATTATGTGTTTGTTGATGGCTGTTCACATGCTTAGTTATTTATTTAGTATACACTACTGGTCAAAAGTTTTAAAACACCTCACTTTTTCCAGTTTTTCTTCAAATTTAATCCGATGAAATACAGTGAATGGCCTAAAATGGTTAAAAGGTAAGCAGTAAACTGCCAAGAGTATAAATTTAAAGAAAAGGAAATTTCAGAATATTACAAATGGCCTTCTTCAGGGAACAACTGATACGCTACAACCTACAAATGATATGCAGCATTTAAAATAAATGAAGCCTTGCAAGTTGAAGCAAACAATTTGCACAGGTGTCCCAACTTCTGTTGATTACTTAAAAACCCTCTGTGTGTCTTAAAGCAGAGTTGGAATAGACTGTGTTACTACACCCTCTGAAGTACTGCTTGGACAACATTACACTGTAGACAACTCCAGTGATAAAGGCAGGAAAACTGCAATTAACAAATGAAATGAGACAGAACATTATTACCCTTAGAAGTGCACTGCTTGAGTTTAGGCCATGGATTTGGGAATGCTTGGAAATTACTAAGCAAAATTAGTAAGTTGTATTTATAATTGATTTGATGTTGACAAGGTAGCTTCCTATATCTTTCATACAGATACTGTATATATACATATTTTTTTTGTCTCAGAAGACTGACTTAAAGATGTTCATAGCTGAGTGGTTTTGAAGCAAATTTTACTTTTACAGAAACACTGCTAACTAGAAAACACTGAAGTGCTGTGGAATTTAAAAACTTTTTATTACATGATTACATTTTAAATGTGGGTTTCTGAGCAGTATTGGTACATAGTATACTGTTTACATATGAAGAGCCATCAGGAAATCTTTAGCCTGCTATGTTAAGAAGAACAAGTTTTATTTTTTAAAACCAAAGTATTTGCTGTAATATTCACAGAGCTTTTGTGTGCCACTCAATTGACATGTTTTGTCTTGCTTGTAGAAAATCTCTTCTACAGCTGAATTGATGTCTTCATCATTGGCATGTCATGTTCCAGGCAGGTGGCCCGTCAGATTGAGAAACAATCAAGCCAGGTCTGGAGAATAGGATGGCGATTGACAACTCTTGGAATTCCCTATTTTAGAGAGTGGCCTTTGCCACCTGTGGAGTGTGAGCTAGGGCATTGCAATGAGGCAGAAGGGCAGTAGTTCACAGTTTTCCTTGCCACTTTTCACTCATTCACAAAGCAAATTAACTTAACATTATATGGTCTTTTTGAGACATGCTCTCAGTATAGACTACATGCTCAGTATATATTGTATATGTAATCTCACAGACACTGACTTTTGAGAATTTCTTTGATTTTGGACGATCACCACTTTTCCATTGTTTTGACTTCTTTTTAGACTCTGGATGATGGCGATTAATCCAAGCTTCATCCCCATGAATGAAATGCTTGTTAAGTTTCTCCCAGTCTGGGCTCATTACAGTGAAATTCTAATGTGAACATTGGATATGAGGATGCTACAGGAGTCCTATTCTGGATACCCAGCCTGTTCACGCCTTTTTCATATTTAATGTTTCATGATAAATGGATTCAGCTGATTTGTAGCTACTCCTTGTAATGTCTGGTGTCTCACACACTGTCACTGTTTAAATTTCTTTTATAAATTGGCTTAATGGTGGCAACATTTTCTTCTGTCCCCAGTGTTGAAGGCTGGACACATCTTAAGTCATCACTGTAGCATATGAAAAAGACAGGTCCTGGTTCATGTTGGCTAGGCAAGAGTCAACCTCCAAATGGATGTTTTATTCATTAGCTTTTGAAAATTGTTGAGAGCACAATGCTTTTTTATTTTCTTTCGGCATCAGTGTTAGCTTAAACAAAAGACATACAATACATTTCACAGTTGCCAGTATAAACTACAGGCTTATAATTCTTATATGTCAGTTGACAGGAAATTTCAGGTTCAGGCTCAAAAATATTTTTGATGACCCCTTGTAACTTATATAAACTGAGCAGTAAGGACCATTTAACTAAATATATTTTATTATTTTGTCTGTGCTGTTAGGTGTGGGTTGCTGACAGGGAAAATAAAAGAATACAAGTCTTCAGTGCCATCTCTGGAGAATGGCTGGGATCTTGGAGCAGCTGCTTCTTCGAGGATGGTCCATACTCTGTCAGGTAATTGCTGCCAATGATTTCTCATTGAAAGGTCATTCTTTTTGCACAGATCAGGACATAAAAGACCCTTCATACCATCCAGGCAATTTGCACATTAAGCCACTGGGAGTTACCTAGTTTTCCATTTTTGTCCTTTATCTTAGTAAGGCTGTGTATGTATTGTATGTTTGTATTATATAAATATAATATATCCAAAAAAATATTTTTGGCTTAGAAGAATAAATCTGACCGTCAGCCTTAGCTGGTTACCACTGTGTATTTATGGATATCTATAAATATAAAAGTCAAAGCCCTCACTGACTCATCACTAATTCTCCAAGTTTCCATATAGGTGGGAAGCTGAAATTTTGCGTGCTCATTCCTTGCAGTGTACTTATAAAAGTTAGGTATGTTTCGTGTCCTATTGCAACACCCAAGGGGGGGGGGAACGGGTGTACCCCCTAAACTGTATATATTGAAAGGGGAAACCCCTCCTTGCTATTTCTGTGACTTCCAATATATGTAGGAAGCCCAAATTTCCCATGCTCATCCTTTACACTGTACTTACAAACGTTAAGTATGTTACATTTTACGCCATGCCCCGTAACGAAATTTCAAAAATAATGTCTTCTTTTTGGCAGATCTCACCATTATGCCGTAAGGAACTTTTGGAACTGACCTCACCTTTTGGTGGTTTCATTCCTTATTTCCGTTAACAGATGATTTATTTCATGGCAGAGATGCACAAGGGCTGCCCCTGATTTATATATATATATATATATATATACACTAATAAAAGGCAAAGCCCTCACTGACTCATCACTAATTCTCCAACTTCCCGCGTAGGTAGAAGGCTGAAATTTGGCAGGTTCATTCCTTACAGCTTCCTTACAAAAGTTGGGCAGGTTTCATTTCAAAATTCTATGCGTAATGGTCATAACTGGAAGCGATTTTTCTCCATTTACTGTAATGGAGTTGACCGCGAAAGCCGTGGGGGCGGAGTTTCGTGTGACATCATCACGCCTCCTACGTAATCATGTGAACTGACTTTTAACACAGTACGTAGAAAACCAGGAAGAGCTCCGAAACACGCTGGAGAAAACATGCATTATATAATTGAGAAGGCAGCGAAACAATAGGAAGCGAGCGAATGACATATATACAACCATATTCATGAGTGCTGCTAC
Organism: Polypterus senegalus; assembly: GCF_016835505.1. Classification (NCBI taxonomy): domain Eukaryota; kingdom Metazoa; phylum Chordata; class Cladistia; order Polypteriformes; family Polypteridae; genus Polypterus; species Polypterus senegalus. The sequence continues at coordinate 298,793,028 of NC_053155.1, forward strand.
TTCGGAAACAAAGCACGTGTAAACATAAAATTTAAATTAAGTTCATAGACAGGCTGCCGCTGGCGTGCATGCCCACGGGTAATGCGGGATACAAGTTTAATGAGAGGACGCAGGATATAAACGAGAGTTGTATATTATTGTTATTAATGGCCCAGGGATATGAAGCGCTGGTAACACGATAAACTACAGATCCCATAATGCAGCGCTTCAGCTGCCTTGCCGAACGTTTTTACCCGTGCAAAATCACAAAGTGATTTCAAGTGAAGCTGTTTTTATGGGAGACACAAATGCACCAGTGCAACTTGCCCCACTTTCCAAGTCGGCACAACGGTTTTCTCAAATACGCACTTTGCTGATAAACTGAGCGCACTGCGCACTGATTTCGCACGGCGCTTTGGTGACTTTGAAGAACAAAAAAAGAATTTTGAGTTGTTTCGCAACCCATTTGCCGTCGATGTGGAAACTGCACCTGTGCAGATTCAGATGGAGGTCATTGAGCTGCAGTGTAATAGCACACTGAAGGCAAAGTACGATACTGCAGTGCCCGCACAGTTTATTCACTACATTCCCGCAGAAATGCTCCAGCTTCGTCTACATGCGGCTCGAACCTTGTGCATGTTTGGTAGCACGTATCTGTGTGAGAAGCTCTTTTCAGTGATGACGACTAACAAAACAGCACACAGGAGTCACCTCACTGATGAGCACCTGCAGTCCATCCGGACAATCTCCACAACACAGAACCTCACACCAAACATAAACGAACTTGTTGCCAAAAAAAGATACCAGGCGTCCATGTGACGATGTGGGTTCAGGCTCCACACTCCCTTTGATATTGGAAGCACATGAACCCAACACCGTCGATAATGTTGCCGAAAGTGAGCTAGTCAATGGAGGCAAATTAAGCATCTGAGCAAGGGGAAGGTAAAAAGTGCAAAAGTGCTTTTATTTATAATTGTCCATCAAATCAAAAACAGTGTTCCAATAAATAGTGCAGATCTTCAATAAAATAAATAATCCATTAAAAGAACACGTGGGGGTTAAAACTCAATAGAAAAAACAATCCTTAAAATCGGAGGTTAAATCTTCTTATGGAATCAATCTTAAAACACTAACACAATCCGGTGCCTATTTTCTGTATGCGTCTCACCTGCTTATCCCAGACGGGCTTAGCAGCAGGCAAGACGCCTCTGCAGCTGCCCTCCTACATCACACGCTCGAGACTGGAGACCTCCCGATCCCTGGCTTCGGTCTGGCACTCATCCCAGTCCCCGAGACTTGATTACCCTCAACGGCCAGGTCGCCCACGTTGGGGATTCCATCACCAAGTCTCCCGACTTCCGCTGCCTTTTCCATGGCCTCTCTGCGGCCCGTCGCTTTCACCTTGTCACTCCCGCTACCAGATCGCTCAGCGGGAGCGACATCTACACAAACACCTGGGTGTCGGCCTAACACCCAGCTTCCTCACAGCTGCCCACGAGCGCTCGATCGCACGCTCAACACACGCTCCGCGTGTCCGTCTCTCTCCTGCACCGCTTGCTTCCACGCTCCCTGTAACCTCCGTCCTCTCCTTTCCTTTCTCTCCCATCGATTCTCCCTCTCTCTCCCCAACCGACTTGCGCTTCTTTTAAAAACATGAGGGGCCATCACAGCTGCAGCATTAGCCACGGGAGCAATCACGAATGTGGGCAGTTCCTCACCTGTGCACACGGTGAGAAACACCCACATCGACGACTGCCCCGCGGCTCGCTACAACAACGCCCCCCTCACGAAGCCGCCTCGGGTGCGGTGATTATTTATTTAAAATCAATGGCCTTTTCTCCACGAGCTGTGGACCCATAACACCACAGTCCAGCTCTAATAACATGACATATGAGCAAAGACAACTGAATGATTGGATTTGTTATTGCTGAAAAGAACAAATTTTATTTATATTTCCAGGTTTTGTTATGCAGCATGTTCATATTTGAATTTGTATAATTTTGACATATATATTTTTATGGAGAGCAAAATCTTTTGGGATATTTCAAATTTGTTTATTTTTTATGTAAAATTACATAAGAGTAAAGAAATTTGAATCTTTGTTCTTTTAATGTTTACTTTATTTCTAACTTGTATAATTTAGACAGGATATATTTTAATGGAGAGCAAAATATTATAAGTTATTTAAGGTTTGAGTTGATTTATTCCAGAATAATATTCTGTCGACCAAATAAAAATTCCTTCTATTTAAAATTTAAATAGAACTTGAACAGAAACGATAGTTCATAATATCCAAGAAGACTTGCACGTAAGAGCGGGAGTCATCCATTTTAACAAGCAGCGTATTGCACTGATACGAAATAGCCTGCCCATTTAATTATTTAGGAATGGATAAATAAATTAAGATTTTGTACAAAGAATGTTTTTCATTTTTCTTCCTTCATGGATTCTGGCACCCCCAGCTACAGTTGCTTACACCCCGAAGACTGTATATATGTGTGTATGTATATATATATATATATACACATACAGTATATGTATATATATATATGTATGTATGTATGTATGTATGTATGTATGTATGTATGTATGTATGTATGTATGTGTGTGTGTGTGTGTGTGTGTGTGTGTGTGTATATGTATATATGTAGATATGTATGTATATATATGTTTATATGTGTGTGTGTGTATATGTAGATATGTATAGATATATATGTTTATATATATATATATGTGTATATATATATATATATATATATATATATATATATATATATATATATATATATATATATATATATGTATATATATATATATGTATGTATATATATATGTGTATATATATATATGTATATATGTTTATATGTGTTTATATATATATATATATATATATATATATATATATATATATATATGTTTATATGTGTGTGTGTGTGTATATATATATATATATATATATATATATATATGACAGAAAAACTCATAACAGTGACAAAACAATTACATTGACAATCATGTTATGTTATTGTTTCCTTTTTCTTTTCATTACTTCTTTAACACACTACTTCCTCTATATATATATATATATATTTTATATATATATATATATATATATATATATATATATATATATATCTATACTAATAAAAGGCAAAGCCCTCACTCACTCACTCACTCACTGACTCATCACTAATTCTCCAACTTCCCGTGTGGGTGGAAGGCTGAAATTTGGCAGGTTGATTCCTTACAGCTTCCTTACAAAAGTTGGGCAGGTTTTATATCGAAATTCTACGCGTAATGGTCATAACTGGAAGCAGTTTTCTCCATTTACTGTAATGGAGATGAGCTTCAACGCCGTGGGCGGAGTTTCGTGTGACATCATCACGCCTCCCACGTAATCACGCAGTACATAGAAAACCAGGAAGACCTCAAAAAGCGCTCAAGAAAACATGCATTATATAATTGAGAAGGCAGCTAAACAATAAGAAGCGAGTTCTGCTACTGAAACAAAGCACGATGTAAACCTACACTTTAAATTAAGTTCATAGACAGGCTGCGCTGGCGCTTGTAATTTAGTGCCTGCCCATATAAGGCCATCCGTCAGCGGCAATCCAATAGCAAACTGCCGGGTAAATATTCACGGGTGAAGGACTGTGCTTATGGAGAGGAAGATGAGATGGTCAGGGTGGTGTTTGACACAAACTCAGCGAAACTGCCAGAGAAAGTTTTAAGTGCCAGGACTAAGGTAACATTAAATAAAGCTATGGACATAGCACGAGATGGCACCAGCACAGCTGGGAACCTTCGATGCAAGTACACCGAGTGGCTCACGTGAACTGATGCAGTGCACAGATAAAAGCAACAGTTCCAAAGAGCTGAACAAAACCGAATTACACAATTGAAAAGGCAGCAAAAATATGAAGCGCCTGATAAGCATATTCATAAATGCAGCTACTGTGGAAACAAAGCACACGGTGGAAAAGTCAATGTCCCGCTAAAGGAAGACAGCGTAAAAAAAAACCCGTGCATGCAGTTTGTCACATCACAGATAAAAAGGAAGACGAGCTGTTTATTGATGCAGTAAGGAACTAATCGATGAATGAAACCTCTTATCTTTACAACGATTGACAAACACGGAATGTAACTTGAACACATCGTACAAATACGAGCCTGATTGAAAGAAATAATGATAATCAAATCCTTGATGACAGCAACATTCAATAACACTCACAAAACAATTACTGTATATTGACAATCATGTTACGTTATTTTTAAAATGTTCCCTTTTCTTTTCATAACTTCTACTTCTCCACTGCGATACACGGGTATATATATAAATGTATATCTATAGCCCGATCTACAATACATACTTTAGCATAGACAAGCGGTGGCGCAATTGTAGAGTCTTAAGCCTCTAACGCCGACATTCGAGGTTCGATTCCCGAGAGGGGATGTACTGACTATGTACTGCGCTACCGATTCATTTTACCTTCCCATCTCCTTGGTTTGGGACGTATGAAAAATATTAGGTTAACGCAGAATCATGTTACGCTATTTTTAAAATTTTCCCTTTCTTAGCACAAGCACAGTTGAGAAGCTTCGATGCATGTACTCCATAACGCGCTAAAAATAACGATTTAATCACACTTTCAATTCCAAGCAAACGGGAACTTTTGTCAATGCATGATTTCCTGGTACATCCATTACACTGATGCACACATCACAGCTACAAAAATGTTAGAGTCGGAATAAAGCGCGCTCCTACGACTGATCATTTCGACTACCCGAGCGAAGCCTTGATAAAAGCATGGTTTTGTGCACACTGAAAAGCAAGCAAAATTAGATGCATTACAGAAAGCGGACTTTGTGGCTCTTACTGGGGATCATTGGACTTCCGTGACCGTTAGTAATTCTAAATACATCTAATTACAAAATGTTCAATGATCACACTGTTTTAGCCTAATGTACAAAATAATTTTGGCTAATGTTACTCAGAGTTTAAAGAGTAAGCTGGTCAAATTACCTTTTATGTTTCTGACTTATTTTTTAAGAAGAAAACTGCACTTTATGGTGAAATTTTGGTTATTATTATTTAAAGACAATACTATTCTGAAAATGTACTTAAAGTACTTAAACTACCACTTTATTTTTAAGTCTGCCCAATTTTAACCAGGGATGATATTTTTGTTTCTGTTTTGAATTCAAATGCAGTTTAAAGCTTTTTTCAGAAATTAAAACAGCTTCAGTTTACAATATTCATGTCCATGTCTATTATTTGATTCTGTAAGCCCACTAAAACCGTTTTAAATAAAAAAAAAACATTTGCATTTGGGGCAAATTTACGTGTGCGATTACATACGATTAATCAAGATTAATTCTTACACAGCCTCTAATTAATTGGATTAATTTTTTTAATCGAGTTCCACCCCTAATATATATATGTAGATATATATATGTAGATTTGTATATATATGTGTATATACAGTATATATGTAGATATGTATATGTTGTATATACAGTATGTATATATGTGTATATATGTGTATATATATGTATATGTATATATATGTATGTGTGTATATGTATATATATATATATAACTGTATATATATATGTGTATAGATGTATATATATCTATACTAATAAAAGGCAAAGCCCTCACTCACTCACTCACTCACTCACTCACTCACTCACTCACTCACTGACTCATCACTAATTCTCCAACTTCCCGTGTGGGTGGAAGGCTGAAATTTGGCAGGTTGATTCCTTACAGCTTCCTTACAAAAGTTGGGCAGGTTTTATATCGAAATTCTACGCGTAATGGTCATAACTGGAAGCAGTTTTCTCCATTTACTGTAATGGAGATGAGCTTCAACGCCGTGGGGCGGAGTTTCGTGTGACATCATCACGCCTCCCACGTAATCACGCAGTACATAGAAAACCAGGAAGACCTCAAAAATGCGCTCAAGAAAACATGCATTATATAATTGAGAAGGCAGCGAAACAATAAGAAGCGAGTTCTGCTACTTCGGAAACAAAGCACGATGTAAACCTACACTTTAAATTAAGTTCATAGACAGGCTGCCGCTGGCGTTTGTAATTTAGTGCCTGCCCATAGAAGGCCGTCCGTCAGCGGCAATCCAATAGCAAACTGCCACGGGTAAATATTCACGGGTGAAGGACTGTGCTTATGGAGAGGAAGATGAGATGGTCAGGGTGGTGTTTGACACAAACTCAGCGAAACTGCAGAGAAAGTTTTAAGTGCCAGGACTAAGGTAACATTAAATAAAGCTATGGACATAGCACGAGATGGCACCAGCACAGCTGGGAACCTTCGATGCAAGTACACCGAGTGGCTCACGGAACTGACGCAGTGCACAGATAAAAGCAACAGTTCCAAAGAGCGCTGAACAAAACCGAATTACACAGTTGAAAAGGCAGCAAAAATATGAAGCGCCTGATAAGCATATTCATAAATGCAGCTACTGTGGAAACAAAGCACACGGTGGAAAAAGTCAATGTCCCGCTAAAGGAAGACAGTGTAAAAAACCCGTGCATGCAGTGTGTCAGGTCTCAGATAAAGAAGAAGACGAGCTGTTTATTGATGCAGTAAGAAACTAATCGATGAATGAAACCTGTCATCTTTACAACGATTGACAAACACGGAATGTAACTTGAACACAACACATCGCACAAATACGACCCTGATTGAAAGAAATAATGATAATCAAATCCTTGATGACAGCAACATTCAATAACACTCACAAAACAATTACTGTATATTGACAATCATGTTACGCTATTTTTAAAATGTTCCCTTTTCTTTTCATAACTTCTACTTCTCCACTGCGATACGCTGGTATATATTTAAATGTATATATATACCCCTATCTACAGTACATACTCGCATAGACAAGCCACATGCTGTGCTCAATTGTAGAGTCTTAAGCCTCTAATGCCGACATTCGAGGTTCGATTCCCGAGAGGGATGCACTGAGTATGTACGCGCTACTGATTCATTTTACCTTCGATCTCCTTGGTTTGGGACGTATGAAAAATATTAGGTTAACGCAGAATCATGTTACGTTATTTTTAAAATGTTTCCCTTTATTAGCACAAGCACAGCTGAGAAGCTTCGATGCATGTACTCCATAACGCGCTAAAAATAACGCATTTAATCACACTTTCAATTCCAAGCAAACGGGAACTTTTGTCAATGCATCATTTCCTGGTACATCCATTACACTGATGCACACATCACAGCTACAAAAATGTTAGAGTCGGAATAAAGCGCGTTCCTACGACTGATCATTTCGACTTCCCGTAAGCCTTGATAAAAGCATGGTTTTGTGCACAATGAAAAGCAAGCAAAATTAGATGCATTACAGAAAGCGGACTTTGTGGCTCTTACTGGGGATCATTGGACTTCCGTGACCGTTAGTAATTCTAATTACATCTAATTACAAAATGTTCAATGATCACACTGTTTTAGCCTAATGTACAAAATAATTTTGGCTAATGTTACTCAGAGTTTAAAGATTAAGTTGGTCAAATTACCTTTTATGTTTCTGACTTATTTTTTTAAGAAGAAAACTGCACTTTATGTTGAAATTTTGGTTATTATTATTTAAAGACAATACTATTCTGAAAATCTACTTAAAGTACTTAAACTACCACTTTATTTTTAAGTCTGCCCAATTTTAACCAGGGATGATATTTTTGTTTCTGTTTTGAATTCAAATGCAGTTTAAAGGCTTTTTTTCAGAAATTAAAACAGCTTCAGTTTACAATATTCATGTACATGTCTATTATTTGATTCTGTCGCCCACTAAAACACTTTTAAATTAAAAAAAAACATTTGCGATTTGGGGCAAATTTACGTGCGATTACATACGATTAATCAAGATTAATTCTTACACAGCCTCTAATTAATTGGATTAATTTTTTTAATCGAGTCCACCCCTAATATATATATATATGTGGATATATATATGTAGATTTGTATATATAAATGTGTATATACAGTATATATGTAGATATGTATATGTGTATATACAGTATGTATATATACAGTATGTATGTATATGTATATATATAACTGTGTATATATATGTGTATAGATGTGTATGTATATATATATATATATATATATATATATATATATGCCAGCAACACTCATGACAATGACAAAACAATTACATTGTCAATCATGTTACGTTATTATTAAAATGTTTCCTTTTCTTTTACTTCTCCTGCAGGTATTTTGCTATATATTTATATATATATATATATATATATATATATATATATAGATATATATATATATATATATATAAAGATAGATATGACAACAACACTCATATCAATGACAAAACAATTACATTAACAATCATCTTACGTTATTTTTAAAATGTTTGCTTTTCTTTTTCATAACTTCTTTAACACACTACTTCTCGCCAGGCTGGTATTCTGCTAGTATATATATATATATATGTAAAATCTAACGTCCGTCTGTCTGTCTGTAACATTCTGGTTAATTTTGCAACCTCTTTTATTTTGCTAAGTATCATAGTTCACTTGCGGATTTATTTGCGCTAATCTGAGAGAGACACAGCGGGTCGGGTCGAGGGGAGGGGGCAGGGCCCTTTTTACTCACTCACACGCCAGCCTCGGAGCATATCTTACATCCACTTAGCTAACGAATGAGGGAACTACTTAACAAGCCTTTTTCTAGCATTTGCTTGAACATTCCAGTTGATTTTACAACTTATCTCATCCTGATAGATAGATAGATAGATAGATAGATACTTTATTAATCCCATGGGGAAATTCACAAGAATCATAGTTTGCTTTTAGGAGCGATATATTCACACTAATCCGAGACAGAGGCTGCAGGCCGAGGGGATAGGGAAGCTTGACATCAGGAGTTGGGAGCCAGTAGAGCCCTCCTTGCTGTCCTGTTTCACTTCTACGTGATGGAGCCGTGGGGCACAGCTAGTAGTGAATATAAAAATTACTACCATATCACCTTATTTTGCAAAAATATAACAGAAAATATTACTGTTTTTTTAAAAAGTTGTAACAAATCATCAATCATCTACAGGAGAATGGGATGGATGAGGAGGTGGTGAAAACTGTAGAGGGGTACATTCATTAAACAAAAATACACAGTATCCCATTTGCACTTCAGTGTCAATAAATATAAATTATGACATAATAAAGGCTTATTTTTGCCATGTTAAATAGTGTAATTAAATAGCACATTAATTACTTCAGGACTACAATTATGCATGATCTTCAGATTTTGTGATCCCTTTGGTTGACTCCCAGGCGCACATGTGTGACACTGTGTAAGGGCTAATTTGGTCACTATATTCACATTACTCTTTAGCTACTCTGACCCTCTGTCCTCTCTGGTGGGATGGGCCATTATGCAGTACCATAAACTAGCATATGAAATCTCGCACACCTGCTGCAAATAAGACTGCTTGACAGCTTTCTTGTGAGGTGTATAAGTTTTAACCTCACAAGTATTTTTGCATGGAACATTTTGTTTTACTGTAAAAATTCAGTAATATTAATCATTACTTTAACAATTTAATTGTGGATACATTAGGGTTCAAAGAGCATATTCAAAATTGTTGCATTTTTCAGAAGTGCAAATGCTCATAAGTTGCATCATATTTGTCTTGTTACAGGGTCCAGGCCTGGGCCATGGCACATATCCCCACATCCTTCAAAAATAGGTTGACCTATGTATGTCCAACAATTACAGTCATATAAGTCATTTAACTTAACCAGGATTTTTGACAGTCTGCTCCATTTAGTCTTGGGACCTGGCCTATTGACAAGAAATTGTTTAGATACATAATTTATTTGAATATACTGCATATGTACATATATACTGAGGCAAATGCAAGTGCATGCATTCACACAGTGGAAAGAAAATGTATAAGAGTAATAGCTAACATCTTGTTTGCCCTACCAGAGCATATGCTGGGTGATGAAGAGAAAGCAATGAACGAACACACACACACACACACACACAGACCCCACAATAGAGCTGTAAAGGTTAACATGAACAGAGTCATTGCACCTCCCTTGTGAAAAACAATATATCTGTGCAGCCTGTTTACTTCAGTTGAACCAGTGTGCTTAGTTTCAAATTAAACATTATGAAAGTTGTTCACTTTACACAATTTCCTCTTTTTCTCTGCATTTATTTGTATACATAATAAATACCTGTATATAAGATAACATATTTGAGTTTATATTACTATGCAGTGCAATTATTTGTATTGTATTGTAAAATCTTCCATTGACTGATTTCCTTAAGTATCACTAAAATTAAATTTTCATGGAAGTACAGTATGGGCCATCCCATTCAGATCTTTTAATACCTGCCTCTGTAAATTTATTTTTAATTAATTTACCTGCCTTCATTTATTTTTTTAAAATGTCTATGAAACCTTGAAGTGTAATTTTTTACTACAGCCCTGTTTCCTTTTGTATCACTTGCATTTTTAGGTTCACTTCCGACCAGAAATATATCATTATCGCCCGGCTCAATATCAATGAAATAATGCTGCTGAAGGCACCACCTGTTGGAGAAATTGGATTGTGCAATATAATAAGCTCGATCAAGATGGCAGATGGTATCAAGCCACACCTTGTTGACATTGACATCAACACTCAAGATTTCTATGTTGCAGAAATTGGAGCACAACAAGCACAAAAATTTGTACCATATTTCTGGGGGTTCATTTTTGACATTTTTATATGATTGATCCAGAAAGTGTTTTTTGTTTTATGTTCTCCTCCCATTACATTCATTCAGCTCCTTATCAGCAACATAAATACTGGCACAGCCATCTGCTTCTTGTGTGTAGGGAAAGCATCCCTCTTTACTGTCTGTGAAACTGCAGGGTTTTTTTCTAGAGATGTACATCTGTAAATACTGTCTGATCAAAACAAAAAAAATGCTGCTCTTTTTTGTTGTGTTCTGTGGGATATTAAATAAAGTGCCATTTTCTTCTTTTAGTTAACTGCAGGAGAGTCACTCAGTGGCACAAACTTCAGGATTGCGGAATGGTAAGGCTGTAGAAAACGTGATAACGTTGAGTGGTCAGGATTAGAGATAAAGAGCATCAATAGAATGTATTAATTGTTTTTCAAGGGTGTAAAAATCTTATAAATTCAAAAATGAGAAGTAAGGGACATTGAATGTTGTTATGATTTTTTCAGTATTAAATCAATAAGACAATGGAGCAGTTGCAACTTAAGTTTTAATAACTGACTTGTTTGGTTTTAAATTTAAATTTTAAGTGACATACCTGAATTGGTGATCCTAAATTGTCCCTAGTGTGTGCTTGGTGTGTGTGTGTGTGTGCCCTGCGGTGAGCTGGCGCCCTGCCCGGAGTTTGTTCCTACCTTGCGCCCTGTGTTGGCTGGGATTGGCTCCAGCAGACCCCCGTGACCCTGTGTTGGGATATAGCGGGTTGGATAATGACTAACTGACTAACATTTTTAAATTAAATAAATTATGTTTTAACTGTGTAAAAGATTTTTGAAGTGTTTTAAATGGCAAATGGATTTTGAAGTGCTAAATATTATTTAGTTTACATAATTTAACTCCAGGGTATTATATAACTTTTAATTACATTCACCTTCGTTTTTTAAATTTAACTAGGGGGCTTCGTCCCCTGCTCGCTCCGCTCACCAACCCCCATGTTTGGTTTTCCAGATACACACTTTTAAGATTTTTTTTTCTTTGAATTGTTGCTATTTCATTAGTTTCACTTTTATTTCAGAACTTCTGTAAAAACAATATTTGGAATCTTTGGAGTCCCAATATGCTGAATCTTTTAAATGAGGTCAGTGAGACGTGTGTTTAATGACTTTGTACCATAACTCAGGATAGGTTTCTCTGTTTGGAATTTCAGCACATACAAAACAAGCATCAGCAGTTAATACTTTTTTTTGCAAAGTAACCAATAAATGCATGTGAGGTTAACTCCGTTTTTGAAATTCTCCGATTTAAACTTCAAAGCCTTACAATATTTACATACTTCTGACATATCACCTCTGTCCATATATTTGATCTCTATTCGCCTTTTCGTTATTTCTCCGAGTAACAATTTCTCATTTTTTGCGCTAATGCGATGTTTACTTTCTTTGTTTTTTTGACACTGTCGTTTTTTTTGCTTTCATATTCTGTATCTTGCTCTGCATGTGTGTCACGCCTACGGTTTTTTTGAGTCTTTTGAATTCCAGTTTTCTGTATCTCTAACATGCTCTGCATGTGTTTCGCCCCCTTGTTTTTTAACCTCTTTATTACGTTTTACTTTGTTTTCTACTCTCTTTTATTTCTGACCTTGCTTTGTCCTGCTTTTTCTTCAATGGCACCTGGTCCATGGTGATTATTTTCCCTTTCTCGAGTAATAATTTCCGTTTGTTTGCGCTACTGCGATCTTTGTTTTTTTTTTATAGTTTCTAATTTTCCTATTCTTTAACTTTCTCCACATGTGTATCGCACCAACATTTTTATTTTTTGGAGCCTTTTGAATTCCACTGCTTTCATAATCTCTAACCTGCTCTGCATGTGTATAGCGCCAATGTTCGTGAACATCTTTATGAAGTTCTACTTTGTCTTTTACTCTGTCTTTTAATTCTGAGCATGATTGGACGTGCTTTTTTTTTCAATTTCACTTGTTCCGGACTGATAATTACTTTTTTCTGAATTTGCACCTAGATTATTCTTTTTCTTTTTTGCTCTTTTTTCTTTCCAATGCTTTTGAGTCTCTTTTCTCCGCTCTGCTTTATTCTTCGCTTAGTCATTGACGTTTCATTTATAACCTATTGTCCTTATACGCTTTATATGCGCTGAGACACTGGATCTGTGTGTGCTCAAACCCTTCACATGATTGAATGTTTTGCTGCCCGTGGTGTTATTTGATATTGGTTGTTGTTGGCGTGTCTTTCAAGAATCTCATTTTGTACGTTATCGTGAGACGGTCCTGGGTCAATCTCTTGGCACAAAGTCTCACGTTTGGCCACGGAGCATCTCGTGGGGACCTTATTCTCTTTCGTCTTGCACGTCTTAAGTGTCTTCCATCTTAACGTGAAGATGATGTCTCATCTCCCGTCTTTCTCTCCCAGGATTTTTTTTTTTTTATAATAGAGAGATAATTCATGTGTCCAAACTTTATCCTTTGTGCCAGATGATGCCAGGATGGGCTCTGGTCTCATGGCCCTCTGGTGAATTAAGCAGGTTTCAGAATGTATTATTATGTTATTTTATGAATATATACATCTCATCATAATTTGTTAAAGTTCAATGTTTTACATCAAATGCTCTATGTTTAATAATTATTCATTCATTCATTCATTTTCCATGCTGACTTATTCCAGTAAAGGATTACAGGGTGCCTGAGTTTATTTCATGAGCCTTGCATTATACAAAATGCATAAACCAAACCCTGAGCAGGCCTTCATGATACACACTCTTATCACACCTGGATATTACACCTGTATAGGGTCAGTTTAGAGCAGGGGTGGGCAAAGTCAGTCCTGGAGGGCTACAGTGGCTGCAGGTTTTTGCTCCAACCCGGTTGCTTAATTAGAAAACAATCCTTGCCAATAATTTATTTTCATGGCTTGTTAGTGCTTTAACTCTGCCATGTCGGGTCATTTTCATATCCTAAATTTCCAAATGATTTTAAGTCTATAAAACGGACGAGTAATTCTAAATCCTTCACTTTTTTCTCTTCACTTTCCTTCCAAACGTTTAATTAGACCAAATAGTTTTTTTTAAATACACACAGGTATAAATGGAAATTAGCTAATTGGAGTGGTGGCTCTGAAGCTAGGGATCTGCACTGGCAATAGAAAGGTTGCCGGTTCGAATCCCATAAATGCCAAAAGGGATTCTGCTCTGTTGGGCCCTTGAGCAAGGCCCTTAACCTGCAATTGCTTAGCACTTTGAGTAGTGAAAAAAGCGCTATATAAATACAAAGAATTATTATTATTATTAACTGCTGGTTTCTTTTGTCATTTGCATCTTATTGCTAATAAAGAGCAATTAAAAACTGAGAGTACAGCTGTTTAAGACTAAAATAAGCAACAAGGGTTCAAAATCTTAACAAGCGAGACAGCTAAAATGAATCAGGAGTGTTACTTGGGCCACAAGTGCTGCTTGGGTTGGAACAAATACCTGCAGTCACTGCGGCCCTCCAGGACTCACTTTGCCCACTCTTGGCTTAGAGAAACCTGAAAGTCTTTGGGACATGGAAGCAAATCAGAGTACCAGGATAAAACCCGTATGGAATGTCCGAACTCCTCACCATCAGTGTTCGGGCCAGGATTAGTACCCAGGACTTGGGAGCAGTGATGCGGCAGTGTACTACTCTGCCATCCTACCTACATAAATGAGGTTTTACCATCTTGCATTCTTTGTTGAATACTGTTTCATTTTAAAACGTGTGCTCAGTACCTGAAAATTAATTGGATTATCGAGTATTCTTGCAGTTCTCAATTTATTTGTTCATTTTCACACAGCGCTAGCAGAACCCTTGACAACCTTCAAGAAAATTCTGGATGAGATATTGGGACAGGTTAGCTATTAGCTAAACAAGCAAGCTTGAAGGACTGAATGGTCTCCTCTCGTTTGTCTTATGTTCTAACACTACATGTTAACAATGTCAACATTTTGACAGAAGTTTGCTTCTGTAAGCGAATATTGAACATTACGCACCCCTGCCAAAATTGCACATTTTGTGTAATAAAAATGAAACCAAGATCAGTCTTGTCAGAACATATTTCACCTTTATTGCCAAATTTCAGTCTATACAAAGAAGGTGAAAACAAATCAGAAACTGTTTAGTGAAAAAAGCCTACAAAAACCTGGAATTGTTAGTGTGCAGACCCTTTATTAATGAAGGATCAGAATCAACTAATCACAATACGTCTCATCTCAGATAGTAGTTAGAATACACCTGACATCAATTAAAGGGGCTCTGACTGTGCTCAGGTAAAGTTTGGCTGTTCCTATAGGATTATTCTGATATCCTCTTGGTTGCAGTGTACTCCAAAAGTCATCATCCACAAAGAGCTTTTAAAACATGAATGGGATCTCATCATTAAAAATTATTAGTTAGGACAGGGCTAGAAAAAGGTATCCAAAGCATTAAACATCCCATGGAGAACAGTGAAAACGGTCATCAAGAAGTGCAGAAAATATGGCTCAACAGAATCGGGACATCCCTCCAAGGTTGATGAGAAGACAAGAAGAAAACTTTCAGGGAGGCCAACGAGAGGCCTGCAGGAACATTAAAGGAGCTGCAGGATTTCCAGGCAAGTACTGGTTGTTCCTCACATGCAGATTTGTGACAACGATAGGTCGTATTCTTCTTCTTCTTCTTCTCAAAAAGAAAAACATCCAAGCCCTACTAAACTTTGTAAAAAGGTATAACCCAGTCTTCCAAAACGATGTGGAAAAATGTGTCATGGTCTGATGTGACCAAGGTCAAACCATTTAGCCATAATTCCAAAAGGTATGCTTCCCGCAAAAATAACACAGTGATGAGAATTTCTGTCTCTTCATTCTTCTGTTTTTGCTCTCACAAGTCAATCTGTTCATTAATTATGCATGGTGGAGGTTGATTAGCATAGTCCATATATGTTTGTTTCCGTGTGGCAGTTGGGTGGAGTTTGAGATGTGTTCACATGCACACATTTACAAGACAATTGTCTTTTTTTTTTAATCTACATTTTCATGCATTAATCCACACAAAGTTTTATGAATGAGTCCTCCGGACTGCTTAAAGTTTTGCAGCTGATGTTTCAGGAACTCTACAAGGCTGAATTGGATTAAGTGAGGTTTTAAAATGTTTTATTATTTTGTGCCTAGCATTTGGCCGATTTAAAATAAATCCTAATTTTGAATATTATTTTGGGTTAACTCCAAAGGTGAGCCCAATATGGTAGATAGATAGAACAAACCGAAAGGGGACGTTTGGCTTTATTGCAGAATCAATCATTGAATAAATAGGTAGATAAATGCGCACAGTCTGGTCCATAGGCATTTGGACAGTGAGACAACTTTCCATCACTTCGGCTCTATGCACCACCAAAATGATTTGAAATAAAGCAATCATCATGTGATTGAAGGGTAGATTTTCAGCTTTAATTCAAGGGATTTAACAAAAATATCGTATGAGCCATTTTTTTACATGGTCCTCCTATTTTCAGGGGCTTAAAAGTATTAGGGCACACTAACATAATCATGAATATAATGATCATTTTAAATATTTGGTTGAAAATCCTTTCCAGTCAATGACTGCCTGAAGTTTGAACCCATGATCATCTCCAACTGCTGAGTTTCCACCTTTGTGATGCTTTGCTAGGCGTTTACTGCCTCAGTCTTCAGTCGCCGCTTGTTTGTTGGACTTTCTGCCTTCACTTTTTTCTCCAGCAAGTGAAATGCGTGTCCAGTTGAGTGACTTGGCCTCACTACTTTGAATTGGTTTGGTTTTACAGTAGGTTTTGGCTCATTGTCCATCTGTATTGTGAAGTGTCATCCTGTCGGTTTTGCAGCATTTGTCTGAATCTGAACAGACAGTAGAGCCCTGTATACTTTACATTTCATCCTGCTACTCCTGCCAGCAGTCATATCATCAATAAACACCAGTGACCAGCTTCCACTGGTACTCAGGCATGCCCAGGCCATAGCACGGCCTCCACCATGTTTCACAGATGACGTGGTATTCATCGGATCCTGAGCCATTCCTGCTCTTCTCCTTACTCTTTTCTTCCCATTATTCTGCTATATATTGATCTTGGTTGCCTTTGTCCAATGAAAATTGTTCCAGAACCGGACAGGCTTTTAAAAAATGTTTTCTGGCAAAGTCTAATCTGTCCTTCCTGTGCTTGAGGTTTACCAAGTTGTTTGCACCTTGTGGTAAACCTTCTGTGTTTACTTTCATGAAGACTTTAGCAATGACCGGTCAACCTCCCAGAGAGGGTCTTGGTTTGGCTAAATGTTGTGAAGGGATTCTTCATCACCAAGGACATAGTTGTCTTCTGTGGTTTTTCAAGCCCTTGTGAAGCTGCTGAGCTCATTTGTGTGTTCGTTTTCTTTAAGAATTTACCAGATGGTTGATTTGACAACTCCTGGTGCTTCTGCTGTCTCTCTAAAGGGTTTGTTTTGTTTTCTCTGCCTAATGATGACCTGTTTTTACTTGCATGGACAGCTCTTTATGGACCTCATGTTTAGAACTTATACTGACAGCTTACAAATGTAAATTCCACACTTGGAATCAATTCCAGAGCTTCTACTTGCTAAATAGTTTGTGAAATATTGAGGGACCTGCTCCCACCTGGCTATGGGACAGCTTGGCAATCAAATGTCCAAATACTTTTGAGCCCCTGGACATGTGGCATGGGGGTTAGGGTTGTTGGTGGGGGCATGTATAAAAATGACTGTCATTCCTAAATGGCTCATATGATGTTTTTGGTAAACCCCTTAAAATAAAGCTAAATCCATTGTGGTTGCATACAGAGCTAAAATGATGAAAATTGTGTCACTGTCCAAATGCTTTTGAATCCAACTATATAAATAAATATATATTTTCAAGGCATTCGTAGTCTGAATCACAATCTGATTGTGTGGGTGGTTACCTACCAGGTAACACTTGTGGTTGGTCAGCAAGCCGGCTAACGTCCACCACGGTGCCCTCTTTCAGTTGCGAGAAGCAGATCATAGAATGGCTGAAATAGTTTTACTGTCAAATGATGCAAAAGAGTACGGGACACGTGTTTCGCCCTAATTCTGGGCTCATCAGGCGTACACACTCACTGCACTCATATATATATATATACACACACACACACACACACACCAGAATGAATATATAAAAAGAAAGAAACAGTTCTGCCTTTGCTGTCATGGTCACAGTGAGGCATTATGCAGGCTTATATTCTTTTATTATAAAGGACCCCCCAGTGGCATTTCTTGACACAGTTCTACTGAATGATTTTTTGGCTGAAAGTCCTGAGTAGTTGTGTCAAAGAGAGGATGTGCAGCATTAGTCATAATGACACTTAGTTTTGTTTTAATTTTCTCCTTTGCTATGACCTCCAGGCTTAGGAACGTTACTTTATAGATAGATAGATAGATAGATAGATAGATACTTTATTAATCCCAAGGGGAAATTCACATAATCCAGCAGCAGTATACTGATACAAAGAAACAATATTAAATTAAATAGTAATAAAAATGAAAAGAATTAAAATAAAATTAATGGTCGCATTTACTCCCCCGGGTGGAATTGAAGAGTCGCATAGTGTGGCGGAGGAACGATCTCTTTAGTCTGTCAGTGGAGCAGGACGGTGACAAAAGTCTGTCACTGAAGCTACTCCTCTGTCTGGAGATGACACTGTTCAGTGGATGCAGTGGACTCTTCATGATTGACAGGAGTTTGCTTAATGCCCGTCGCTCTGCCACAGATGTTAAACTGTCCAACTTTACTCCTACAATAGAGCCTGCCTTCTTAACAAGTTTGTCCAGGCGTGAGGCGTCTTTCATCTTTATGCTGCCACCCCAGCACACCACCGCAGAAGAGGGCACTCGCCACAACCGTCTGGTAGAACATCTGCAGCATCTTACTGCAGATGTTGAAGGATGCCAACCTTCTCAGAAAGTATAGTCTGCTTTGACCTCTCTTACACAGAGCATCAGTATTGGCAGTCGAGTCCAATTTGTCATCCAGCTGCACTCCCAGATATTTAAAGGTCTGCACCCTCTGCACACAGTCACCGCTGATGATCACAGGGTCAATGAGGGGCCTGGGCCTCCTAAAATCCACCACCAGCTCCTTGGTCTTGCTGGTGTTAAGGTGTAAGTGGTTTGAGTCGCACCATACATACTTTATCATAGAGTACATCCAATCACTGAGCCTGCCCTTTTATTTAGCTTGTTGATTCAGTGGGCCTCTCTTAAAGTGATGTTACTAGCCCACCACACCACAGTGTAGAAGATTGTGCTGACCATCACAGAGTTATGGAAGATGTGAAGGGTGTCACTTCCCACATTACAGGAACACAGTCTCCTAAGGAAAGAGAGCCTGCTCTGCCCTTTTTTATGTAGTTCCTCTGTGTTCTGAGACCAGTCCAACCTGTCATTAATGTGGACCCCCAAGTACTTGTAGGAGTGGACCACCTCTAATCCACTCCCTGAATAGTGACCAGACATGGTGGCTCTTTGGTGCGGTGAAAGTCAATAAGCAGTTCCTTTGTTTTTCTGATGTTAAGGTGCAAACCATTCTCTTTGCACCAAGAAACAAAGTTCTCCCCCTGACTTCTCCCCTCTCTCTCACCCCCATTTATCAATACACCCCATAAGTGCAGAATTCCCTGAGAATTTCTGCAAGTGACGTGACAGGCCTGTTCCTTGTGGTGCTCCAGTGTTGCTCACACAGTCCTTGACCTTCACAAACTGTAGTCTCCCCAACAGATACTCCATTATCAGGACACCACAGGCTCATCCACCTGCATATCTTTGATGACTGGATGTACTAAAGGCTCTGGAGAAATCAAATAACAGAATCGTCACAGCTTTGTCCAGATGAGAAGAAGCCTTGTGGAGCAGATTGATGGCACGGTGACAAACTTTAGGGAGGAATGAGGTAAGAAAGTATAGTAAGACCATATTGTGGAGGGGAAGGATGATGAATTTATAAATTTAAAATTCATCACCTGTATGACCTGGTATCTGTTGTGTAGTCATGCCCAATGATTTTCATTTTATCTTTTCTGCGTCACTTTGTACTTAATTAGTTGACTAGTGAAGTAACAGTTTAGCTGGTTAACATTTATTCTCATGTATCTACAATCAACAAGATAAAAGAATGAGAATAAAAAAGGCTGTAGGTCTTATTCAATTTTTTTAAGAACCTTGGGTTGTGCCACTAGGGGGTGCTACAACCTCACTCACTGCTTTGTGCTGGTCCTCCATTCAAAGCTGTTTATCCAGTGAAGTCTGACTGCTCACTGAGTTCCTTTGCGTACAGCCTGCTAGAAGGAAACTCTGACAGCACACTGGGTGATAAGCTTGTCCGCACACATTAACAACTACGAATTACACCAGAAGTTACAGCTTATCAGTAAGAACTACTGTGAACAGCAGTTAGACAAGGAGCAGGTTAGGCACGAACAGCTGAAGCCTCATGACTGGGCTGAGAAAGGACATGTAGTTGAGTTTAACTGTGAAAAATCATTACATTATAATATTGAAAGTATTGTGTCAGGTAGCGTCATTGGTGTCATACTAAAAGTATTCTGTTTCTTTTCGACGGTAACTGAAGGTTTAGGGGAGCAGATATACAGTGGTGTGAAAAACTATTTGCCCCCTTCCTGATTTCTTATTCTTTTGCATGTTTGTCACACAAAATGTTTCTGATCATCAAACACATTTAACCATTAGTCAAATATAACACAAGTAAACACAAAATGCAGTTTTTAAATGATGGTTTTATTATTTAGGGAGAAAAAAAATCCAAATCTACATGGCCCTGTGTGAAAAGTAATTGCCCCCTTATTAAAAAATAACCTAACTGTGGTGTATCACACCTGAGTTCAATTTCCGTAGCCACCCCCAGGCCTGATTACTGCCACACCTGTTTCAATCAAGAAATCACTTCAATAGGAGCTGCCTGACACAGAGAAGTAGACCAAAAGCACCTCAAAAGCTAGACATCATGCCAAGATCCAAAGAAATTCAGGAACAAATGAGAACAGAAGTAATTGAGATCTATCAGTCTGGTAAAGGTTATAAAGCCATTTCTAAAGCTTTGGGACTCCAGCAAACCACAGTGAGAGCCATTATCCACAAATGGCAAAAACATGGAACAGTGGTGAACCTTCCCAGGAGTGGCCAACCGACCAAAATTACCCCAAGAGCGCAGAGACGACTCATCCGAGAGGTCACAAAAGACCCCAGGACAACGTCTAAAGAACTGCAGGCCTCACTTGCCTCAATTAAGGTCAGTGTTCACGACTCCACCATAAGAAAGAGACTGGGCAAAAACGGCCTGCATGGCAGATTTCCAAGACGCAAACCACTGTTAAGCACAAAGAACATTAGGGCTCGTCTCAATTTTGCTAAGAAACATCTCAATGATTGCCAAGACTTTTGGGAAAATACCTTGTGGACTGATGAGACAAAAGTTGAACTTTTGGAAGGCAAATGTCTCGCTACATCTGGCGAAAAGGAACACAGCATTTCAGAAAAAGAACATCATACCAACAGTAAAATATGGTGGTGGTAGTGTGATGGTCTGGGGTTGTTTTGCTACTTCAGGACCTGGAAGGCTTGCTGTGATAGATGGAACCATGAATTCTACTGTCTACCAAAAATCCTGAAGGAGAATGTCCGGACATCTGTTCGTCAACTCAAGCTGAAGCGATCTTGGGTGCTGCAACAGGACAATGACCCAAAACACACCAGCAAATCCACCTCTGAATGGCTGAAGAAAAACAAAATGAAGACTTTGGAGTGGCCTAGTCAAAGACCTGACCTGAATCCAATTGAGATGCTATGGCATGACCTTAAAAAGGCGGTTCATGCTAGAAAACCCTCAAATAAAGCTGAATTACAACAATTCTGCAAAGATGAGTGGGCCAAAATTCCTCCAGAGCGCTGTAAAAGACTCATTGCAAGTTATCGCAAACGCTTGATTGCAGTTATTGCTGCTAAGGGTGGCCCAAACAGTTATTAGGTTCAGGGGCAATTACTTTTCACACAGGGCCATGTAGGTTTGGATTTTTTCTCCCTAAATAATAAAACCATCATTTAAAAACTGCATTTTGTGTTTACTTGTGTTATATTTGACTAATGGTTAAATGTGTTTGATGATCAGAAACATTTTGTGTGACAAACATGCAAAAGAATAAGAAATCAGGAAGGGGGCAAATACTTTTTCACACCACTGTATATACCCGGGGAGTGAGCTCTAGTTTCAAGTACATTTTAGGACATAATTATTTTTCACTTTTGTGCTCGTCAAGCACCAGACTTTTTCCATGTTACATTTCAACTACAGTCATGCACCAGTTTAAGGCTGGCTGATTCATACTTGCGGTTGAGGGCCATAGGAAAGCAATAGGGTAATGATGTTCTAGAAATTACCAAAACTAGCTGCATTACTAAATCTTTTGTTGTTGTTAGTATTTTTATTCCCATTCCATAAGGTCTCATGGTTTCTGACTCTTGGAAGGCCTATTAAGGTTCATTTTGGCTGGTGCTGCTCCATGTTGGTAATCATTTCAGATGCGGCCCACTTCTCCATCCTTACACCATTGTTTCTCAAACATTAGTTCTGCGACCCACTTTTTCCTTTTTTAAATCCAATGACAACCCACTAGCAGAAATTGCAAACCATATTATACAAAGCTGCTGAAGTGCTTAGGCGACACACTTCAACCCATTAGTGGAAATCCGAGTCATGACCCATTGGTTGAGAAACGGACCTGGCGTGGGACCACTGAGACTCGGCACCAGCAGTGAAAATATGCACACTGGGAACCCACACCACGCCCACAGAGCCTCAACTGCAGTGACCTCTACACTTTGTGACTGACATACGGCCAAATGGCCATTCCCAAATGGAGCCGTCAGCCAACGCATGACTGTATGTAGGGGTATCCAACTGCAGTACTGGTGGGCCTCATTGGCTGCAGGATTTTATTCTAACCATCTCCTTAATTAGTGTGCTGTTATTGCTGCTGATTAACTTGTTTTAATTGACGTGACTCAGACCCCTTAGTTGTTTCTTTTTCCTTAATGAGCAGCCAAACAATAATGAGCTGCCACCTGACCAGCTAATCTGAAAATAAAGAAAGGTGAAGGTCTCGGTCATGTTGGTCTACTCAGGTCACCAAAACATCTTGACGGTGGTCTTAGAAAAAACTTAAAATCAACAGTCTGCTGTGGCAGAATGGGCAGCAACAAGTCCTGATATTCAAAAATGGCTTTCATTAACAGCAAGCATTGGCTTCTCATTAAGAAACTGGTTGGAGTGAAATTGGGTGGAGTTTGACGTTCCAGTTTAGCTGGTCATCTGTTGGCTCGTTTCACATCTCATTTCTGTTTGGTTGCCATTTAATGAAGAAAACAATCAATTCAGAGCACTGGATCCTTAAAAACAGGGCTATTAAAATGAAAGGAAAAAGAGTTAATTAGCAGCAAAAACTGCTCACTGATTAGGAAAAAGGTTAGAATGCAAACCTGCAGTCACTGCGGCCCACCAGGACCGGAGTTGTACACCCCTAATTACACTGGACATTGACGCATTTTTGGGTACATCTTATGGATTTTGCCCTGCTAATCACAAAAATCACCTACAAATCTTCATATCATACACCGATTTATAGCAATCACCAATTTTTGAGAGTTCCTCAAAAGTACAACTGGAGCTTCTGTAGTGATCTAAAAGTAGTGGTTCTGCTACTAGAAATGCAGCTCAGATAGCCCAAGTACTGTAATTGGGACAGTTGCGCTGAAGAGTCTCATTATATTAAGAAGGACTGGCCACTCCATAAGCATTTGGAAAAATGTGCAGCACTGTTATACGTGTGTCTGGGAGACAACCTTAGGGCTCATTAATAACTGTTATACTCCGAGCCAGAGGGTGGCGCTATTGTCTAATGCTTACCCCCTTCTCCCCTCTGTAGAAAGGATGATCGACAAGTCCTCCTTCTCTGACATCACTTCCGGTTTCCATCCTCCTGAACCTGCCTCTAAAGGCTTGCTGACATCATAATCGCCTCCAACGCCATCTTGAGGTAGTCTGAAGAAGACTCGTATCCAAACAAGACAAACTCATTACAATTCAAATGTCGTTTCTTTCTGTTTTTGGCCTTACAATATACGGTGATCACTGCAGTGCCCCAACTCTTTATATCGTTTCCTGTGCCTTATTACAGGCACATAAAGCAGTTGTTGACCCAACAAATATATTTTTGCTTCCTCTTCACATAAAACTTGGACTGCTGAAAACTTTTGTTCAAGTGAGGAATAAGAAACTTGAAGGATTTCGATATTAGAGACAGACGCTTCCACAAATAACTGATACCAAGATTTAGGAAGGCATTTTTTCTGGTCCACAAATCAGACACGTCATCAATGACAAGCAGTTCAAAGATCGTATGGTAGACATTCATGGATGATGTTGAGGAATTTTCCTGAAAACTACAGAGTACCAAACTACATCCAACTGGTTGACAACATGCTTCAAGTGTACAAAACCATGAAGCGCAATGTGTCATTAAAGGTTCATTTTCTGCATTCACACTTGGACTTTTTCCCTGTTAGTCTTGGTGTAGTCCGTGACAAACATGGTGAAAGGTTTCCCCAGGACATCACTGTGATAAAATATAGCAATATCAGGGTAAGTGGAGTTCACCAGTGCTGGTCGACTGGAGTCACTGAAACAAGAAGCATCAGATGCAGAAGTGAAAATCAGCAGCAAAATATTTTTATCTCAGCTGAACTCATGCAATGCGTCAGGATCATTAAGCGATTAAACACACTTCTTCTTCTTCTTTCGACTGCTCCTGTTAGGGGTCACCACAGCGGATCATCTTCTTCCATATCTTTCTGTCCTCTGCATCTTGTTCTGTTACACACATCACCTGCATGTCCTCTCTCACCACATCCATAGTTCCACTCTCTTTACTTTCCTCCTCTCCTCCTTTTCTTCTCCTTCTTCTTCTTCCGCCAACAGTAGCCCAATTTCCGCCACCACCCTGTTGGCTAACAGTACTGGTGGCGGTCGTTGTTAACCCGGGGCTCGACCAATCCGGTATGGAAATTTGTATTCTTGTCCACATATTGATTTGGCAAATTTTTACACCGGATGCCCGTCCCATTTATCCGGGCTTGGGACCGGTACAAAGTAACACACTGGTTTGTGCCTCCCCTGTGGCTGGGTTAAGCGATTAAACACACTAAATTCGATAAAAGTTAATTTCATGTTTCTCCAAATTCCTATCTGATGCACTCAATCTGAAATTATATTTATGTTTAGCTGGAAGCTGTCTATCACAATCAAAATTTCTCAGGAAGCAACACCTTTGGAAAAAAATGTGTTGTCCAGGGTTTTCTAAATAAACCAAAATCAATCCAATTTTTGTTTTACCTAATGGTTGTCTAGTTCATTACAATGTCCTTCCATGCATTTCCATAAAGTATAAGAATTTCACAGATATTTTGGAGGAAAATAGTTATTTTATGTAGGGAAGACAGAAATGTCAAGGTAAGTAGTTATACTCACTGTCACAGTTCTGTTGCTTCTTGATTAGATACTCATAAGTAAGAATTTCATGTGACAATAATGACTCCATAATGCTGTATATTTGTGACTTTTCCCCAGCCATTCAACATATGTCACTACTCACTTAGCACTGAAGCTTGATAGGAGGAAAGGTGACACATGACAATATCCTAAACTGGGTACCTTAGTGAAAAAAGTTGAAGAGCTTCCCATGACCCCAAGATGGCTTTTAAAGTCTCCATGTAGCCAGCGGTCCTGAAAGTGCAGATATGGGATGGGGAAAAAAGGCAAACATTCAAATAGTGGAAGAAGGCAAGTGGAGAAGCCTCCCTACCTGCCAGACAGGGGCTCAAGTCGTATATAGTTAGGTCAATTGAATGGATGGCTTATTTAAATCAATTCTACTCTTTTTTAAATTGTATCCCCATCACACTTCCAGAGGAACTTTGCTTAATCACATCCACTCATTCTTAAAATACTCTAATCCATGAAAGAGCGTTCTGTTCAGGGGCGATTCTGCAATCATTTTAGTAATTTGTCGCTGCAGACAATGACCTAAAATGCAGCAGCCCGTCTTGTGCTTAAACAGCCGAGACGGGCACACGTCACTCCTCTCTTCAGGTCGCCACATTGGTTTCCTGTAGCAGCACACATTAAGTTCAAATCCCTGATGTTTGACTACAGAGTAGTCAATGGGTCAGCACCTGAGTATATGGAGACACTGGTGAGGTCCTATACCCCTTCTCGTCTGGGACAAATATGTCTGGTGATGCCACCTCTGCATGGTATAAAGTTTCAATCCAGACTATTTTCCCTGTGTAGTTCCTAGTTGGCGTAATGTGCTGCCCATCTCCATCCGAACTGCCGACTCCCTCAATATACTGTATTTAAGAATGGATTGAAGGCCTATCTCTTCTGTCACTATTTGTTGAATTGATAAGGAAGAAAAAAATAAACTTTGTTCTGTGATACTTTCTTTTCTTGGTTAATTTAAGTTGAATTGCTTTATCGATTATTAATCTATGATTGTATATTTATTCACTTTTGGCAATCAATTTTTGCTACCTGTCCTATTACACTTGCTGAACAAACAGGCCCCAGCCTAATGTTACTTACCTCTTTTATAAGTCGCTTTGGATAAAAGCATCTGCTGAGCAAATAAATGTTAATGTAAATGCATATGGTAATTTCCTAATCCTTCATTTGAAATCTATTTAACACACATCCTTATATATAATTTGATACTATCCGTATGTATGGTGTTCACGTCAATACCTCAACTCAATACAAGTTAGAACCATGCAATGGGACTCTGCCTCTGTAGTTAGAACATAACGTGGCAAACGCGGACTCAGTATTGCATGATTGGCTAAGAATGTTCGAATGCTTTAGTGACGTCTCTGGACGGCCAAGTATAATAAGTTGGTGTTGGTTCGAGCAGATAACAGTAAGTTCAGTTGGTTTTCGGAACATTGGTTTGGTGGGGCGTACTTTCCAGGACTAACATCGTCAACTGACTTAAACCCTTCGACAGCTGTGGAACCGTAAGTAATTTAGAACGTATCGCCATTTGCTTGGTACGTCGAAATCTATCTTTGGGCAGTTCGGTTTTGGCATCCGTCCTTCTGACATACGTTGGCAAACTGAGTAATGACAGCTGGGTATTAACAACGGTCAGTGTTTAAATTTTAGCTGATCTCAGATCTAAAATGACCGCGCCAACATAATTATTACTCCGACTCTGATTAGAGTTGTAAAATACGGTTTGTTTTGAAAATTTGTTTGCTGGTAAAAATCAAATGAGATGCGCCGAAGAGCTGAGTTCACGTTTCGCAGCCTCGTTTAAACAGGAAGCTCTTCATTACATCGGCCGAAAAGGTCAATTTTAAGCACAAATCAGTGCCATGATAGCAAAATCATTTCAACGACGTAAAAAACAATTGATTCTTTGCAGAGAAAGTATGGATTTCACAAACGTAGAATTTGTAGCCCGATTGGATCGGGCTCCCAGTCGCTAGTACATATATATTTTAATCTTATGTTTAACCCTTTTTTATTTACAATCCATTATTTCTTATCCTAATTTTAGTTTTGGAAATGTGACGGTGTGGGTTGGCTCCTTCCTCCCACTCTTCTTTGGGAGCCTCTTGAACCCGCCACCGTCGATACCATACCCAAGATGAGTTGGGCAGATGAGGAAACACACATAAGGAAGAGGTAGGTGCAAAAGTGATAATTGCTTTTATTTAAAATCCAACAGTCTAAAACCAACCAGTGTTCAAATAAATAGTGTGGTGCAATAGTTCAATGAACAAATTATCCTTAAAAGTCAAAGTGAACGTAGAGGTTAAAAACAGTCAATAAATATTCCATAAAATAAGGTTAAAAATCCCAGGCAGGAAACTGTCCTTTAAAGTCACGTCCCCAGTGCATCCTGTTAAAACGGATGTCTCCTCAGCTTACCCTTAAGTGGCAGCCCAGTAAATGCCTACCGACAGTTCAGCCAACCTTCTTTGCCATGTTGGGGTCCCGACTGTCCATGGCTCCTCTGCAGGACACCACACTGAGCCATCAGTTACCCCAGCAGCATCTACTGCCTCTCACCAGACTTACGTGGCGGGTCGCTCATTCGAGCACTGCATCCATGTGACCCTGAGCAAGTCACGTGACTAGCCAGCACTCCAATTGGAAAACCAAAATAAATGGAACCAATTGAATCATCAATGTTGTAAGTTGCCTTGGATAAAGGCATCAGACAAAAAAGTAAATGTAAATGTATTGTAAAGAGACAAAAGGAAAAAGATAAAGGGTCTGGGGCACCTAAAGGCAAACCGCGGATATTGTAGTACACAAAAGGCGTAAAATTAAATGAGTGTTAAGAGTGCAAAGATGCAACTTCATTATGTTTCTGCTAGTCTGTCCAAGATGGCGTCATTTCCTCTTATATGGAATTCTGGGAGGAAGAGTGATCTGACCCTGGAAGTGATGTCAGAGTGGGAGAGGTGTCAATCTTCCTTTCTGCAGAAGGGGAAGGAGAAGAGAGAACGTTATTCGACAGTGCCCCCTCATGTATCAGCGATAAATTACACTCCCTTAAGCCTTTAAGTTGTTCCCCAAGAATGCATGTGTGACAGTGTACAAGAAATAAATCATTGTATTGAATTAGATTATATTATTAGTATTCTCTATTTTATAATAAAAAACCTTGGAAGGTTGGAAGGAGACGAGATGTGATTTTCTCAGAGAGACACTTTCATGTCCCGTGAGACAAGTCTTTGTGCCAAGAGATTTAACCACGCCTGGGGCCGGAAAAAATAAAAGACAAAGAGCGGATGACAAAGTAGAATGTTGTAAAGAATTCAAAAATGTTGGCATGATACACATGCAGAGCAGGTTAGAGATAATGGAAGTACTAAAATTCGAAAGTCTCAAAAAAATGATAGTAAAGATCGCATTAGTGCAAACAAACGGAAATTATTACTCGGCGAAATAATGGAAGAGAGAAAAGAGATTGAATATATTGTTCAGATTTAAACTTTAAGTCAGAGACATGTAGATTGTCTAATTCCTGTTGCCATAAGGGAAAATAAAAGTAATATTTCTTCCAAATGAAGAGGCATATCCACGAGAATTAAAAGATTTGTTGTTTGGTGAAAGTGAAATCCCGCGAGAGAAATCATTTCTCATTTGTGTGAATGCTATTGTCAGACACATTTCTTGTAGAGAGAAAGAAACGATATACACTGATGGGCAGTTATACGTTGGGTTGTCACAATGTAATTCTGAACACGGAATCAATATTCAATGCAATATTGATGAAAAGGTAAAAGTGAAAAGAGATAGAATATATGGCCATACAGTAGGTGATAGGACAGAAGTGCGCTGAGCGAGATGCTGATCACGCAGCACCAGCCAGCAGCTGATCGAGCAAAGAGGAGGTAAAAAACACCCCTGTATTTGTTTCCCATTGTATCATTGTTTAAGAAGGGCTTTCAGAGGAGCAACCTCATCTCCTTGGGGTGCGTTCAGGCCCTCTCTTCACAACGTGACTGGCAGAGATGCGGAATGGCTGGGGCTTAGTGCAGGCTGGGGGGGGGTTGTTGGTGAGTGAAGCGAGCAGGGGGCAAAGCCTCCTAGTATTACTAAAAAAAACAACTTTCTGCTACAGTAAACGCTCAAACTTTTGAAGCAATTTGGACTAAAGTCTCTTTTGGGGTCCCTCCGGGATTAGGGGCCCTGAAGCTCATCAGTTTCATAGTAGATCTGCCCCGTGGCGGCCCATTCTGATATTATGACCTCTGGTGGGATTACCACTGGGCCGTTTGAGATGCCTTGACAGAGGAACAGCACATGGAAAGAAGAAGTGATTCATGACACATCAGACAGAATATGAGGGCTTCGCCTTGGCAATATTAGAACTGGTGGAATCTGCCCAGCATGGTGCCTACAACCTGTGCCAGCTCTGATTCACCCAATGAAATTGGTAGCATGCAATAATGGAATTGTAAGCAGACTCATTTGGAAACACCTTCAGAGTGCAAACCTGGCAAGACATTACAATTCCCACTGCACATGTATTATGCTTTTAATGTGCGGAAATCAAAGCAGGTGATTATGGTTACAATCAAAGTACTCCCTGCTGAGCACGCTGTTGAGAATATAAAATGGAATATCTGTGGGCTGGAAAATTATTTTTTAAATGAGACTTGACAGGTTAATTATAAACAAGTAATTTATGAATATCTTTTTTTTAAACTCAGTATTGGGATACATATGGCAGACATCATTCACGACTCTGAGGACTGGCATCGTGGCACAACACACGTGTTTGAAGCGTGAAGACATCGGGCGTATTTTCTACTGCACAAACGTGTGAGTTTAGGGAAGGCTTGTTGGCAGAACTGTCACTTGTAATGCGTGCAATTTGGGTTAGTGGAGTGAGTGTCAAGTAAACACTTGGCATCATCAATCACGGGTGGCGCAGCTGTTGTTGCGCTCATTATGACTGGGATCGCTCCTGCCCTGGGTCACTTCTGCCTGCGTACTCATTGCCTAAAAGGAAAAGCAGCATGCATTAGAAATAAGTTAAGATCATTCACTGAGAATCCATTTATTTAAGGAACCCCGGGTGTTTGAGAGGGTAATTCATTCCCATTGATCTTCTAGACCTCAACATTTTATCACTTATCCAAATCTCTTGGGGCTTGAGAAATAATTTGACAAAATGGCACCTTTTTTCTGCCGGTGATCATTTTTAATCATCCACTTTTAAAAGGAAGGTTTATTTTTGCAGTAGTGATGCTATTTTTTAAACTTGTTTGGCTTTATACACTCACCTAAAGGATTATTAGGAACACCTGTTCAATTTCTCATTAATACAATTATCTAATCAACCAATCACATGGCAGTTGCTTCAATGCATTTAGGGGTGTGGTCCTGGTCAAGACAATCTCCTGAACTCCAAACTGAATGTCAGAATGGGAAAGAAAGGTGATTTAAGCAATTTTGAGCGTGGCATGGTTGTTGGTGCCAGACGGGCCGGTCTGAGTATTTCACAATCTGCTCAGTTACTGGGATTTTCACGCACAACCATTTCTAGGGTTTACAAAGAATGGTGTGAAAAGGGAAAAACATCCAGTATGTGGCAGTCCTGTGGGTGAAAATGCCTTGTTGATGCTAGAGGTCAGAGGAGAATGGGCCGACTGATTCAAGCTGATAGAAGAGCAACTTTGACTGAAATAACCACTCGTTACAACCGAGGTATGCAGCAAAGCATTTGTGAAGCCACAACACGCACAACCTTGAGGCGGATGGGCTACAACAGCAGAAGACCCCACCGGGTACCACTCATCTCCACCACAAATAGGAAAAAGAGGCTACAATTTGCACGAGCTCACCAAAATTGGACAGTTGAAGACTGGAAAAATGTTGCCTGGTCTGATGAGTCTCGATTTCTGTTGAGACATTCAAATGGTAGAGTCAGAATTTGGCGTAAACAGAATGAGAACATGGATCCATCATGCCTTGTTACCACTATGCAGGCTGGTGGTGGTGGTGTAATGGTGTGGGGGATGTTTTCTTGGCACACTTTAGGCCCCTTAGTGCCAATTGGGCATCGTTTAAATGCCACGGGCTACCTGAGCATTGTTTCTGACCATGTCCATTCCTTCATGACCACCATGTACCTATCCTCTGATGGCTACTTCCAGCAGGATAATGCACCATGTCACAAAGCTCGAATCATTTCAAATTGGTTTCTTGAACATGACAATGAGTTCACTGTACTAAAATGGCCCCCACAGTCACCAGATCTCAACCCAATAGAGCATCTTTGGGATGTGGTGGAACGGGAGCTTCATGCCCTGGATGTGCATCCCACAAATCTCCATCAACTGCAAGATGCTATCCTATCAATATGGGCCAACATTTCTAAAGAATGCTTTCAGCACCTTGTTGAATCAATGCCACGTAGAATTAAGGCAGTTCTGAAGGCGAAAGGGGGTCAAACACTGTATTAGTATGGTGTTCCTTTAGGTGAGTGTATGTCATAAAAGCAAACCTTTTCTGCAATCTGCCATCTTCACAGGATTTCAATTTAGCATTTGAGATGCAGTGTTTACAGAGTAAAGGGGAGTGTGGTAGAGAGACAGAAAGACAGTGCAGTTAGAGTGGAATGGGTGAAGAAGAGTGTCAGGAGTGATTTGTGACAGACTGATATCAGCAAGAGTGAAAGGGAAGGTCTACAGAACAGTAGTGAGACCAGCTATGTTATATGGGTTGGAGACGGTGGCACTGACCAGAAAGAAGGAGACAGAGCTGGAGGTGGCAGAGTTAAGATTTGCATTGGGTGTGACGAGGATGGATAGGATTAGAAATGAGGACATTAGAGGGTCAGCTCAGGTTGGATGGTTGGGAGACAAAGTCAGAGAGGCGAGATTGCACTGGTTTGGACATGTGCAGAGGAGAGATGCTGGGTATATTGGGAGGAGGATGCTAAGGACAGTGCTGCCAGGCTTAGGAAGGCCTAAGACAAGGTTTATGGATGTGGTGAGACATGCAGATGATGGGTGTGACAGAACAAGAGGGAGAGGACAGGAAGATATGGAACAAGATAATCTGCTGTGGCAACCCCTAACGAGAGCAGCTGAAAGAAGAAGAAGATTTGAGATGCAGTGATTGTTGTCTGTCCATTTACTGCTTATCCACGTTAAATTCGCTAATCTAACGTCAATTACAATTATCAACAGAGAATCGTACATCGAGGAAAAAAATTAGATTCCATCACTACACTACAAATGTTTTTGGAATAAATAAATAAGAATTTGGCAAAAAATAGTTTGGTTTAAAGGACTGTGTGATGCGCCATGCAATGGCACCATTGTGGGCATCTGAAGTTCTTGTCGAACAGCTAGTTGGTGAGAGTCACAGGGCTCATTTATACTTCACGCTCAGAACGCGTACGCGCCCGCATCATGGCTGCCACGCGTTCCCAGCGTTCATTTCACGCGTCCTCTGAGCAGGTCCTCAGAAATTAACGCTGACGGCGCTGAGTTGCAGTACCAGCAAAAAGTGGGGGGTGCAGTGTGCTAAAAGTCGGAACGTGACGTCAGAGTCTCTGTTTACTATCTACATGTGACAGCAAGCCTCTATGGAGATCCTTCGGGGATCGATGTGCGCGCTTTGCAGTTTGATGAATGGTTCAAAGTGTCGAAGCAAAATGCCGACATACAGATGCATTCGTGGTGCTTTTATATTCAAGCGTCGCATATTCCCGATCGTAATGACACGATACATTTTAAAAGTCTCACATACCATCTTTTGTGCCGTCTATTTTTTATTTTTGTACTTTACCTGCTGTCAGGTACAAGAAGCTCGTAGCGATGAAAACTGGGATGACGTTTACGACGGTCTGCTTTATTAATAATATTGTAGCGACCCGTAGTCGAGTCTTGAAGATTTTCAAGCCGATTTCACCGTGCACCTCTTCCAAGCTGTCGGCTAGCGGATTGCCAGCATTAGGCACGCAGCTGTACCCAGCTCTTTAAGTACGAGCGCTCGTGTCCCATACACCGCACGACTCCGAGTGTCTCGGCATTAATTGCTTAGATGAAATCTTAGCAATGTATCACAGCTCTGTCCTGTTGTATGTCTTTATTCACAGATAGCCAGAAAGCAAAGCTCAAATTCATCCGCTTAACCACTGTCAAGGTCAACAACAAAACGACATTTCTAACGGCGGTATCTATTTACATTTTACAACCCGGACGGCGATATCCCAACCCACCCCACCGGGCTGCGCACAAACACATATAACATTTACAACAGGAAAGACAATTACGAACTTAGTTAATCTTTACACAACAATAACTTTCACATAAATTTCCCATAAATTCCCCACAACTATTTACATAATTTACCCACAAGGCGTCACTCCGCCAGCGCGGACTGCCGGGTTGCTACACAGCCCCAAGAGGGTTAGTGTCCCCACAACCCTAATTTTCACAAACAAAGTCTGATAAATGTCCTGGCCGGGCGGCGGACACGCTTGGGCCTGCCTGACTCTTCATCACCCGTGCCAGGCTCAGTCCTGAGACTGTCAAGTTCTGTCTCGGCACCGAGGGTGGATGTTGGAGAGTTGCTTTGGTTCTCAAGTCTTTCTGGTGCTGGGGCCAATGGGTGGTATGGTGCCAAACGGTCTTTATGCAGCACCACCCGCCTGCCCGTCCAGGCATTCGACTCGGAAAACCACGTCCAAATTGCATCCAAAATTTCTCCAGGTCCCTGCCAATGGTGCGTCAGTTTTGGGAACAACCCCCGCTTCCTCTGGGGCAAAACACCCACACTTTGTCCCCTTGCTTCAGGGTTGGACCATGCGCCCGAGTGTCATATGCCCGCTTCTGGCGGGCTCCAGCTCCCTCTAGGGCCTCTCTGGCCAGTTGGTGTACAGTGTCCAGTCGCTCTTTCAATCGCCGGAGATAGTCCGCTTCGACCGCCAGCAAGCTCAGGCTCAGGGGTGAGCCAAACACCAAGTCCACCGGCGCGCATCTCCCTTCCGAACATCAGCCCCGCCGTGTGCACTGACTCGATTCCTGAACAGCCGCCCTATCGCCCACAAGACCAGAGGCAAATGTTGATCCCAGTCTCTGGTGTTGACTAGTGAGGATCGCAAGTTGGCGCCAAGGTGCGGTTAAACCGTTCTACCAGTCCATCGCTTTGGGTGAAGGGGTGGTCCGGTCTTCTTCACCCCATCCGCTGACACACCTCTTTAAACAACCGGCTCTCAAAGTTCCGCCCCTGGTCGCTGTGCAGTTCATTCGCACCAATCGAAAGTGAACATTTCGTCCAGCAGTTTTTGAGCGGCTGTGGAGGCACTTTGATCTGAATGGCGTATGCCTCCGCCATTTGGTAAAATAGTCCATCGCCACTAAAACAAAACGATTTCCGGCCTCTGTGGTAGGGAAAGGACCCAGCACATCTACCCCAATCCTCTCCATGGGAGCCCGACGAGATACTGTTGTAGTGGCGCGTGAGAGCGTTGACCAGGTCCTTTCTGCGCCGCAAACGCCACAGCAGTGGACGTGCATCTCCGCATCTTGTCGACATCCGGCCAATAGAATCGCTGCCGCAGCCGACGCACTGTCTTTGCATTTCCAAAGTGCCCAGATCCAGCTGCTCCATGAACCCAACGGAGGACCGTGTGCGTAAAGCCATGGGAACCAGAAGTTGCAAATGGTCAGTACCCCTCTTGGTGCCTGCCATCTTCGTAGATCACACCATCGCAACTCCAGGCTGCCCCACTGCGAATGTAACAACTTGAGTTCCGCCCTTGGGAAGATACGGTTTGCCAATCGGGCATTCCTGGGTCTCCAGCCAGCCCCTTACCTCCTTCAGCACTTGGTCGCCTGCTTGTAGTTGCCTTAACTGGTCGATGGTGAATGGTTCCTCTGCCCCATCGTGTCCTCTAGCCCGCTGCTGCTGATGAGGGTCCCATACCCTTTCTTCTTGCCGGCTGCAATACCGGCAGTCATCGAGGACGCATGGTCGCCTGGAGAGGGCATCAGCATTTGCATGCTGCCGCCCTGGTCGATGTTGCACCTCGAAATCATACTCCTGAAGTATTTCTATCCACCTTGCCACCTGGCCCTCAGGTTGCCGGAAGTTTAACAGCCATGTAAGGCTAGCATGGTCAGTTCGAATCGTGAACTTAGTGCCCAAAAGGTAAGGCTTGAAGTGTCGCACTGCCAAGATCACTGCCAATAGTTCCCGCCGGGTAACACAGTAGTTTTTCTCCGCCGACTGAGGCTGCAACTATAGTAGGCCACCACTCTTTCTCCGGTCTCCCCTTTGGGAGAGTACTGCGCGACCCCACATTACTGGCGCCCGTGTCCAAAATAAAGGGTTGGTTGGGGTCAGGGTATGCCAGGACAGGTGCACTGGTAAGAGCAGCTTTGAGTTGTTGGAAGGCATCGGCGCAGTCCTCCGCCCACTCGAACTGTTGGCCCTTACTCGTTAGCTGGTGCAAGGGGTTAGCAATAGTTGCAAAGTTTTTCACGAATCTTCGGTAGTATGAGGCTAAGCCCAGAAAGCTCCGCAGCTCGGTGACGTTGGCTGGTGGGGCCAGTTGCTCACGGCAGTCACCTTTGTTGGGTCGGTAGCCACTCCACTTCGCTAACCACATGTCCCAGAAACTGAGTCTGTTGGGAGAGGAGGTTACATTTTGCGGGTTCAACCGCAACCCGGCGCTTAATGGCCGTCAAGACTTCCCGTAAGTTGTGGATAGCCTGATCAAAGTCTCTGGCATGGATTAACAAATCGTCCAGATAGACCACACACCGGTTCGGGAATGTCTTTCAGCACCCTCTCCATCAGTCTTTCAAAAGTGGCGGTCGTTACACAGCCCAAACGGCATCACTTTGAATTGCCACAACCCTTGCCCTATGGTGAATGCGGTTTTGTGTCGGTCCTCTGGTGCTAGTTCCACTTGCCAATACCCACTGCGCAAGTCCAAGGTGCTGAACCAGCAGGATCCAGTCACATAATCCAGTGCATCATCGATGCGTGGCAGTGGGTACGAGTCTTTTCGAGTGACTTCGCTTAACCTTCGAAAGTCCACACAGGCGCCAACCCCCGCTTTCTTCCGTACCATGACCATTGGTGCAGCCCAGGGGCTGTCCGGCTCAATGACGCCGTTGGCTGCCAGCTCACAAATCATGTCCTCGGCAGCTTGACGCTTCGCAAGAGGCAAGCGGTGGGGGCGCAAACGAATGGGAACGGCATGGCCAGTGTCTATGTGATGTTTCACTAAATTCGCTCTAGTACAGTCCTCCTCTCGAGCCGCAAAACGCCCACATAGTCTCTCAAAAGTTGTTGAAGTTGCCCTGCTGTGTCGCTGCTCAGATGTTCCCCACTTCGACGGCCCAATTCCTCTACAGCGCGACGGTCTCAGCTGATGGGTGGTCGCGTGAGGAAGACCGTTGGGAAGCACTGGTCTGAGCTGCAACATTCTCCTGAGGATCCCCTTGAGCCTCTGCATCTCCTGAGCAACGATCGGGAGCCGGTGAGCCGCGGATTCAGGCAAATCCAAGCCAGCAGCCCTTCCAGGACGGTTCCGCCCGCTTGGAGCGGCACAGTCTCATTACTTAAGCAAAGGACGGCCCTAGAGACATCAACACATGCTCCCCAGCGGCCAACAAGTCCAACCCGATAATGCACGGATCTTTTATATCTGCAAGCCAGAATTCGTGGTTGGTCTGGCTCGTCCCTACCATCACAGATAACAGTTTCTTTCCGGCATTACTGTCCGCTCACCCGAACCGCGTAGTTCGCTATGTGTGGGGTCCAGCCCTCGGGAAGAAGACTAGCTGTTTCGGCAACACTCCTTTTCTCAGCAAACAAATAGTGGACCCCGTGTCCACTAAGGCACTGCATGGCCATCCATCAATAGTGCAGTCCAGGTATAGTCCAGTGGAAAATCCACAGCCCAACTTTGAAGCAGTCTTTGTTGAGGGGTGCTGAAAACGGAGCGAGGGCCCCTCACGGCCTCACCCGATGTCGCTTCCCGCGGTGATGCTGTACGAGGTAACGGACTTGGGGCGGGCAATCCCTGGCAAAGTGTCCTGGCTCTCCACATCGAAAACAGCAGTCCACTCGTTGTCTCTGTCGGGGTGGATGTTGATTGGGCGGCTGACCTCCATTACCTCAGACAGGTCCCCTTCCACCCTTCGCTCAACGGCTCTGGTTAATCGACTCGGTCGTGGTGTTCGTTTTGCCGGTGACTCCGCCTGTAGTATGTCTTCGACCCGCTCAGCCTCTCTCATTGCCTCGCTCAAATCTCGGGGTGATGATAGACAGACATGCTGGCGAAGACGTTCTGGTGTGAGGCCCCGCAGGAAAGCATGAAGTCCGAGTTCTTCCCTCACTGTTGTCGAGAAGGTAGGATAACCTTTTCGTGTCAATACCCTGACGCCAGCGGCAAAGGCTCCTATACTCTCACCCTCATGCCGACGCCGGCTAGTCAGCTTGTCTCTGTTGCATTCTGCTGAAGTTCTTTGTCCAAAGCGACTGGTGAGAGCAGCTGTGAGAGCCTGAAGATCACGACACTCTTCTGATGTCAGATCAATGAGTACCTGTAGTGCGGGACCCTCCAAGGCAAGGGCCAAGTGTGTCGCAGCTTCTTCGCGGTTCCACTCATTGTGTATCGCGGCCAGGTCCACTTGTGCAAGGTAGGGCTCTAAGGGCGTCAATCCGCTGTATCGTGGCAGCTTAGCAGGTGACCGAGAGAAGAGGACCGGCCGACTGGTAACCTGGGGTATCGCGGTGGCTGCCGACGACCCACTCTGGCCGTGCTTGGACGATCGCAACACTGTCCGGGGAACACTGGCACCATCAGGTCGGTCTGCCTCTTTTCTCCGCACAGCTCCGCTGATCAGGCGCTTTAACGTAACGCTGTTCTCTAAGATGGCACGCTCTACTTCTTCAAGACTCTGTTCCATGACGGCGTCTTCTAAACAGCCTGGTCTCCCACTTCTGACACCAATGTAGCGACCGTGGTCGAGTCTTGAAGATTTTCAAGCCGATTTCACCGTGCACCTCTTCCAAGCTGTCGGCTAGCGGATTGCCAGCATTAGGCACGCAGCTGTACCCAGCTCTTTAAGTACGAGGCCGTGTCCCATACACCGCACGACTCACGGCGCCTCGGTAGCACACAGCTGTACCCAGCTTCTTGAGTAGCGAGCACTCATGTCCCATACACCGCACGACTCCGAGTGTCTCGGCATTAATTGCTTAGATGAAATCTTAGCAATGAATAACAGCTCTGTCCTGTTGTATCTCTTTATTCACAGATAGCCAGAAAGCAAAGCTCAAATTCATCCGCTTAACCACTGTCAAGGTCAACAACAAAACGACATTTCTTAACGGCGGTATCTATTTACATTTTACAACCCGGACGGCGATATCCCAACCCACCCCACCGGCTCGCAAACACATATAACATTTACAACAGGAAAGACAATTACGAACTTAGTTAATCTTTACACAACAATAACTTTCACATAAATTTCCCATAAATACCCCACAACTATTTACATAATTTACCCACAAGGCGTCACTCCGCCAGCGCGGACTGCCGGGTTGCTACAATATAAACTACGAGGTTAAAGTGGACATTTCGAGATTAAAGCCGAAATTTCAACTTTAATCACAAAATACACGTTTTCACCGTGTCTTTTATTTTTTTCTCAGTGGCTCAAATACAGCGCTATACATTATGTTGCCGATGTGAAGTTGCAAAAAAAAATAGACGGCACTGACACTTTTAAAATGTATCGTGTCATTACGATCGGGAATATGCGACGCTTGAATATAAAAGCACCACGAATGCATTTGTATGTCGGCATTTTGCTTCACAACATCGAAGCATCCATCCCGTAGGATCGGCATAGAGGCTTTCTGTCACATGTCCCGAATGTAATGACACAATACATTTTAAAAGTCTCACATACCATCTTTTGTGTCGTCTTTTTATTTTTTATTTTTGCAACTTAACAACAGCAACATAATGTATAGCGTTATATTTGACGCGGTGAAAACGTGTATTTTGTGATTAAAGTGGAAATTTCGGCTTTAATCCCGAATTGTCCACTTTAACCTCGTAGTTTACTTTATCATTAAAGCAGACCGTCGTAAACATCATCCCAGTTTTTAATCGCTACGAGCTTCTTGGACCTGACAGCTGCGGCAAGCAGCAAAAGATCACCACACAGAACAAATTAAATGTATGATATTCCAACTCTCTGCACATTTAGAATCTTTAGATTCATACTTGATATCACTTTCATGATGAAATGCATTAAAGTGTATATGTTACATTTTACGTATAATTTCATTTAAATAATGAATACTGTTAATAATTACACACATGGGGGTGACACGGTGGCAGAGCAGTAGCACTGCTGTCTCGCAGAGAGTTACGTTGCTGGTATTTCCTGCTTGTATTCCACACTGTGTTTCGGTTTCCTTCCAAAGATAAGCAGATTTGGGGATTTGGTGCCGCTAAAATGACGCTAGTGTATGTGTGCTTGTATTCACCTTGCGATGAGCTGAGGCCTCGTCCAGGGACTGTTTCTCACTCATGCCCAATGCTTGCTGGAATGGGCACATCCCTGGATTGATGGAATTAATCAATAAACATCCTTTTCACAGATATTGCGGTAAGGTGTTATCGGAAATTAATAGGTGTTTTAGGCAATTCACAACACAGAGAAGCCAAACATCTCACCGTGAAAATATCTCACACTGCCACCTGGTGGACTCCTCCAGCTTTACGTAAAGTACGCGCGCAAGTATAAACACTTCAACGCTTGCGTAGCAGGAGCGTCCGCTGCAGCATGCGTCGCGTCGCGTGAAGTATAAATGAGCCCTAAGAGACACAGAAGATTTAGAAAAATATAAAAAAAAACTCTTTATTCCAATCACAGTCCAGTGACAAGCAATTTATTTTCATTAAAAAAAAACAGTTCAAGCTTAAAGGCACTATCAAAAATAAATCTTCTACTTCTTCTTCATCGTTTCCTGCTTCTATTGTACGTGGGGTCAATGTGCCTGATCAAATTTCTCCAAACATCTCGGCCCTGCACCTCCTCGCCAGTCAAGCCCCTTTGCTTATACCCTGGCATTTTTTGATCAAATTGATTCCATCATTAAGGTTTTGGCTAAAGTTTTACAGTCAGATTCCCTTCCTGACCCTAACCTTCTCCACTTATCCAGCCTTTCGACCAACACAAAGTTGGGCTGGTTTGCCACCCTGGCAGAGGTGGGTAGAGTAGCCAAAAATTGTACTCAAGTAAGAGTAGCGTTACTTCAAAATAATATTACGCAAGTAGAAGTAAAAAGTAGTCGTCCAAAAAATTACTCAAGTAAGAGTAAAAAAGTATTTGGTGATTAGACTATTCAAGTACTGAGTAACTGTTTGATCATAATAAATGATTTATTTTTTAGAAATGTTGTAATAAGACAGACAAAAATATAAAATAATGTGCAAATTCTGCTATTTTCCAATAATAACATAAAAAATGAGTAAAAATATATAACATCTTTACAAAAGAAAGATGCACAAATAACACAAAGTTCCAAATCTCAGTTTTTCACAACAAAGCTTTTGAAGCCGATACCTACAGTAGGTAACGTGTATGTTTGAACAGTGCAGACTACTTACAGTGACGAGATGTACTGTACACTACTGCATATTCACGTGCCCTCCAAATAGCACAGCTGATAGAAAATAACATCAGAACAAGGCAGCTTGTCTTGTGCAGTACAAGAGGTCTCACTTCACCTTGACTGTCTGTGTCTGTGCACGTTTGGTTAAAGTGTGCTTGTTCTTCACTCAGTGAAGTGATGGTTAAGCTTCAGCAGCAGTTGGCTCTCATTTTTCATGTACAAGTGAAACCTTGGATTGCAAGTAACTTGGTGTGCGAGTGTTTTGCAAGACGAGCTAAAATTTTTACAAAATTTTGACTTGATAAATGAGCGAGGTCTTGCAATACGAGTAGTCCGTATACGCTTTGTCTGCTGATCGTCACGTGATCACAACTGAGCTGATGGTTCTTCTCTCTCTCACTGCGGGATTGTGGGCAATCGTCAGTCGGCGTTCCTCACTCATATAGTCAACATCCGTATGAGTGTATACTGTTTACTACAGCATTGTGACAACGTGTGTGTGCTGTGACATGCAAGTCCCCGTCTTGCACTCCAAAACACGAAGCTGAGTCTCAGTACTTTAGCGACACCATCTTTATTCAGCGAGAAACAGGAACAGCACGGTTATTGTAGCGGGATCTGCCACTCTCCTATACACAGACACAGCAGTCAGGCAGGGTCATGTCCAGGTTAGTGGCCAAGTAATACTGTGCCCTGCGCATTTGTAATGTTCCTTGTGTCACCCATCAATGGCAGGTGCTTACAGCATGACCGCAATCTTTTCAGATTTGATTTTACGGTGAGCTGCTACCTACTGGGTGCCTGCGGTTGCTTCAGGATGCTCTTCCACGTGTCGTCCCGTTGGGTGAAATCCCACAAGAGTTTAGAAACTCACCCATATCATCCATGATTCTTTTCAAAGGTAAAGTGCAAGTTAATTTGTTTTATGTACTTTTACTTTATATTTTATATTAATTATTTTTATATGAATAGGTTTGGGCTGTGGAACAAATCATCTGAGTTTCCATTATTTCTTATGGGGAAATTTACTTTAATATACGAGTGCTTTGGATTGCGAGCACGTTTCCGGAACGAATTATGCTCGCAAACCGAGGTTCCACTTGTATTCTTTCTTTCCCTGTCCGCTGTCTGTAAGGAGTTTGTGCCTCTATGCCGACACAGTTTGTGTGTGGTCATGTGACTGCATGGCTACGTCTGATTTGTGAAACGGAGCCATGTGATTATTGTTGCTACGTCTAATTTGTGAAACGGAGTCATGTGATTATTGTTGCTACATCTGATTGGTGAAACAGTCATGCAGTAGATCCACTGGCTGCTTCTCTCTGGCAGAAATATAGCGTATGTGTTGAATTGAATGTTACCCAATGTAGCAGAGTAAGAGTAGCATTTCTTAATCACAAATGTACTCAAGTAAAATTAAAAAGTATGGTGCAGTAAAACTACTCTTAGAAGTACAATTTTTTAAAAAAGTTACTCAAGTAAATGTAACAGAGTAAATGTAACTCTTTACTACCCACCTCTGTCCCCTGGTGACTACATTAGTTTGCGTGTCTTTTCCACCATCTTTAAATTAAGTAAACACTTATTGCTTGCAGAACAGTCTGTAACATCATGGAGCAAGGAAAGCTAAACGTACCACATGATATGCACTACAACTAGCATTAATCGACACTGCAAGCCCTTTTGACAACTGGGCTGTTGCTTCTGTTTGTGTCCAGCAATG
This sequence comes from Polypterus senegalus, assembly GCF_016835505.1. Classification (NCBI taxonomy): domain Eukaryota; kingdom Metazoa; phylum Chordata; class Cladistia; order Polypteriformes; family Polypteridae; genus Polypterus; species Polypterus senegalus. The sequence goes on from NC_053155.1 coordinate 298,835,778, forward strand.
ATAACACGCCATGTATTACAGTATATGATGATGATCATCATCATCTGATTAATTCAATTCAGCTTTTTTATTGCCCTAACGGAAAACTTGGTTGGTCTACAGGTTTTACAAAGAGGCCACAACTTCTAATTCTTCCTCCTCTTTGTCTTTTCCCACTTCTGTGTGGGGTTGATGTTCTTGATAAGTCTTCTCCAGCCACAGCTCAGTCCTGCACCTCCTCACCACTCAGATCCTTGTCCTTCAGCTCTTCTGTTAATTTATCCACCTCCACTTTGGTCCTCCCTTGCTTTCTCTTTCCCTGTACTTCCATTCCCATGACTCTTTTGCCCACATATTCCTCATCTCATGTCCATACCACTTCAACCTCCTTTCCTGTACTTTCTTATATTTCTCTACAACTTTAGTTGTGCCTCTGATTGTCTCATTTCTTATTCTGTCCCTTTTTGTAACCCCACATATCCACCTCAACATTCTTATTTCTGCTACATCTAACATCTCCTGCCATGCCCCCTTTACTATCCATGTCACAGCCCCTTTTATCATTTCTGGTCTTACCTCTGTCTTAAAAAACTTATGTAACCTTGTCCTTAATTCTTCTATCTTCCATTTGGTTTGAATCCTACCTGGCTGGTAGAAAATTCTTTGTGAGTTGTGGTAATTACAACTCAAAGACACATGATATCCAATATGGTGTTCCACAAGGCTCTATCCTGGGTCCGCTGCTCTTCTCAATCTACATGCTTCCGTTAGGTCAGATTATCTCAGGTTACAACATGAGCTACCACAGCTATGCTGATGACACACAGCTGTACTTATCAATAGCACCTGATGACTCCGACTCTCTCGATTCACTAACACAATGTCTGACTTGTATTTCTGAATGGATGACTAGTAATTTTCTCAAACTAAATAAAGAGAAAACTAAAATTTAGTAATTGGAAATAATGGATTCAGTGAGGTTATCAGAAATAAATAAACTTGATGCATTAGGATTAAAAGTTAAGACGGAAGTAAAAAACTTAGGGGTAACCGTTGACTGTAACCTGAATTTTAAATAGCATATTCATCAGATCACTAGGACAGCATTTTTTCACTTAAGAAACATAGCAAAAGTTAGACCTCTTATATCATTGAAAGATGCGGAGAAATTAATTCACGCTTTTGTTTTCAGTAGACTAGATTACTGTAACGCACTCTTCTCAGGACTACCCAAAAAAGACATAAATCACTTGCAACGAGTGCAGAATGCAGCTGCTAGAATCCTAACTAGGAAAAGAAAATCCGAGCACATTTCTCCAGTTTTGATGTCACTACACTGGTTACCTGTGTCATTCAGGATTGACTTTAAAATACTGCTTATGGTTTATAAAGCCTTAAATAATCTCGCTCCATCTTATATATCAGAATGCCTGACACCTTATATTCCAAATCGTAACCTTAGATCTTCAAATGAGTGTCTCCTTATAATTCCAAGAACAAAACTTAAAAGAAGTGGTGAGGCGGCCTTCTGCTGTTATGCACCTAAAATCTGGAATAGCCTGCCAATAGGAATTCGCCAGGCTGATACAGTAGAGCACTTTAAAACACTGCTGAAAACACATTACTTTAACATGGCCTTCTCCTAACTTCACTTTAACTTAATACTGATACTCTGTATGTTCAATTCTTCATAATAACTATTCATGGTGGCTCTAAAATCCGTACTGACCCCTACTCTCTCTTCTGTTTCTTTTTCCGGTTTCTTTGTGGTGGCGGCCTGCGCCACCTCCACCTACTCAAAGCATCATGATGCACCAACATTGATGGACTGAAAGCCAGAAGTCTACGTGACCATCATCATCAGGTCCTTCCATGAGAACCCTAAATACAAAGAGGACTGTTTGACTTATGTTAGGTAGATTGCCCAGAGGGGACTGGGCGGTCTCGTGGTCTGGAACCCCTACAGATTTTATTTTTTTTCTCCAGCTTTTGGAATTTTTTTTAGTTTTTTCTGTCCACCCTGGACCTTACTTATTCTATGTTAATTAATGTTGACTTATGTTTATTTTTTATTGTGTCTTCTATTTTTCTATTTATTTTATAAAGCACTTTGAGCTACATTTTTTTGTATGAAAATGTGCTATATAAATAAATGTTGATTGATTGATTGATTGAATTGTTCCATCCACACTGCACTTTATAGTTTATCTCTGCATCTAGTTTTCCATCTCGGGCTACCACTCATCCACTCTTTACTATTTTTCTCCTAGCAGGCTAACTTCTGTATCCTGATGTTCATTAAACCTCATATTCTGTCTATTTATCTCCAATCCTGTCTTCTAAAGCTCTTCTCCATCCCTGCAACTTCTTCTCCACTTGCTCTTTCCTGATGCTACTCAACATAATCTCATCGGCAAAAAGCCTACTACGGGGGGACTGGCCTTTTATCCAATGAGTTAACACATCCATAACCACATCAAAAAGGTAAGGATTTCAAGAAGACCCCTGGTGCAGACCTCCTCTAACTGGGATTGCCTGTTACCCCAACGCTTCTTTTAACCTGAGTCTTCAGTCCCCCATACATATCTTTGACAATCCTCACACACTCCTCTGGTCCTCCTTTCTCTCTCATGCACCTTCAGACATCATGACATGGCACTCAATCATAAGCCTTCTCCTCTCCCTGACATAAAACCAAACTGCTCCTTCTATATGATGGTCTCTTCCCTATTCGTTCTCTCTATAACTCTTTCCCAAATTTTTATTGTATGTGACACCAGCTTTATTCTTGTATAGTTTCCACAAATCTGAATACAGGTGCCGGTCATAAAATTAGAATATCATGACAAAGTTGATTTATTTCAGTAATTCCATTCAAAAAATGAAACTTGTATATTAGATTCATTCATTACACACAGACTGATGTATTTCAAATGTTTATTTCTTTTAATTTTGATGATTATAACTGACAACTAATGAACGTCCCAAATTCAGTATCTCGGAAAATTAGAATATTGTGAAAAGGTTCAATATTGAAGACACCTGGTGCCACACTCTAATCAGCTAATTAACTCAAAACACCTGCAAAAGCCTTTAAATGGTCTCTCAGTCTAGTTCTGTAGGCTACACAATCATGGGGAAGACGACCATTGACACCTTGCACAAGGAGGGAAGGACACAAAAGGTCATTGCTAAAGAGGCTGGCTGTTCACAGAGCTCTGTGTCCAAGCACATTAATAGAGAGGCGAAGGAAGGACAAGATGTGGTAGAAAAAAGTGTATAAGCAATAGGGATAACCGCTTGTACCCTGGAGAGGATTGTGAAACAAAACCCATTCAAAACTGTGGGGGAGATTCACAAAGAGTGGACTGCAGCTGGAGTCAGTGCTTCAAGAACCACCACACACAGACGTATGCAAGATATGGGTTTCAGCTGTCGCATTCCTTGTGTCAAGCTACTCTTGAACAAGAGACAGCGTCAGAAGCGTCTCGCCTGGGCTAAAGACAAAACTGCTGCTGAGTGGTCCAAAGTTATGTTCTCTGATGAAAGTAAATTTTGCATTTCCTTTGGAAATCAAGGTCCCAGAGTCTGGAGGAAGAGAGGAGAGGCACATAATCCACGTTGCTTGAGGTCCAGTGTAAAGTTTCCACAGTCCGTTATGGTTTGGGGTGCCATGTCATCTGCTGGTGTTGGTCCATTGTGTTTTCTGAGGTCCAAGGTCAACACAGCCATCTACCAGGAAGTTTTAGAGCACTTCAAGCTTCCTGCTGCTGATGAACTTTATGGAGATGCAGATTTCATTTTCCAACAGGACCTGGCACCTGCACAAAGTGCCAAAACTACCAGTACCTGGTTTAAGAACCATGGTATCCCTGTTCTTGATTGGCTAGCAAACTCGCCTGACCTTAACCCCATAGATCTAAGGGGTATTGTGAAGAGGAAGATGCAATACGCCAGACCCAACAATTCAGAAGAGGTGAAGGCCACTATCAGAGCAACATGGGCTCTCATAACACCTGAGCAGTGCCACAGACTGATCGACTCCATGCCACGCGGCATTGCTGCAGTAATCCAGGCCAAAGGAGCCCCAACTAAATATTGAGTGCTGTACATGCTCATACTTTTCATGTTCATACCTTTCAGTTGGCCAACATTTCTAAAAAATCCTTTTTTTGCATTGGTCTTAATTGATACTAGCCAACCCGCGGCGTACCATACGCTGCATAATCAGGCCGGTTTTTTAATAATTTTTAAGCACAGGGAGAAAATGTAACATTTGCAAAATCGGTAATGTAATAAATCAGCAAGAAAAAAGAAAAGCAACATTGTAACAATGCACGGAACGAACCAACACACAATCGTCCATGCAGGAAGTGAGGTAGGAGGGGTGTGTGTACAAAGTGCAGGAGCATCTAAGAAGACGCATGTTTGTCGCGGATGCGAATTGCTGTATGTAGCGTGTACAACACTTTGCTATGCTGCATGCGGTCGTGCGTCGTAACCGAAAACTCGTTTTTAAAGACTGCTCACTTCATTGTGTTTTAACCTCAGTTGTAAAGGAATGTTTTAATGATCCCATGGGATACCCCTCGCAAACAGTTTTACACGCTGCATATGGCGATTCACCTCCGCGAGAAACATGCCTCTATTAACAGTCAACATGTGGGATGGGGGTGCGTACAAAGGGTAGGGACGAAAACAGTGGGAGCGTATGAGTCGCACTTAGTGGCAATTCCACGGTTTGCCGCCCGAATGGGGTTCAACGGCTTACCCATGCCTAGACACACGCTCAATCTCATGCATAATTATTTATTGAATGGTAAACACTTCTGGAAAGACACGGTTGTCTAAAACAGGTTAGTGCGAGAATACAACAGTAAGTGAATGAAAAGATGGAACTCTGGAGAGAGCAAAATACAACACAATAGTGAACCCGCGGCATAACAAACGCTGCATAATTATTTATTGATGGTTGAACACTTCTGGAAAGACACAGGGACACCCCTCGCAAACTGTTCTACACACTGCATACAGCGAATCACATCCGCGACATGATTTTTCCTAGATGGTCCTGTCGTGTCCACCCTCGCACTCGAAGCATACACACTGCCTGCTCATGTGCCCGGTCGCAAGCCGCGCCCAGCCTCGTTCTCGAAGCATACACACCGCCTGGTCATGTGTCCGCTCGCAAGAGAAACTCACGGAGAGCCGCCCACCAGCTGCCTGTGTGTGTGCCTCTGTCTGTCTCTGGCGCGGCTTTCTCTTGCGCTGCCTCTGTGTGAACCGGTCAGGCACAGAGAAGGTCAGCTGCTGACAGAGTGTCTCGACTGTTGCAGGGCCTGCATTGGTGAAGCAGGTGAGACGGTAATGAAACAGAGGCACAGGGCTTATTGGTTTTTAAAGACTGATTCCTTCATTGTGCTTTAACCTCAGTTTTAAAGGATTGTTTAAGGATCCCAGGGGATACCCCTCGCAAACCGTTTCACATGCTGCATATGGCGATTCACCTCCGCGAGAAACATGCCTCTATGAACAGTCAACGTAGCTCGGAGGTACATGACATTAACCTGACCTGCACTGCATGTGGCCTCTACAACGGACGAACATAAATGACGCCATTTTTTCTGTGTCGTCGCGTCCGAGTTGGTGGGCGTGGCCCTGCGAGTTGTCGTCGTATCCAATGGTCTTGGAGTTGGTGGGCGTGGCTCCTTCCTGCATGCGCCATAGGTGTCTCACTTGCCGGCGGCTTAGTGAATCCACGCCCCATCATGGGGTACTCTTCAAACACCCAACACAGACAGGCTCTGGACACAAGTTGCCAATACAAGAGATTTATTTGTGTGAAATGCTTCCCGTAAGCGTTTCCCACAGCACCAATACACAGTTACAGAAGCACACAATATACAGCACTCTGTAAATTCTGTCGTCTCTTCTCTTTGTCTCTTTCTCTATCTCTCTCTTTCATCCTCTCCTCCACTCCTCTCAGTAAGCTTCACCTCCTTACTCCCGACTCTGCCACTCAGAGTTGAGGCAATAATCTCCTTTTTTAAAAAACCCTGGAGTATCTCTGGTGTCCTGTAATTGTGTTCCAGAAGCACTTCTGGGTGAGGTGGGAGCCAGACAAAGTAGGGCTCCCCAATCTCTGCAGCACCCATGGAACCCAACAGAGCTGAGAACTGCATCTCCCATGATGCACTGTGGGAATCTGAAGCACCGCTGCAACCCTGGGGGGCTGCCACCTAGTGATCCAAGGGATGTCCTGAGCATGCTATCTCCCCCGCTTCTTCTATTCTATGGACATCTGTATATATATATATATATATATATATATATACACGAGGGGGAACCCAAAAATAACCGGAATTTTGTTGTTGTTAGATTGGTACTTGTAGTACGTGGTTGGGCCACTAGGGCGATTTAGTTACACTCCTCACAAGTCAGTCTGCCAAGTGCCATCAGTCTGAAAGGTTGTGCTTGTGTTCAGTGAATTTTGTAAAACTAGTTTTGTGCAAGTGTTGTTTTTTTACGATGACCGATTATTGTGAGCAACGCGCGGCAATGAAATTTTGTTTTCTTCTTGAAAAAAGTCTTGCAGAAACTATTGTTATTGAAACAGTATGACAACCCTGAACCACCCACCCTACTCACCGGATTTAGCTCCGTGTGATTTCTTTTTGTTCCCTCTGATGAAAAAAGACTTGAAAGGAAGGCGTTTTTCTGACGTCGAAGAGGTAAAACAAGAAACGACCAGAGCATTGATGGGCATTACTTCTGACGAATTTAAAAAATGTTTCGAACAATGGAACAAATGGTTAGATAAGTGTATTTCCGCCAATGGAGAATTAAAAGGAGACTAATTGTAGTTTGTACAGAAAATTAAATTAAACACGTTTTAAAAATATTTCCGGTTATTTTTGGGTCCCCCCTCGTATAGTGACATGCATGCAAGTCCGCCGCGCTACACTTCCTGCTTCAACAGCACCTTTGCAGCCTCGTCATGCAGTAGCCTGTCCGAATGCCATAGAAAGCTCTTCACCGCTCATGACCTGGCCCACTTTCTCTTTGTCCCCTCTCCTCCAGGATGATCCGATCCTAGTCGTGGATCCACAGTCACAGGACCAACCTAATGAGGAGGATTATCAGTACCTGAACTGAAGGAGGGAGCCAAGGTGGAATGACTAATGAAGACGGTGCTTCTTTGCTGTGTTTGTGTGTCATTGAGTGGTAGCTCCCGCTTCAATAATACGCTTGCTGTTCCTGTTTGAAGTGGTTTTAATAAAGCCGGTCATGCAGAAGACTAAGACTAAGCCTCATTTTTTGTGTGCAGGACAATGACTCGTGTATGTGTGTGTGTATATATATATATATATATATATATATATACAGTAATCCTCCTCGGTCGGGGGTTGCGTTCCAGACCCGCGATAGGTGAAAATCCAAGTAGAAACCATATGTTTGTATGGTTATTTTTATATATTTTAAGCCCTTATAAACTCTCCCACCCTGTTAACATTATTAGAGCCCTCTAGACATGAAATAACACCCTTTAGTCAAACGTTTAAACTGTGCTCCATGACAAGACAGAGATGACAGTTCTTTCTCACAATTAAAAGAAAGCAAACATATCTTATCTTCAAAGGAGCGCCGTCAGGAGCAGAGAATGTCAGAGAGAGCGCTCGCAAAGAAAAGCAAACAATCAAAAAATCAATACGTGCTTTTAAGTATACAGAAGCACCGCGATAAAGCGCCATTTTGTAGAGGAGCGTCCGTGTCCTCTGTGCAAACAGCCCCTCTGCTCACACCCCCTCCGTCAGGCAGAGAGCGAGAAAGATAGAGAGAAGCAAACAATCGAGCACCGCGCGGGAAGCATATCTTATAGCATTGAGGAGTTTTAGTTAATATGTAATACGTGCTCTGATTGGGTAGCTTCTAAGCCAACTGCCAATAGCATCCCTTGTATGAAATCAACTGGGCAATCAAACTGAGGAAGCATGTAACCTAAATTAAAAGACCCCTTGTCCGCAGAAAGCGGTGAACCAGCGAAAAATCTGTGATATATATTTAGATGTGCTTACATTTAAAATCCACGATAGAGTGAAGCGCGAAAGTCGAAGCGCGATATAGCGAGGATTACTGTATATATATATATATATATATATATATATATATATATATATATATATATATATATATATATATATATATATATGTGTGTGTGTGTGTATATACAGTATTGAGTCCAACCCTAAGACTAAAATCACTTTTTGAGATCTCAACATGCACTTAAACGTTCAGAAATATTACATTGAAATAGAAAAAGTTGTCATTAATAATCGTTTCATCTTTCAGTCAGAGTTTTACTTCTGAAGCATCAAACTGCTTCCACTCTTTGCATGTAATCAAAGTTAATGAAAGCAGAAGTAAAAAAAAAAATGTCCTCAAATTGTTGCTGCTTTTTCCCTGGGGAAATTTTGAAATTTCTTTATGGCATGAAGCTCGGGGCCTTTTTAAAAATGCTTCCTTTAACCCGTTACTGTCCATGCATTTTTAAAAGTATATGATAGCAGTGTTTTCATGCTGCCAGCTATAAAGCCTTTTACCAGAAGTTCTTATATTACTGAACATTTAACAAAATCCAGTATCTGGCAAGTTCAAGTCTGTACATTTAGCACAAATGTCACTTCACAAAGTTTCTAAATCACTTTGATCAGTCGATCCTTCTCTTTTGAAAGCCTCCAAGCCGACTTTGGTCTTAGGATTCAGTGCCTTTAAGCATTTAGAAAATTTATGCAAATATTTTAGTAGATAAAACGACCTTTGAAGAAAAAAATGCAGCTGCCACCAGTCAGCAGCGAACTGAATTTTAGTGATTCAGAAGAAGGCATCGGCTTTCACAGATCCAAGATGTGGCTGTGCTGGTGTTTTAGACACAGGTCTGGAGACGTGAAGTTGTGCAGCACTTTTTAAGTGGCCCAAAATAATTGTTAAAAAAGATCCTACATGACATAATGAACGATTATACGTTTATCAAGTAAGCCTAATCCTAACCCAACCTTAACCGTTACCCTGGCCATATGTGGGATGATCATTCTTCCGGTGTTTGCATGCAGTTCCTTCAGATGATTCGATAAGAAGACTGTCTTGTTTAAGAATCGCAGGAAGGCAGCTGTTTCTGTGATGTTGAAGCTGTCACATCATGCTCCAACAATTACACCATGACAGCAACAGGTAGATCGAATGTCCTGCCCATTCTGATGTTGGTTCGCTCTATAAACTAAGTTACAGCCTCATGTCTGGCAGATTGGCGGAGCCGGGCATTTGCATTACTAAACTGGTGGGTCTAATAAAATGGCTGCTGAATTGCGATAATAATATTGTAACAAGCTGGCGGTGCAAGAGAGATGGAGGAAAGCAATCAACACTTTACGCCTGGCCGGTGGTGAGTGGTTCTAAAAAGGAACGTTGACTTCTTCAGCTGCCAATTTTGATGTTTTATTCCAGATCATTCTATCTGCTTGATCCCCTTGCCTCCTTCTACAGTATGTACTGCCCACTGGGTATCAGAGGTACACAGCCACACTTTCCCCTTACTTTTTGTGTCAACTAATGGTCAGAGTCCACATTCAAGACTTCCTAGTAGTTATACACCTGGGCTGATGGGAGCTGGCAGCTAAGAGACACAATCAAAGTGTTGTGTCTGTGCCAAGGTCCACACTCACAGGAATGGCATATCCATCTGGCTTCTCCAGAGGCATGGCCGCCCCCTCTGACATGTGCTTGGCTACACAAGGAATGTGTCCTTCTCAGCTCTGGACCCTGGGGGGCGGTGCTTTGGCTAAACAGAGAAACTGGTGAACCTAATAAAACGGAATCACACTAGGAACACAAACACATATTATCGTTCTGCATTTTAGCAAATTAAGGGTGCAGGCTGCAAGATTGTATTAATTTTAATAATTTAAAGTTAATCAATTCAGGATGACACTATTTCCTAAATTCCCTTTGTATTACTTTTCTGGAAAAATGTGAAACTTTACTTTCTTGTGTATTAGAAAGGAGACAAAATTTCATTAAAATTTCATTAAATTGCATTTCATGATGCAAAATACAGAATACATGACATGACACATGACTTTTTACCGTGTATTGTATGACATTACTACATGACTGAAATGAAACGCAGAAGCAAATGAAAATGATTTTTGGTGAAAGTAGGGGATTTAAAATTACTTTTATTTGCTTAGCAGATGCTTTTATCCATAGCGACTTACAAAAAGATGTCAACATAATCAAGTAAACATTAGTCTGGGGGTCTTTTTGGGAACAAGTGAATTAAGAACTTGAACAAAGATGATACATCACAAACTGACTGCACTTTAGATATATTCACCATCTGTTGCCCCAGCCAGGAAGAGTTGTGGTGCCCACAATGAATGCTGGGGAGCCAGCTGGGCAAACCTGTTTAATACTGACAGATTTGAGGCAGAAAAAAGTAAAAGGCAAATTCAGACTGTAAAAGCTCAGCTTAGCAACAGATTTTGCTTTAGGCAGCTTGGGAGCTCCTTCTACATCCAGGTCTTGGGTCAGAATGAGACGTGACACTCTGGGTACGCCCCCTTTTATTCAATTCCAACTGGAAGGGGCGGGTCCTTCTCTGGGCTGTACAGAGGGTGTCGGTTTCCGTTGCTGGGGCTCTTCTGCAGATGGTAGAGAAAAGCACCTCCTCCTGGTCTGGGGTGATATTGCTGATTTTATTAAAGCCCTGAAGGTGATCGCCAACCACACAAGCGTGGCACTGATTAATGGTGTGCAGTTAAAAGTTGTCTATACAGTAATACAAACATCATAAGAAATTTGACAAACGAGAGGAGACCATTCAGTCCACCAAGCCTGTTTGTTTAGCTAATAAGCTATCCTAATATTTCATTCAGATTTTTCTTAGGGGTTCTCAAGGTTTTGCTTCAACTACAAGTCTCGGTAGTTTGTTCCAGAGTCCCACAACTCTTTGCATAAAGAAGTGCTCCCTGGCTTCAGTCCTAAGTGTACTTCCTTTTAATTTCCAATGATGTCCTCAAGCACGGAACTCACTGTTTAGTTAAATACCTGGATGAGGTGCCCACACTTGAGGTCTCCTCTGCTTAGACTAAACAGTTTTAATTCTCTGAGTCTGTCACAGTAGGACATGTCCTTAAGTCCCATGATGCACTTGGTTGCTCTCCTCTGCACAGCTTCAAGTGCTGTTATGTCTTTCTTGTACCGTGGTGATCAGAACTGCACACAGTACTCCAGATGTGGTCTTACTAGTCCATTAGATAGTTTGCACATAATGTCCCTTGACTTAAATTCAACAGATTTCATAATATAACCAAACATTTTATTTGCTGTTTTAATTGCTACTGCACATTGCTTAGTCAATGAAAATGTGTCATCAACAAAAAACCCTAAATTCTTTTCAGAGGTTGTTTCCTGTAACTCAGTCTCTCCCATCTTGTATTTATCACTGATGTTCCTTTTGTCCACGTGTGGCACTTTGCACTTTTCTACATTAAACTGGTGTTCGCCCAGTTCTGCGGTCCCAGCTCACATCGCTGTACCTGAATGTGGGTTGGGAACGCAGGTCACATGTTTTACACACACACTCGGATGAGGACAACGGACCACAACATTATTTCATAGATGAAAACATCCATAGGTATTGTCATGCATGTGCAAGTAGGAGGACGTTGTATGGACCAAGTGAAGGTAATCCCACGCATTCCAGGCGTGTTATCTCTGCAGACCAGACATGGGAAAACCTATCTGACTCAACATTGAAGTTGAGTCTATCTGGCACCTCGATGGATGTCACCTTTGGTTCCGGCACCGCGACTAATGTCAGTTCCAGTTGCCTCGACTAACGTCAGAAGATGTTCACTTCCGGTTCCCCGACGTCACTTCTGCTCTGACTATTTAAAACCACCATCTTTGCACCTCAAGTTCAGTTGTTTTGGACTCTTGTGAACATCTCTATTCCTTTCAAAACATTTTGCAGCCAGGGATAATATACGGGTGGCTGCCCCAAACCTTTTTAAGTGTGTCGAGTCTGATCTTTTTACAGTGTCGTAGCTGGCAAGATGATGACCACCTGGAGAGATCAGAAGTCAGACTTTGAAGTGACGTCAGTCGAGGCGCCGGAACTGGAAGTGGCGTCTTCAACCCTGAGTCAGACAGGTTTTCCCGTGGCTGGTCTGTAGAGATAACACGCCTGGAATGCGTGGGATTACCTTCACTTGGTCCATACAACGTCCTGCTACTTGCACATGCATGACAATACCTATGGATGTTTTCATCTATGAAATAATGTTGTGGTCCGTTGTCCTCATCCAAGTGTGTGTGTGTGTGTTTAGTGCACCCTGCCACCCCCAGGCCTGGCGTGGAATAACCTTCACTTGGTCCATACAACACCCTCCTACTTGCCGTGCGTGACAGTATGTTTACACTGTACTCTTTTGGGACCAACAAAGCACAAACTTTATCATCCTATTGGAATAACCTCATGATACACTTGAAATGCCACAGGGAGAAACAAACTGCAGCTACTGCAGCGCACACGATGTGCGGACGTAAGAATGAGCGCTCGATCTATCCATCTATCATTTAGTGCCTTTCTGTCTATCTATTATATAGTGCCTTTCACTTCTATCTATCTATTGTGGCAGATAGGGGCCGCTATCGTCCCCTTGAACCCTCAGACCAGACGCCAGACACCAGATAAAAGTCCAAAATGTTGCCTTTTTGTTATAATAAAGTGCACAAAGCACCCTCCACTCCACAATACTCATAAACAATACACTAATTCAATCAATAATACAAATCCTCCACTTCCAGACGCATTGTCACCCTTCCTCCCAACTCAGCTCCACCCACTGGGGTTTCCCATTGTCCTTTTAAAGTCCTTGACCTGGAAGTGATTCTGGTCCCTCAGTCCATGTGATTACCCAGCCCTTCTGGGTCAGGTGAAAACTCCTGTTTTTCTTCAGCCCAGAAGTACTTTATTTCTTCCGTCCACGTGACAGGGAAGTACTTCCAGGCTATACGGAGAATACAAATCTTTGGGTCCTCTGGTGGCCCCCATGGCATTCAGCAGGGTTGTGAAAGAAAACTCCAAGGTCCATTATGCCCTGCTGGAATCCGGGGCATCTCCACATTGCAGGGAGGGCTCCACCTGACGGCTTGGGGGTACTGGCCGGCCATAGTCCACACTATATATCTATCTATTATATAGTGCCTTTCACATCTATCTATCTATCTATCTATCTATCTATCTACATGTAAACTATATAGTTTGGCCACACTAATTGTGATTATCTTTCATATAATATGAATTGCTTACATTTTATGATTTCATTGAGGCGATGATATTCTCAATGTTTTATGTTAAACCAAGATGGCTATTTTGCTGAACCACAGAAATGTCTCCTGGCCCATTTTCAGACAATGCTTCAACCATGCCTTCTGTAAGGAAAAGGTAAATGGCACATGACCCCACCTCTGCCACCTACTGAGGCATCATAGAAGACAAAGACTACCTGACTTCATTAAAGCAAATGAATAAATAGGAAGAAAACTATTTGTTATAACCAGTGTTTAAATCTTTGAGTTTGAAAGCATTTGATTGTTGCCTGCCATTTTAGCATATTTCTCTAAACATTCGAAGAAAACTTTTCCCAAAATTGCCACCGGTTAGATCACTTTGTCAGTAGGAGTGCAGGCTGTTTTGACATGATGCCAAATGGATATTCGCCATCATTCGGAAGTGGACTCTGAATTAAAGCAGACATTACATTACAGCTTCGAAGGTAACAGATCAGCCAGATTGAATTTGGTGGTTCCTTTATATTCACCTTAAAATAAAATTTCAGCTTTAAATTACTGACCCATTCTGCACAATTAAAGAAATATACAGTTGGTGATTGAGATAAGAATGTAAAAATGTATATCCTTAACTAGTCTGGGATTGTGAGGATGCCTGTAGTTTTTGTGGATTTCACTTTCACCAAATAACAAATCTTTTATTTCTCGTGGATATGCCTCTTCATTGGGAATAAACACTACTTTTCCTGATGGCAACATGAATTTGACGATCTACAAGTCTCCGTCCGACTTTAAAGCCGAACAATATCTTTCTGCCCCAGCTTGGATCTGTTAGGTTTTCAATTCATCTCTTGGCACAAAGTCTTGTCTCGTGGGACTTGAAATTATCTCTCTGAAAAAGAGAGACATGTATCTTAAAGTACTGTGCAAAATGTTAAAAAGAAAAGAAAGTAAAAAGAAAAATAATAAATTAGAAATAAATGAGTATATGAATGCATAAATTAGTGAAATACCAAAAACAGTAAATAAGAATAAATCAATACACACTTATGTAATACAGATAAACAAGTAGAGTTCCTAATTATGGATTAAAATTTGAAATTCATCTTTTAAGTCTCTAACAATTGTAAGGATAAGCCCAATGCTCTGGTCAGATGGCCATGGAGGACAGAAAAATAAAAACTCTAGCCACCAAGTTTGCTGGAGAAAATGGATGTTCAGGGGTTCAAAGGCAAAAGACCACCCCAACATAAATGTGCTTAAGTAGCTCCTTATCATTCTTTCAAGCTTCATCCTTGGGGATTTGATGCATTGACAGTTGAAAGAACATCACAGGCGGCTGCAGAGTCCTTTGATCAGGTAATGGTGGCACAAAACACCACCGCAGAAAACTGGGAAAGAAACAAGAGAGTAGAGCAGAGCAGTGACTGCAAATCCAAGAAGTGTGTGATATTACTTATATGAGCTACTGGAGCTATAAAGCAGCAATGAAAAAGCCACATTTAAAAAGCATCTGTTTAGATTTTAGCCTAGGGTATGTCTATTGGCAAGACATTCCAGTTATTTGGTGCATACCAGGATGAGAATTTCCACCGTGAAGTCACACGCTCATGAAATAGAATGTCCTTGTTACCCGCTTTCTCACATCCACCTTAATACAAAGACAAGTGTCTGTCTGTACAGTTGCTATGTTTCTTCTATCCAACAGATGGCGCATCATAAACATTAGCACTGCTTTGATGAATCCTGCACCAAATGGTATGTACCAGAGACACAGAAGCCGGATGGAAACAACGCACTGCAAATGTTAATGTTAAGGTCTACGTTGACCACTTAGATTGCAGCCCATGTTAGATGGTGTCACATGCATGCGCTTGGGAGTCAGCTTAAGGGCTCTAGTTCTGGTAGTTAACCACCGAACCGGGGTGGGCGCTGTGTGCTAATGCCTCCTCTCTTTCTGCCTCTGAAGAAAGGAAGATTGATGTCCTGGACCTGCATGCTAATGCCTGGAACCCAAGAATCAAGAATATCAAGAATAGCTTGAGGGAAAAAAAAAATTCTCTTTTTCGATTTATTTTTATAACTAGGGGGCTTTGCCCCCTGCTCGCTTCGTTTACCAACCCCTCCCTCCAACTCCCAAAACCCAGGCCTGCGCATTGTGCTAGCCACTTCGCTTCCCTGCTGCTCGCATTGTGAACACACCCCAAGTAGACGCGGCCGCTCCTCCAAAACCCCCTCTTAAATGGTGATACAATGGGAAACAAATAGTTTTTTTTTTACCTCCTCTTTGCTTGATCGGCTGGTGAAGTGCCGCTGCTGCTACTGCCGTGCCATGTGACCTGAATCTCACGCGCTGCTTTGAACATTTCAAAGCCTGTACAGCAGCTGTCCTTTTGTCTCACTGCCTTGTTTCTCTTCTCCCCCAGACATCCTCTGCTCCTGCTCGGGGGTCCCACTCCCAAGGCACACCCCTATGAAGAGGAAGATTTTCTATTCTTTTACTTGAGAGACGGAATTGTCCTCTCCAACTGCACACAGAGCTCGATTCACTCCTGAAAAAGACTTACAAGTGTCTGAATAATGTTTAAAATCTCCTGTGTATCTGTGCAACTCTGTGACGCAAGGGCGACAGCGTATGTGGTTTTCACTTTCTCCAAACAACAAATCTTTTAATTCTCACAGATACGTCTCTTAATTGGGAAAAAAACACTACTTTTCCTTGATGGCAACACGGAGTAGACGATCTACAAGTCTCTGACTTAAAGTTTAAATGTGAACAATATATCGATCTCTTTTCATTGTTCCGTTATTTCACCGAGTAATAATTTCCATTTGTTTACGCTAATACGATCTTTACTATCATTTTTTTGAGACTTTCGTACTTCCATTATATTTAACCTACTCTGCATATGTATTACGCCAACATTTTTGAATTCTTTACGACATTCTACTTTGTCATCTATTCTTTGTCTCGCGGGACGTGAATGTGTCTCTCTGAAAAAGTCACGCCTCGTCTCCTTGAAAAAGTTGAGATTTTTTAATATAATAGAGAGATATGTGGCCCCAAACCTTCTTCCGTGTCTGCTTCTTGTTTTTCAATGGGTAGCACAGACTAGTTAAACTATAAATGTATGATTGATGTCGGTGACGTTATTTTTCCTTGAGTTGTGAGATTCCAGATGTGAAGTGACTAGTTACTGCACCACATATTGTAATGTTGTTGAGTCTTTCTTGGGAATTCCAATATACCTGTTACTTTTATCATAACCCACATCCATGAGTTACTAGGCAGATGTCAGATTGTCTAATTATCGCAGTCCACACTAACACGGGGTCACACTGGGAGACAGCTTACGGACTTGAATACTTGTATTTCCACGCCAGACCAGAGGTTGGCGCTGTCCTCCATCTCTTTTTCCTTTTCCCCATCAGACCTACAGAAGAACCAGCACTCTGGCTCCCAGAAGTCTCCACCTACCACTTCCTTTTCTGTGGCACCAAATCTCACTTCCTCATGACATCCCTTCCAGTTCCAAGACCACACCCATCTCTGACATCATTTCCTGTATGTTACATATTTATAGCAGCCATTTTGTAACCAACCTCAGTTCTGTTTGGAGCTCATGTCTGTAAAGACCTCAACTTCTAATCAACCCTTTTAAAGTATACAGGGTGGACCCCCTAACCTTTTTCATGGTCCTTGTGCTTATTTTACAATGGATAAACTGGAAAACACATTTTTTAAAATCATTTTGGCCTTCTGTCCACACTGATAGGGGAATTTCCACCACCAGAAACCTCTCCAAAGTGTGTAAATTTGAAACTGTCAGGTCTCTCAAAGCAGTATGGATGGAGAATGTGGAGTGTTTTGAAATTGCTGAAGTGATCGGGCATTACCTTCAGTTTTGTCCCTTGAAATGTCACCTTTACAGTGGGGATTGTCCTCTCCTGACTTCTCAGTATCCACCGACATGTACAGTTCTCTGTCTTGAAACTCTTGAACATTTTGCTGTATTTATTTTGGCCCGACTCCCAGTCTATATTTTGCAAGACTTTGGCAGCCTTATACTTGTTCGTAAAGCAGCTGCACTTTATCATCAGTCCTCAAACAAGAGGTCCAGTTTGTTTTTTCCTTTATCTTTTGGCATTTTGCTTTACTTCAGCTTTGCTCTTCAAACAAACAAACACTCTTGGCTGACCAACCACAAATATCCAAAAAAAAATGTTTTTTTTGCATCTTTGGCATTTCTGCGTGGATGATAAACTTTTCAGAAAATGTTCTGAAAAGGCTAGTGTGGGTGCATAACTTAAAAACATAACTTAAATGTGTGGAAGACCCAGGTCATGGAATGAAGTATAGAACTATGGACCACCTGCCCAGTGCACTTAGTGGAGGTCATCCATGACTGCAGGGCATCCTGGGAACTGGAGTCCATTTTAACAACCCTGTGAAGTGCCATGTGTGCCACCTGAGAAAGCAGCTGACAACAGATATTCCTACTTTGAGGGGCTTCCACCTCACCCAGAAGTACCTCCTCCTTGCAATGGTGTGGCACCAAAATGGCATAAAGGGAGCCGCCTCACCTCACTCAGTGAGTTGGAGTCAGGAAGAGGTGGACAGTACTCATCTGGAAATGGCGGAGGAAGGAAGGACACAGGGAATTGTGCACTGTGTGTTGTGGAGGACTTCCCAGGCCGGTCCGCACTCCCTGGCCACCAGGAGGAGCTCTCCCGACAGCAGGATCGTGCCCCGAGGTCCAGCAGGGCCTTATGGACTCTGTAGTGTTTATACACAGCCCTGCTGGATACCTTGGGGACCACCAGGAGTCACTGTGGGGGGACTTATGGGCTCTGTTGTGCCTTATGACCCGGGAGTACGTCACGGTCACGTGACGGGAAGGAATGGCGTGCTCCCGGGGTGAAGTAAAAGACTGATTGCCCTGACCCGGAAGGAATAAGGAACTGTGGACTGCTGGGACAGGAACACCTCCGGGTCAGGGGGTATAAAAGGACGGTGCCTCAGTCCAGACACTGAGCTGAGCTAGGAGGTAGAGGAGCAAGTGTCTGGGCGAGGAGGAGTGGTTTATTGTGAGAGTTTTTCAGTAGAAGAATTGATTTATTGAATGAGTAGTGTGGATGGTGCTTGGTGCACTGTGGAAAACAATAAAGAGTCTTGGACTTTTACCCGGTGTCTGGAGTTGTACCTGAGGGTTCAAGGGAGCACTAGCGCCCCTACTGCCACAGTGTCTTCTGGAAGGGAGATCCTCTGTTGAAAGGTGTTTCCTTTAAATATAAAAGTATTATTTGCACTTGGATTGGACTTTGAGCTGTCGTGTCTGGGTTTTGGGGGTCAATGATGTCCCCTTGTGGGCACAAAATATAGTGTGAGCTGAGAGTCAGATTAATATTTCTAACTATCAACACAAACAGCTCATAATGCCCATCTACACTTCCCACCTGGCATAAACCTGTAGGACCCTTTCTTGCTTTATCTAAGTTTTACTAGAAAACTCTTGCCATGCCTTCTTTGAGGATCATGGCTCTCTTCTAAAGAACACTGTACTACAGCCTATTCCTGCAACCCCATCCTTCAGATCAAAGCTGAAGGCCAATGTTTTCACCCTTGAATTCTAGAAATGTTTTTCCTGAATGGACTTTACTATAAGTGAGAGAATGTCAGGACAGTGTGCTGCCTCCAAGTTGTTTTCACTTACTCCCCCAGGGCCTTGCTCTTTCACTGTTACCTTTATCCACCTTAGTTTGGGTAGAAAAAAGTGAAACCACCATTTTGATTTTAATTTCATGTTCACACATTTCTGTCTTTAAAAAGGGGGACCAGAGGATGTGTTCTAACTTTAAGGGGATCCTTAGCCCCCCTGGGATGGTTTTTGAAAATGAGGGTCCTGCTGTTGATTGAACCTCAAATCAATAAGCAAGCAATGTAGATTTCACCCCAGTTATGGAATCCTAAATCAGCTTTAAACCCTGACAAGGATTCTGGAGAGTCCGTGAGAGTAAGCTTACATGTGTGGACTTGTTAAAGGCAACCCCCCCCCTTCCTTGGGGTGTCCTGTGTTAGGTGCTTCAAGAGTATGGAGTACTAGGCCTAAGTTGCGAGCAATACGGCCCCTACACAACCGGAGTGGAAGCTTGGTTTGCATTGCTGGCAGTAAGTCAGACTCGTTCCCAGTGGGTGTGGGACTGTCCTCCATCACCGATTCTGTTCCTAATTTTTATAAACAGCCTCAGACAAGGTGTGGAGGGTGTCCAGTTTGATGACCTCAGGATCACATCTCTGCTTTTTGCAGATATATGATCCTTCTAGATCCTTCAGGCACCTCCAAATTTGAGGTCATGGTTCTCATCCAGAAAATCATTGAGGGTCCTCTCCAGGTTAAGGAGGAGATGCTGTCTCAGGTGAAGGAGCTGAAGTAACTTGTTCATGAGTGACAGAAGAAAGGAATGGAAGATCGAGGTATCTTGAGGTCTCGTTTATGAGTACGAGAAGAAGGGAATGGGAGATTGAGGTATCTTGGGGTCTCGTTTATGAGTAAGAGAAGAAGGGAATGGGAGATTGAGGTATCTTGGGGTCTCGTTTATGAGTAAGAGAAGAAG
Organism: Polypterus senegalus; assembly: GCF_016835505.1. Lineage (NCBI taxonomy): Eukaryota > Metazoa > Chordata > Cladistia > Polypteriformes > Polypteridae > Polypterus > Polypterus senegalus. The sequence goes on from NC_053155.1 coordinate 298,855,725, forward strand.
GGAATGGGAGATTGAGGTATATAAGGGTCTTATTCATGAGTGACAGAAGAAGGGAGTGGAAGATCGAGAAGCAGATCAGAACAACGTCCACAGTTATGTGCATGTTTTACTGGTTAGTCATGGTGAAGAAAGAGCTGAACCAAAAGGCAAAATAATGAGAAGGAATAATGCGATCATCTTGCATTTGCCTCAGGACACTCCCACCATCTTCTACCTGTGGCTGATGACAGCATGTGTGACGCTAACACATGCACAATGGACATGCGCACATCACAGAACCCTTAAGTGGACCCAGTTAAGGGTTTCCATGGCCAGATAACTGAGTTACGTGCGGAGAAATCTACATCTGTTATCCAAGTTTCTCAAAGAGCAATGACCCAGTTTCACTCACCAGAATAAGGGTTTACATGACATTTTACAAACCATGTTTCTGTAAATAATCAGGCTATTAAAGTGCATGTAAACACACTGCATGTTGCCTTAACTCAGTGTTTCTTAAACTATATCTATATATGGGTCACGGGGAGTTGTGAGTTACAATTGAAATGAATTAAAAATTGGCCGTGAACAGTTTGTGGAAAGCCTTGCAATGGATCACTGCTTATATGGCTGAAACAAATCCTGCCAGCGTCGTTCATCGGTGATTCTTCAGGGGGACCCCCACCCCAATGATATTCAGCAATGATTCTCCAAAGCAAGGGGGTCCCCCGCCCAATACACACCCTGGAAGACATTCAATGGAGATTCTCCAAGGAGGACAAAGGTGTCAGTTAGAGGCGATACTCCAGGGGGGACATGGACGATATTTGAGGTAATAGAAGGGTGATCAGTTGCAGATATGTGCCGTTTTTGAGTCGCAAAGACACGCAATAGGCAAAATTGGGTCACAAGAAAAAAAAAATGTAAGAACCACTGCCCTTACCGATCGTACACATTATAATTTCATAAAGCTTTGACCTCCATTTATAATCAGAAGACCTGAATTATGCAGTCGTTTTATTTTATTTTTTTTTAATTCAGTGAATTACTTATGGAGAATTCGATCCACAGCAAGCTGCTTTTTCATTTAAGTCATTTCCAAAAAAGAGTATTTTTAATTCATGACTCAACCTGCTGCCTTTGGCCTTCAGCAACCTATTGGACAAGCATTTCTCTTTCCAGGCAATTTTCTCAGCTGAGCACTAATACGTACATGAATAAAGAATTTATAAATTAAATTGCACTAGCAGCCCTTTCCATTCTTTATATTTTATTTTTGACTCTGCATCCATTTACTGTAAGTCACCAGCTGTTTGCTAACACGCAAGCACAAACGCTGCATTAATAAATTATGATGCATGACTGCTGAAAAAAACAGCAGAATGTAATTTTATAAATATTAACACAGTGAAGCAGAATAAGATCACCCGTTAGCAACTATTATTATATTTAGTCCATAAATAGTTGTTCTCAGTTATACAAATAGCATTTCAATGACACAATTATAAATTATGTTTTAGAGGTCTGATAATGTGCAGGAAAAAAGGCAAAGTAGGAAAGAAAGCGCAGATTACTGGTGGCAAAGGTCCTCAGTGTGGCCTCTCAGCTCTACATCCAGGGTTCAAAATCTGGCTCGGTCACTGCCTGCATCTGCACATTCCTCCTGTGTCTTCACGGGTCTTCCTTCCGGTGCTTGTGTGTGTGCGTGTGAGGTTACTCAGTGATTATAAACTGGCATGGTGTGGGTGTACAGTGCCCTCCATAATGTTGTGAACAAAGACACATTTTTCCTTGATTTACTCCTCTGCTCCACAGTTCCAAATTCAAACAAATCAGACATGATCAAAGTGCACATCGCAGACTTTCTTCAAACAAATTGCATTGTGTTGGGTTTGCTATAGGCTCCAGGTCTATTGTCGTTGGTCTTGTTCGTATTCCCATATTTTTTATATTCCCATATCTTTCATATTTCTTATCTATATATATAATTCACTAAGGCAAGACAACCATGGAAAGCACGCCGGAAGGGGCGTGGATTCACTAAGCCGCTGACAAGTGAGACACCTATGGCGCACGCAGGAAGGAGCCACGCCCACCAACTCCAAGACCATTGGATACGATGACAACTCACAGAGCCACGCCCACCAACTCGGACGCGACGACACAGAAAAACCGGCGTCATTTATATTCGTCTGTCGTAGAGGCCACATGCAGCTCCGACCCACGTTGACTGTTAATAGAGGCATGTTTCTCGCGGAGGTGAATCGCCATGCGAGGGATCCCATGGGATCCTTAAAACGTTCCTTTACAACTGAGGTTAAAACACAAGTGAGCAGTCTTTAAAAAACGAGTTTTCGGTTACGACGCACGACCGCGTGCACTATAGCAAACTGTTTTACACGCTACATACAGCAATTCGCATCCGCGACAAACATGCGTCTTCTTAGATACTCCTGCACTTTGTACACACCCCCCTCCCACCGTGGTCGGGTGTCTTGGTGGATTATATATAGAAAGGCAGCCAAAACCGCACAGAGCAATGAAAAGTCTACGCGAGTCACAGGTGCATCTGGACTGTACAAAGACTCAAGTGACGAGTTGGAGGTAGGCACATGAGCAGGCAGTGTATACTGAACGAGAAACCAGCAGACTAGCATGGCGGAGGGAGCGGAGTGGATGTCCTTCTCCTCTCCTCCCATTCCACCCTGGCGCCGCCGGACGATTGTGTGTTGGTTCGTTCTGTGCATTGGTTAAAACCCAATGAAGGAAGCAGTCTTTAAAAACCAATAAGCCCTGTGCCTTTGTTTCATTACCGTCTCACCTGCTTCACCAATGCAGGCCCGCAAAAGCGATCTGGCGGCGTCATTCCCATGACCGCGGGCAGCCAACCGGGTAACCAAAGTGTTTGGGTTCAGGGGGGAGTATGGTTACAAAGCTGAAACTTAAAGGAATTGACGGAAGGGCACCACCAGGTGTGGAGCCTTTCGCTTCATTTGACTCAACGCAGGAAACCCTCACCTGGCCCGGACACGGACAGGATTGACAGATTGAAAGCTCTTTCTTGATTCTGTGGGTGGTGGTGCGCTACACTGAGCGGATCAGCGTGTGTCTACCTGGCGACAAGGGAGGCCGTTGAACCCCATTCTGTGATGGAGACCGTGGCTTCAATTGTTCCCCACGAGCGAGAAATTCCCAGTGCGTGCGAGTCATACGCCGCACTGATTACTCCCTGCCCTTTGTAAAGCCCCCATGGTCGGGTGACTTGGTGGATTATATATAAAAAAGCAGCTGGAACCGCAAAGAACAATGAAAAATCAACGTGGAAACCAACTGAGGCGGTGTTTGGAAAATTAACAGTCAACAGGTGCGTGTGGACTGTACACAGATGAAAGCGACTCAGGTAGGGAGTTGGGGGCGGGCAGATAAGCGGGCAGTGCATACTGAATGAGTGCTGTTCAACCCCGTCCTTCGCTTTGGAAGGAGAAAGCGCGATGGCGTTCCTCCGGTTTTCAGTCACGGACAATTGTATGTTGGTTCGTAGCGTGCATTGTTGCAATGTTACTTTTCTTGGTGGTTTATTAAATTACGGATTTTTCAAATGTTTATTTTTCCTCTGTGCTTAAAAATTATTTAAAAAGCGGCCTGATTATGCGGCGTATGCTACACCGCGGGTTGGCTAGTATTGTTTAATTTGACCGGGTTTTTACAGTCTGCTCCATTTAGTCATAGGACCAGGGCCTAGGTTCAGTCATTTGATGGGTGCCGTTTGTGCTACTGAAGAGGTGTGCACGCCAGACACCAAGGAGAAACCCCCAGGTTGTCGAACTCCAAGGATACTGAGTGGGTGCTGTTACCCCGCTAGGTGCCATTTATGAAAGTAAAAGTGTGCTCCATACATCAAGGCATGCATGCTCCTTGAAGTCTGCAGTAAATACACAAAATGGCTACCATCTGTGTTGTAAAAAGGGACATGTGCTTCAGACACAGAGGAATCCTACCCAGGTTGTCAAACTCTGATGATACTGAGTGGGCTCCGTTATATGCCGGGTGACTTTTATTAAAGTAAGAGGGCACATAGTCCATACACCAAGGGGTTCACACTCCTTAAAGGCCATAGTATATACACAAAAGGGGTTCCATTTGTGCTACTGAAGGGGCAGATACTGTGGCATCCCTGCCAGGTCTTCAAACTCTAAAGATACTAAGTGGGCACTATTACCCTTTCTGCCATTTCTGAAAGTAGAAGTGGGCATGCTCCGTACACCACGGGGCACCTGCTTCACAAAGTCTGTGGTATATACACAAAGGGGCACCGCTTTTGGTACTGAAGGAGTACTCACTCCAGACACCAGAGACCCCCAAGGTCATCTAAGTCTAATCATACCAACTACCTGCTATAGACAATGAGGGGAGACATCCATCCACCCCACTTAGGGCTCCAAATGGGCTTCGACCGGCACTTACCTGGGCCTATTGATATGCAAAATGTTTGCACAAATAGTTTTAAGAAGCATACTGTGGGTCCCCTCTATGCTCCCTCTTCACATTTGGGAGCCTCTCGAACCCAACACCGTTGATAGTTATGACTGAGTGAGCTGACTGATGGGGACAAATCACACATGGAGCAAGGGGATGGTGTAAAAAGTGTTCAGTGCTTCTATTAAAAAGGATCAAAACAAAACCAAAAACAGTGTCCACAGTGCAGTGTTCAAAAAAAAATCCATAAATAAATAATCCATAAAAACCAAGCGAATAATGGCGGATAAAAACAAAAATTAATCTATTAAAAGCAGTGGTTAAAAATCCAAGCCCACCTCCTTTATCGTCTCCCCGGCTCACCCATAACTCACGCAGTCGGCACAGACTCAGCAGCCATGAACTTCATCCCCCTCACAATGCAGTCAGACCGTCTGAGGTCGGCACTCCTCCCGTCATCCTTCATGCACCCACAGTCGTACCTCTGCATGCTCGCACCACTCCACACCATTGTTCAGTGGGACAAACCAGCCTCTAGAGCCCTACAATCTACACTCCTTCACGAGGCCCCTGTTCGTGCTGCCTTTCCCTCTAGCTGGCCAGATTGTCCTCCCCGAGACTACTCTTCAGCTGCCTTTTAACCTCAGTTCCTTGTCATCTCCAACTCGCTTCGCTCGCTAACCCCCCTGGCCTGCGCTACGCACCAGCAACTTCGCATCTCTGCCACTCGCATTGTGAAGACGGGGGTTGAATGCACCCCAAGTAGATGCGGGTGCTCCTCTGAAACCCCCTCTTAAACGGTGATACAATGGGAAACAAATATAGTTGTTCTTTTTTACCTCCTCTTTGTTGGTTCAGCTGCTGCTGCTACCGTGCCGTGTGATTGGCATCTCGCACCTGTACAGCAGCTGTCCTTTTGTCTCACTGCCTTGTCTCTCTTCTCCCTCAGACATCCTCTGCTCCTGTTGGGGGTCCCACTCCCGAGGTGCACCCCTATGAAGATTTTCTGTTTTTTTAATTGAGAGACAGAACTGTCCTCTCCAACTACACATGGAGCTCGATTCACTCCTGAAAGATACTTATTTTGTTTGAAGTGTCTGAATAGCGTTTCTGTCTCTAAAATCTCCTGTGTGTTTCTGTGCAACTCTGTGACGCAAGCGTGACAGCGTATGTGGATTTCACTTTCACCAAACAACAAATCTTTTAATTCTCACAGATACGCCTCTTCATTGGGAAGAATCACTACTTTTCCCTGATGGCAACATGAATTACACGATTTACAAGTCTCCGACTTAAAGTTTAAATCCGAACAATATATTCAATCTATTTTCACTGTTCCGTTATTTCACTGAGAAATAATTTCCATTTGTTTGCGCTAATGCGATCTTTACTAACATTTTTTTGAGACTTTCAAATTTTAGTACATCCATTATCTCTAACCTGCTGTGCATGTGTATCGAGCCAACATTTTTGAATTCTTTACGACGTTCTACTTTGTCATCTACTCTTTGTCTTTTATTTCCAGCCCTGGATGTGCTTGAATCTCTTGGCACAAAGTCTGCAAAAGTCACGTCTCTTGCAGGATTTTTTTATTATAATAGAGAGATAATACAAAAATTATTGTAATGGATTCTATATTATTACACAGTGTGGTCGATTGTATTGTATTATAAAACCTTCTGTTGAGTGATTTCCTGTAGTATGGCTAAAGTGTAATTTACATGGAAGTGGATGCACGAACCATTCCATTTATACTTATTTATATTTATTATATTTATATGTTTTTCTCTTTGATTCAAGGCTTATGGGATGCCCTGGCAGATGAAGCTACAAACAGCATGAAGGATTTTAGATCACAAGGCAAACTGGCCAGATGCTCTTTGTGGCTCATTAATCCCTGTTCACGTTTAAATCTTTTTTAATAAACGCTTCATTAAAAGATCTTTGCAAAGCTCCCATTTTGTTTTAAACATTCTGTGCAAGCATTGATGCTTTGGAGTCTCTGATCTGTCAGAGAAAGCCCAGAGATGAAGAGGGGACGTCACCTCCTGAGGCCACGTTCTGCCTTCTGGGCTCTCTTGTCGAAGCCTGTTGAATGGCACTCTAATTGTACGAGTTGCACTTGCAACGGCAGTGGAGGGGTAATGATTTATAATATTTAATTTTTAGGTATGAAACGGAATGTTCTATTCATTTAGCTCTTTATGAAAAATTATAAAAATCAACTTAAAATAAATCTGTAAAACTTAAGATCCTTCTAGTCTACAGCTTTTTTTTAATTAGATGTATATTTTCTGATGGCGTGATGGATCAAATGGCACAAGGCAAAGAGGGAATCTGACAGAGGATGTTTGATTGCATGCAGATCACGTTGAATAGCTGGTGTTGTCACCCAGGAGCAGATGAGGTGCAGAAGATAAGCTGGCAGCCAGTTCTGTATACCTGGCACTCTATGGTCCAACCAGGAATTGGGTCTGTATGGTGCATAAGGGCTGATATGGGGCTATCATGAGCCAAACAGAGGGGTAAGAAGCATTTTGGCATCTAATTGCAGTACATCAGGCACACCTCGACCAAATATAAATTTTAGGTAACATAAAAGGTAGTTATTAATAAATAATACTTTCTTAAAAGGTTCAATCAGTGCAGTACAGTAAATTATGCACAGTCACTTTCTGTCTCCTTTCATCACTCCTCCAATTGTGTTATCCATTGCCTCCTGACTTTAAATCTGACTCACCGGTGCAAATGAGGTGGCATCTTTTATGCCAGACTCATAAATACATCCATCCATCCATCATCCAACCTGCTATATCCTAACACAGGGTCACGGGGGTCTGCTGGAGCCAATCCCAGCCAACACAGGGCACAAGGCAGGAAACAAACCACGGGCAGGGCGCCAGCCTACCGCAGGGCACCTCATAAATACATACAGGATAAAATCATTACACATCAGAGGTACTTCTGGGCCAGGAGGAAATTCTCCAAAGTAGGGACAGTGTTTCCCTGCATCCCACCCTGGAGGCACCAAGTACCCCAACAAGGCTGCCTCTCAGGACTACAGCTCCCAATATGCCCTGCAGGAGTACAAATAGGAGTTCCACTAGAGGGATGCTGCCATCATGTGTACAGAGGAATACATGGCCATGGGAAGCAGCCCCCCTCTGTCCTTCCATTATGGCCTCCTGACTGAGAAACTACCAGCAACCTTACTGGCCTGTCCATCCACACCAACACTTACACTGTCAATCAGCGCCTCTCAAATCTATCTGTCTATCTATTTATCTATCTCTCTGTCTATCCATGTGTGCCCAACTACGTTGCGCGTGTTAAATTTGTCTTTGAAGGAATCCCTGTTTAAACGTGGCTGCCAGTCGTGAACTGGGCCCTTCGTCGCACAGCATTATGATTTCTTATAAGGGAAACAAAATTACAAAAGAAAACTCTCGGGTATTGATTTGATAGGAACTGCCTACTCGGAATCACTGTCCGAATAGTAATTATGTGGTGGTGTAGGAGCATTTCTGCTTCTGTCCATTCGCAGTCCGTCATATTTTCACGACGCTGTCGTTTCCTCTCACGATCTCTTCTCAACCTTTCTCCAATCTCGCAGGTTGCTTTGTGGCCATCCAAAGAGTAAGGCAATATACACGGAGCAATGGTTATAAAAGGGGGACACATAGGTATCCAGGCTCTTTAAAGCATAAATAGGGATCACTTCACTGACATGTGAGCAAGGCACGGTACAACTGTGAGACACGCAGCACTCACCGGCTACAACGTAACAATAATAATTTCTGTAACGTGCTGTTACGTTGTCATTCATTTTACCCACTGTCTTTCTTTCATTAAAATGTTACGTAGGCACGTACCTTTTATCTTCGGCAATCTCATTCGCTAACCAGGCCTCAGGAGCTAACCAGTGTAACACTGTCCACCACCCCTTTCGTTATTCTGGCACATTGTTGACATCCGTGAGTAACAACAACGTACTAAACTGGAAGGTGGTCTACGCATGCGTGGAATTCGCGGACAAACAAAGATCAAGATCTAAATGAAGATCTCTTTAGTTAATTTAAAGCACAACGATTTGTTTAGTTTGAATGTCTGTGTTTTGAGGTGTGACTGGAGTACTACAGTCTTCAGTAGTGTAAGTCTGGAAGAGATTCTTAATGCAATGCCTATGTTTTAGCTGTCTCTCTACTGGCATCTAGTGCTTCTTCTTCTAATTCATTCGCGGACAAACAAAGATCAAGATCCAAATGAAGATTATATATAGAGATTTCAATTTGGCTTTTACTTTGAAACTCTGCCTCTTAGACCAGCATTCCAGCAACAGTCGCCTTTCCTCTGTTGCACATGTCTCTGCTGTTTGTTGTGTATTTAAGGAAGATGCCAACTGAGGACCTGTTGAGTTGAGGACCTCAATCTACACACTCTGTTGTCCTTGTCCTCTTATGATGTTGTGCAGCTGGGCCTTCTCCTTCTTGTTCTGCCCTGGTTAGATCCAGTTTGCCATCTTCTCTCTTGACAGTAATAGACTCCTTAGTTTAAAATCTTCAGATTCTTCAGGAGCTCCAGCACCTTCTAACCCAAGTGAACACAATTGTTTGTTTCAGTGATGCTAATGCAATTACAAAGGTTTCTCTAATAAAAAAATAGGATTTTAAAGAACTAAGTAAGGATAAGCTAAGAGAGATGACCATTAGGAAAATGGGGCTTTGCTGTCACGAATTAAATATCAGTCATTTCAAGCAGTAACAGCCATTAGAAACACTAGTCATGTCTTGGCTGTATTTCTAGATGGTATCTTGATAAAATAAAAAGTATCCATTTCAATCAAAAAAAGGTAAATTTCTGGGTGGGTGCAGACCTTGAACTGGTGGTGTATAATAAACTCTTTGCCTTTTTCTTTTGGAAATTTGAACAATCATTGTGGAAGAAATAAATTGGAAATATACTAAAGAGAGAAACTTTTTCCTCAACTAGGACCTCTTATCAATATAAATAATCAACTCGAAGGAGCAGGCAGGATGAAGTTTGTTCAATGCCTCGTGGCAGATGGCCAGCAGCTCATCCCATTCAGGACACCCCTGAGATGGAAGGATGGGGAAAGGCACCTTTTCCTGAACACTGACTCCCTCAAAATGTTAGATGGCAGCTCACCTGGGATTCATGTATGAATGGTGCGTACGCACAAAAATGTTTCATCCCAAGAACTCTAAATGCACTCAATTAGTCCATCAAGTGCTCCTTGTAGAACTGTTTGTACTTACTGCATAAGCACAATTACCTCACTGAAAACTTGCGATACAGTTATAATATTGCACAACCTGAGCCACTTTATAAAGCGCGTATTTACATATGATGATGATATCTTTTTAAGATGAAATGTAGCAAAATATATTTATTATATTATACAGATAAAACTTTAACTTCATTTAAATAATCTATATTGTTAATAATTAAACATGTGAGGCCATGGTGTCGCAGCGCTAGCGAGGAGCTGGCACTCCGTTCACGGATTATTCCTGCCTCGCGCTGTATTCTTGCTGGGGCTGGCGCGACAAGGGAAGGATAGATAGATAGATGGAATAATTAAACACGTACTATGAAGATATTTCAATGTTCCTTAAAAGTTTTGAAGAATCTACATTCTCAGCTTACAGATAGCTTAACGTCTATTACAGAGCTGATTGTGTGGCGATTGGGTATTTGGAGAAAGAAAAGTAAGGACAGGAATTGGGGGTTAGTAAGTTTGAAAGAGACAGTACTGCTGCAATAAAGTATTTCATCGTAGGTTGCGCACAGCGCAGCAAGGATTTTGCATGAGGCAGGAACATTCACTGCGCCACCGTGTTAAAAATGATATCAAGTGAACATCTCAGTATTTTAATTATTCAGAGAGCTGTAATAATGGATTCTGTGTCCTGTCAGAGGAAGAGATAGCCAGTTTAAGAAGCACTTATTGATTCACACACATAGAGCACATAGAAGATCAAATACAAAACAAAGCATTTAACATGCTACTTTAATTACAATGGGATTTGAGAAACTAGTAAATTAAATGATTTTAAGATGAAGTTTATAATGTTCTACTTTAATAACAAAATAAACTATGTGATTAAAGTGGAAATTTAGAGATTGAAGTTGACATTTCATGCTTTTTCCCCACTGTGTGTGTGTTTTTTTTTAAATCACTGTTTAAACCAACAAATAATACGTTTTTCCTTTGCCTCCACTTGGTGTTTGCTGAAATTCTTCTATTTTCCCTTGTACTTTTTCCATTACCTTTTCACAAAACGCTGAGCTTAAGGGCTATTTATATTGATTTGCATACTCAAAGACGCTTAATTCTGGGAGGAGTTGGGGCGTTACATAAAGCGTGTGCACGTGCATTACTTTTCACGCTGACAGAGATTTATGTAGCGGAAGAACGTGGAAGTTGGCATTCGCACAGATTTATGCATCTGGATTTTTTGTGTGTACGCACATTTCCGCTTTTGTCCATACGCTATGTTATAGTGTGAATTCTTTGCACGGCGATATGCATGAGGCCCCTGGAGTGTAACAGTGCTCAAGATTCCCACAGTACATCCTAGGAATCTCAGCCTTGTTGGATACTGTGGGTGCCACCAGGAGAAGCTGTGAGAGGACCGGAGGAGCTGTGCCTCATCCATAGCCCGGAAGTACTTCTAAGTCATGTGGAAGGAAGAACAGAAGTACTTCCGGGTCAGGTACTATATAAAGGACTGCTGAAGACCCAACAGGTGAGTTGGAGTCAGGAGGAGTAGGACAGAGCTTGCTGGGAGGTGTGGAGGAGAAGAATATTGTGGGTTTATTGATTTATTGTGTTTATTGTGGCTGTGGTGCTTTGGAGGCACTGTTTGAGAAGAAGCATTAAAATACTTCTTGCTGCTTTTACCCTATGTCTGCGTGTCTGTCTGCTAGGTTTAACGGGGTGACAGCTACCCCAAGCGTTCTTACAGCCTCTTTAATTTCTCTTAATATAGAGGGAGCACTCTACATAACAATCTACTAGTTTTCCCCAGCAGAGGTGTCAGCAAATGGTCTTCTTTCTTGTTCTTCTGGATTTTTATGGCTGTTGGCAGACCAACGTAGATGGTGGCATTACCACCACTTACTGATCTGGAGTGGGGAACAGAGATTCAGGAAGCACACCCTATGGGGTGGGAGGAACTAAAAATAACCCCTCAATAATATCAAAAAGTTCAACAATTTTTTAATATTTGAATAATCATTTTGAGACACTAAATTGCCAGCAATGTCCTAGTTCTACCTTCTACTTTGTTCTTTCCCCCCATTTTCTGAATTTCATATTGATGCCGTCCTTTCTTATCTTTATTTCAGTTCTGTTGCCAAATTGATTTAATGAATTGTTTTATTACTGCATTTGCTTTCCCTTTATGTAGCGGCACTGTTACATGTATACTTTAAATACTAAGTGACTGCTAATCCAAGTTATCAACTTCCTCATTTCCCAGAATACCTACATGAGCAGAACCCCTTAGGAAATAAACAGCTATGCCTAGAAACTTCAGTTTCCACCGCTACTGCTGTATCTCTAGTAATATATCCGGCCTACATTTAGAATTTACTGACTTAATACTTAAAACAACAGATATTGAATCTGAACAAATCAGTACATGATCTTGGCGGACTTCTTCTACCCACCCCACAGAACAGAACAGAGTGATTCTCATAGATAAATGAATTTGCATAACACTGCTGAATTATTGCTGACTCTGATTGGTTCACTAGCTTGCATTCACTCTGATTGGCTCACTAATTTACACACCCATCTGACATTTATTCTGATTGGCTCAAGGGATATGGGATGTTTTGAGCAGGGAGCATTATCAGCTTACGCAGTAAGGAGACCCGGGTTCACTTCTCGGGTCCTCCGCGCATGGAGTTTGCATGTTCTCCCCGTGTCTGTGTGGGTTTCCTCCTGGTGCTCCAGTTTCCTCCCACAGTCCAAAGACATGCAGTTTAGGTGGATTGGCGATTCGAAATTGTCCCTAGTGTGTGTTTGGTGTGTGGGTGTACATGTGTGTATCCTGCGGTGGGTTGGCGCCCTGCCCAGGATTGATTCCTGCCTTGTGCCCTGTAACCCTGTAGTTAGAATTAAGCAGGTTGGATAATGGATGGATGGATGGATACCCCTAAATAAAAGTCTCATTTCTACTACATTCTTAGTCCTTTACAATGTGTTTCAATACTTCTTCAGTTCCTGTGTGTATGACATTACTGGGTATGTGATATTCAACCCACTTCTTGAACCATCACCCATAACATTCTTGCTCTTTGGTGTTCGCTTGACCTTTATCTGGGTACCTGATATGCTTGAACAAGTTCTTGACATTTATTAAACCTTTTATACTACTTCTAAGATAGATGCTGTATTTTAATGTGGAAGCATTCCAAGACACTTCAAGCACAATAAATATTGTGATGTGCGAGTCCATGTCTTTCATCCCAAAACACGAGGCTGAGTCTCAGTACTTTAGCAAAACCAGCTTTATTCAGCTTGAAACAGGATCAGCATGGTTATTTATTGTAGCGGGATCTACCACTCTCCTATATACAGTCACAGCTAGCAGCCAGGTTAGTGGCCAAGTAATATTGTTCCCTACATTTATAATGTTCCTTGCAACACCCATTGACGACAGGCACTTATAGTGCGACTGCAATCGACTCGGATTTGCTTTTGCTGCAAGCCGCTACAGCGCCGGGAACCTGTGGTTGCCCCGGCAACGGATTAGCTGTCTTCACCAAATGCGCTGATCGCACTTTGGGACGCTCTTCAGCGTTGGGGGGAGTCCCAAAAGAGTTTAGAAATCTCACGATATATTACCTCTAAATGTCTATGTGACCCCTAAGACTCATTTTTCTTCCACGTCGTAGCACTCATAAAACTCCTCATATAATGCAATGTAGGAAGCAGCCTTGCCCCCAGTGCTACCAGGGAAGGGTCAAGAATGTGCCAGTCCATTGCAGAGCCCGTTCCCCATCTTTTTAGCTTAAAGAGATCATTTTGCTCTTCATTGGTAAAATATCAGAGAAGAATGTTTACAAGAAACAGAATCTACAAATACACACCATCAAGTGCTCCGCATCAATGTGTGACATGAGCTACCTCCATAATACCACATCTGGTAAAGAAATCCCCCCACATAAATCAGGTGTGAGTGACACCACATTACTGCAACATGGGATGGGCTTTTCAGTTTACAGTTTAGATGACTGGCATGCATGGAAGTAAAATTTAAACCAAAATTTTTTTCCTCAATTCTTGAAGCCTCAGTATTGTAAAGAAAAAAATGCTGTGTCTCTGTGGATGTCTGGTGGTCCCGTCCTTTTTTTAATATTTAATTAACCTTTAGTCTGCTAGAAATAACTTACTGTATATGCACACGTATACGTCAGGTCTTGAAACCAGAAAAATCGATCATAAAATCAGACCCCGATTTATAAACCCGTTCAAAAATGTGAAAATTATTAAGGAATTAGACTCCATCTCTACAATATATAATATCATTTTACAATCCCTTCCTTTCAAAGATCCAAGAGGACACTGGGAAAAAGATCTCTCAATTAATATATCAGAAAAGGAGTGGAAAGTAGCAATGCAGAGAATTCACTCGAGCTCCATATGCGCAAAGCATACAATTATACAACTCAAAATTATATATCAAGCACATCTGTCTCACTAAAACTCTCCAAAATGTTTCCAGGGCATGATCCAACCTGGAACGCTGCAACCAAGTCCCAGCCTCACTGGGTCACATGTTCTGGGCCTGCACCAAATTAACATTATTCTGGACAAAAATTTTAATTACCTCTCAGATAGCCTTGGACTCACAATCCCTCCTAACCCATTAACAGCTGTGTTTGGGGTTCTTCCAGAGGGGCTTAAAGTGGAGAAAGACAAACAAATTGTGATGGCATTCACTACACTGTTGGCACGCAGACTTATTCTGATAAACTGGAAGAACCCAAACTCTCCTCTTGTAAGTCAGTGGGAAACTGATGTGTTATCCATCCATCCATTTTCCAACCCGCTGAATCCGAATACAGGGTCACGGGGGTCTGCTGGAGCCAATCCCAGCCAACACAGGGCACAAGGCAGGAACCAATCCTGGGCAGGGTGCCAACCCACCGCAGGACACACACAAACACACACACCCACCAAGCACACACTAGGGCCAATTTAGAAACGCCAATCCACCTAACCTGCATGTCTTTGGATTGTGGGAGGAAACCGGAGCGCCCGGAGGAAACCCACGCAGACACGGGAGAACATGCAAACTCCACGCAGGGAGGACCCGAAGCGAACCCGGGTCCCCTAACTGCGAGGCAGCAGCGCTACCACTGCGCCACCGTGCCGCCCCTGATGTGTTATATTATTTGAAATTGGAAAAAATCAAATACTCAGTTAGAGGATCCGTACAGACTTTTTTCAAAACATGGCAGGATCTAATCAGTAATATTTTAAAATAAGTTTATAAAGCACAGAGAATTTATTAATTTAGGTATTTTTACAAGCCTTAAATTTTACACCGTTTGGCTTGCTCTCTCTCAGGGGTGGGGATCGATCTGTTCTTAACATAATTCTTTTTTTTGTAAAAACTTGATTGCTATGTATTGATTGTAATAAAATTAATAAAAAAATAAAAAAAAAAATGTGAAAATTATTATTTTTTTTTTACATCTTCTTCCTTCCTCCAATGCCACACCAGTTTCTCAGACACATCAAATTTTGTTGCAGCAACGCAGTTACCAATTTCTTTTGCTACTTCAACGACTTTTTATTTAAAACCAGCTTCATATTTTCTTTTGATCAAACACTCCATCATAGATAATGGATGCTCTTACGATAAAGGTGTATGAAGGAGTGAGATACAAAAATCACAAAACTGTGCAAACGTCACTTCGGAATTGTTTGTGTATTACCGTGTGGTCACGTAGGCACAATACATAGAAAAAAAGGCAGTGTGCTCCGGTTACTCTCTCAGGTGGACGTTAGCATATTGTAATTTCTTGGACCAATAGCGTGAGTTTTCCATATTTGACTTATACAACCGACATTATAAAATACCGGAAATTATACGGTAAAATCAAATCCCGACTTATCCGTGGGAAAACTTAAACACGAGTATATACGGTACCTAAAGTAAAAGTTACAAGTCATTGAAAAATAGCTCTGTAGAGGTTTTGGAGAGTCTGCACATCTTCAGGATAAAAGGGTCTAATATCTGCCACCATGGGAAGAGGGAGTGAGGTTGGTACTGGCAGAGAGAAAGAAAGGGTCTGGGTTAAGTTTGAAAAAGCCACCTGGGAGTGGAGAGTAGAAATTTGCACACAGCCACATGAAACTGAGCAGACAGTGAGAAGTACGTTGCGTAGCGAGTGTCATGGCATGCATTATAATCGGAGGATACAGAAGAGTGTCTATGGGGATTGGCCGGTAAACCCTGCGAGTTTCTAAAATGCTAAAGCAGATGCAGATTCTTTTTTTGATTTTCTGATTGAACTGTAGTATAGAAGATGGCTTACTTATTTATCCTCTTTGTGCCCATTGGCACATAAGACTTGCACACGACTTCACCATTGCTCTATGTTTCGGGTTACCTGTCAGTGCTGTTCTTCAGGTGAATTTGCCAGTCTTCAGCCTGTTCTCTATAGTTTGTCTCCCTGTTTCTTTCTTGGTCCTCCTTGCTTTCTTTTCCTTTCAGGAGCCCAAGACAATGCTACCTTTGCCGAGTTTCCGGGAGGCATGTGGCCCACATGTCCTAGCCACCTCCACCGCCATTTCTTCAGTAGGGTTGTCATGTTTTCCAGTTTGGTGACATTATGGAGTCTCGCATTGACAATTTTGGCCGCTATTATGAACAGTGAAGAGTCTGTTGGTGTCCTGCTGGGTGACACATCAACATTCTGAGCCATACAGAAGGGAAGAAAGAAAGAGGAGAGAAGAGAGTGCTGTACACCTCGAAATTTGTGATTTAGTGAGTGTACTGAATGTATTGGGTGGTAACACTTTTGTTTGTTTATTAGGTTTGTTTTTTGTTCTTTTATGAATACCTTCCTGAACAGTTAATTTTATTATTGGAAGAAGGAAATCATTTATTTTTTATTTTTTTTGTTCCTGCATAGCCTTCTGGGGCACAGATGTACATATGTAAATAGTTTTTCCTATTTAATTTTTCCATTTTTTTACAGTGTCATGGCTTGTTTGACTGTTGTTGTATAATGGCATGACACTGCACTACAATTTTTGTTTTGGGCACAGCTGTTTTTACACCACATATTGACTTGTCTGTGTCTCTCACTCACCCACTGGTCCATTCCATCATGAACTACGAGATGCCCGGGGGTATATTCTCCTCTGGGGTTCCAACGTAAGGGACATCACAGCATTCCACAAAGTGGTGGTGCCCATGAAAAACAAAATGGAGGTGCCTTTGATAAACAAAACAGTGTTACAGAAAAGATGGTAAAACAATTAAACTTTTTAACAGCACCTTCTGAACGCAAATCAGTATCAATTTCAGAATCTCTGGGTTAAAGAAAACCCCCCAAACAAACACATACCATACGTTTACAGGAAACACCTCAGGAAAGGCACAGAAAATTTAAGAGAAAACGCAAATCATCACAGCCTTCTTACAATTGTTACTGGGGTAAATGGGGGTAATGGCCACACTTCACCAGATTTGTCGTTGGCCAATCTTGTTTTCTTCATGACTCCAACTTGGTGAGTGCAGGCAAGCAGAGTACAGAGATCCACGAGTGAGTTGTCTCGTTTTATAGCAGCCATTCCATTACTTTCGACTCCAATCACAACACATTTAACGTATGCTAATTACTTCAAAAGACTCTGATAATTCTCCTTATGACAGCTGGTGCATGCAAACAGTCGTAATTTAAAATCATTACAGCTATTATTAGAGTCCGCTTCTGCAGCCCAAAGCAATTTTGGCACCAAGTCACAGCCGGTGTGTTACTCTGTTTTTAATACCTTGACAATTCTGAGTGTTCTGATCTCGTTTAAAATTAATGTGCAGTGTAATGTAAGACTGAGCAGAGCACACCAAGCAAGAATTGCAGTCTGTATGGAGTGCCAGTGTTTTAATTCTATGCTATTAGTAAATTCATGGATAGATAGATATTTATCACCAAGGGGAAATTGGAACTTACAAAAGCTCGAGAGAATGAGAAAGAGAAATATATAAATAATATATCTCTCTATATATAAAATCCAACATCTGCCTGTCGTGATGTCTGTCCGCTTTTCACAAGAGAACTGCTTAACAGATTTAGATCTTTTTTTTCTATAATTTGCTTAACCATACTCGTTGATCTTGCAAGTTCTCTCATCACCACTGATTTATTCGTGTGTATCCGAGAGAGATGTGGCAGGCCGAGGAGAGGGGGAGGCGGGGGCTCAGGAGTGGGGAGCTAGGCGGGAAATCCTCACTCACACACCAACCTCCATTCAAGCTGGTCTACCCCTCGCCATGTGTTGGAGTGTTACTTGCCTTCTCTTAGCTGGCGATACCTGTTTGTTCAGCAGACATTACCATCTAGAGATTGTTAAACAGTAACATTTCATGTTTTTGAGAGAGAGATCACAGCCTTGTATGTTGAAGGGGGTACCCGATCATTGGCAGAGATATCACGTGGGGGATGCCGTCCTGTCAGAGCTGAACACGATCAGATACAGTGGCAACTTCTCAATACAAATTATAATATTTATTTATTTATTTTTTTATAGATTTAAGTTAAAGTTTGTACTGTTTCAGTACTACGTGGGGAGAGCCACGGGGGACAGCTAGTAAATTATGAAACATACAACAACCCCCTAAACACACATGACATCCATTCTGGCTTGGATTTTACAATTTGGCTTTTTATGCATCCATATGGTCTAAGACAGCTAACCATATACAACCCATGGAAAAGAAATATGATCTACAAGTACATCAGAAAAAGTTCATACTGTTAGAAATTCTATGTCTACTACCATTAAAAATAAATTAACACAAAATAAAAAAGATAATAACCTAATGATGATGAGAATGACTTTGCATGAGTAACAACAAAAAATAAGTACATCAACATTGGATACAAACTAGCATTTCATTTAAACAGTTTTACACTTGGAGCTGTGAAATATCGGCTGCAGGGTAGCCCAGCATTTGTCTTGTGATTTAATTTCAAAAATGCATGCCACTCTCAAAGTTCAGAAATATATTCTGCAATGTCACAAAATACACTTAAAATGTCCCACAAAGGGGAGGATCACCATCAACCCCTGGCTTACATAAAGCAAGGCTACGAGAGACATTCAGGAGGATTTATTGAAAAAAAAGGAAAATTACAATAAAATGTTTAAAAGAGCAAAAATAATTAAATAAAGGACTTGCCTAAAGGGCAACCTGAGGCAAAACGGTCAAACTCTACAAGAATAATCCACAAACCGAGTCAAAAAGTCAAAAATGGGAACTATAATACAAATAAGTATGCAATAATCACAAAAATCCCTCAGAATAAACCACCCTGGGCTTCAATTTCCCAGCCTGTCTTTATTGGTTTGGGGAGGCGGTCCTTAAACAGTGGGTCCCGCCTCTTGGGGATCCACCCACAAAATACAAATAAAATGGAACATCAAGGAAGAGGAGAACATATGTAGAAACTAAAAAAATAATTAAACAGAATACAATTAATAAAGGTCGGAACAAACCTTTGCTTCCCGGGTCCTCCCTGTGTGGAGTTTGCATGTTCTCCCTGTGTCTGCGTGGGTTTCCTCCCACAGTCCAAAGACATGCAGGTTAGATGCATTGGAGATCCTAAACTGTCCCTAGTGTGTGCTTGGTGTGTGGGTGTGTATGTGTGTGTGCCCTGCGGTGGGCTGGCGTCCTGCCCGGAATTTGTTCCTGCCTTGCGTCCTGTGTTGGCTGGGATTGGTTCCAGCAGACCCCCTTGACCCTGTGTTAGGATATAGTGGATTGGAAAATGACTGACAATTAACAGAAAACGCATAGGCAAATAATAAATGAACAGAACAATATTATCAGAAACAGAAAACAATGAGCAAATTGAAAAAAGAAAAGTGACAACCTATCACTTTGTGGAACAGTTGATGCTGCATTGGTAGGGAAATGGCGCTTTAGGCAGCAATAGTGGCATCATGAAATCAAGGGTAGAAAAGTCCAGACAAGCACTTCCTATTTATCCAAGTCAGTGGAGAAAAAAGAAACAAACTATTTTGTATTTGTTCGTTTTGTGAGAGATTTTGTGGCTAACAGATTTAGAGTTTTGCTTTGGTTTTGATAATCGTTTTACTGACTTCCAGGTTACAAATCTTGTTTGTCTCCCAGATGCCACCCCATCTCCTGTTTATTTTCTAAAATATTTACTGCCTTTACTTCTCATTCTGGCACTATGGTCTCAATTGGCTTCTCTAATGGTATTCCAGTCTCTCGCCCCCCAATGTCCCAAAGAGGTGAGGGCCACACGAATTAGAAACAGATAACATTCCATACAATCAAATCAAACTTAACAAAGCAAAGGAAAGTTCAACCACCACCCAAGAGAAAGAGACGAGAGCCAGCAACCAAAGCTACAAGAAATGAAGAGTATCCTTTTCCCTGAAATGGAAGCTTATTCTAAAACGTTATTGATTAGATTCTGTCATATTTAAAAAACCAAGATGCCCGTCTGTCCTCCATGGCACTCACAACTCTACTACAGACTATACGAACATGCAATTTTCTTATATAATACGCTATCATGGCTGCTCGTTTGTCTGTCCAGGATTTTAACTCACCCGTAGCTTGCAAACCGTATTGACTTGAAATCTGGTACACATGTACTACCTGTCCTCTGTGGGGTGATGATTGACCTCCAAGGTTATTCCTCTTTTTATTTTATTTTATTGTAGAATAAAGTCTCGGCTGCAGGGAGCCATGTGATGCATGTGTACGGACGCCATTCTCATCCCTACCACCTTCGCTGTCACTTCCCCTACCTCTTCATATTTTAAATCATTCTTGAGGCAGATTGAAGACTTAAATGCCAGCTTAAGTGAAAAATTAAAGAAAACTAAATAATTGCAACACAAACTGACAATCAGTTTTAATGCAAAAAGATGCCGATGGAAGAAGAGAAGAAGTGGGCCGCGAGGGTGGAGAAAAGAAGAGCTGCTCAGGAAGCAGCAAGCACATCAACCTCTGAGCAAATGAATGTTAAACGTACAGAGAAAGAGGATGAAAACTAGGAATTCTCAAGTCAAGTGTATTCACTGCACTTTATCACGCAGTGCGCCATTAATGGTACCAGAATATTTTGAAGTTTACATGTGGTCAGAGGTAGCTTAGTTAGACTCACACTGATCATAATGTCACAATCACTCTCAAAGGTGACCCATTCTAGGCATTCACTGCACCATTTATCGTTAATGGCCTGGACACATACTGCATTGTGACGTGTGAGTCTCTGTCTTGCACCCCAAAACACGAGGCTGAGCCTCAGTACTTTAGCCAAACCAGCTTTATTCAGCTTGAAACAGGAACAGCACGGTTATTTGTTATAGTGGGAGCTACCATTCTACTAAATGCAGACACAGCAATCAGGCGGGATCATGGCCAAGTTAGTAGCCAAGTAATCCTGATCCCTACATTTATAATGTTCCTTGCATCACCCATCGACGACAGGCACTTACAGCGTGACCGCGTTTGGCTCGGATTTGCCATCGTGGTGAGCCACTGCAGAGCTGGAAGCCTGTGGTTGTCCTGGTGATGGATAAGCCATTTTCCACAGAAGCGACGATTACACTTCAGGATGCTCTTCTCCGTGTTGTCCAATTAGGGGGAGCCCCAAAAGAGTTTAGAAATCACACAGCATATACTGTACATTGAACTAGGAGCTTGACCACTCTGGGACAGAAGCTGTTTCTCAAGTCTATAACTACTACCCTGTCTTATTTTACTGATTTAGAATTTAATTAGCAAGTGTAATATTTGAATTTGGGTTTGAAAAAGAAGGCTTTAAACCTTTCTGACACATGCAGACTTTTACAGACAATTTAAGTGTAGCTGATCAACAAAGTAAAGGGAGAAGTCACATACAAGGCCCACCAAATTCTGATGCAAAGTGCAGTGATGTAACAATCATTTTTCAGTGTATACTATAAGTAGTTAATATACTGTAGCAGTGCATCATTGCTAACATGTTGATTGTAAAGTGTACCATTGTTTCATTCTATTTGTTTTGCCTTGGTAGGGTGCCAAGTGACTCTACTTTTCCCTTCTGTACTTGTACTTGATTTTATCAGAATGCCTCATGAATGACTTAGTACTGTTTATAAGGTACAATACAATACAATTTTTTTTTGTATAGCCCAAAATCACACAAGAATTGCCGCAATGGGCTTTAACAGGCCCTGCTTCTTGACGGCCAACTAGCCCTGACTCTCTAAGAAGACAAGGAAAACCCTTGTAGGGAAAAAAATGGAAGAAACCTCGGGAAAGGCATTTCAAAAAGAGACCCCTTTCCAGGTAGGTTGGGCGTGCAGTGGGTGTCAAAAAGAAGGGGGTTAATACAATACAATACACAGAACAGAACAAATCCTCAATACAGTATAAAAATGAAAACGTTTAGAAGTACGGAGTAGAATTTAACAGTAGATGATATTACATAATATGATTTGGAGTCCTGGAGACCTCAGCCATCAAGCTGCCTCCCCCATTTGGCCATTCCACAGCTGAAATAGCGCTAATTCAATGAAAAGACCCCTCTATCAGTGATGCCTTTTCCTTAAGCAGGCAAAACAACTTGGCCGGTGGGCCGTGGCACCAAGTGCCACATTTGAGTACCGAGAAGAGAAACAGAATAGGTGAGGGTTAGTATTCAATTATTACTGTCATGTTACTTATGTTTTAGTGCTAATGACTAACAACAGAGATGCAGTCTGTACAGTTAATCAGCAGCTCTAGTCAGGATGTGCTAAACTGAAGTAGTGAGTCTTCAGCCGGGATTTGAAAGCTTATAGTAGCAGGCAGACTATTCCACAGTTTAGGGGTCCTTTTGCTAAAAGCTTGACCTCCCACTGTTATTTTATTAATCCTTGGAATCATAAGCAGACCGGCATCTTGAGATCTTAATGTGCGCTCTGGTTTGTAAGTCATGATAAGTTCAGACAAGTAAGCTAGACCTTGACCATTTAATGCTTTATATGTTAAAAGGAGGATTTTGAAATCTGCCCTAAACTTAACTGGTAGCCAGTGTAAGGATTTAAGAACTGGAGTTATGTGTTCGTATTTTCTAATTCTTGTAATAATTCTTGCAGCATCATTTTGGATTAACTGGAGGCTGTATAAAGAACAGTTTGAACATCCAGTGAACACAGCATTGCAGTAGTTAATCCAACTAGAAATAAATGCATGAATTAATTTCTCAGAATCCTGTTTATTTAGAAAGTGACTTAATTTCCCAACTTTTTTAAGATGGAAGAAACATGATTTGTACAACTTTGAGATGTGCTCTTCAAATGACATGCTAGAATTAAAGATAACTCTTAGATTACGGGCTGATTCATTAAAATTAATGGTGATTCCAACTGAGTTAAATGATGACAGAATATTGTTGTGATCAGCGTCATTCCCTCCAACAATTAACATCTCTGTTTTATCTGTGTTTAAAGACAAGTAGTTCTCATCCATCCACTCCTTTAATTCACTAACACAACTAATTAAAGACAACATCGGAGAAACTTCATTTGATCTAAATGAAAGGTATAACTGGGTGTCATCTGCATACGAGTGAAAATTAACAAGATGTTTCCTGTAAACTGAAAACAGTAAAGGTCCCAGTACTGAGCCCTATGGGACACCATATCTCACTTCTGTGTATAATGATGGAGTACTGTCAGCACATTTCTGTACATATTGGAATCGATTTGATAAATAAGAACTAAACCAAGCGAGCACAGTGCCTAGCCTGTGCAGTAAAATAGAATGGTCAATGGTGTCAAATGCCGCACTTAAGTCTAACAACATAATTACAGTGGAGTTTCCTTCATCAGAGGATATCAGAATGTCATTTACAACCCGCGTTAGTGCCGTTTCTGTACTATGACCAGTGCAGAAACCAGACTGGAATTTCTCAAATAAATTGTAATGCATAAGGTGTGACTGAAGCTGATTGGCGACTACTTTTGTAGTATTTTAGAGAGAAAGGGTAAATTTAAAATAGGCCTATAATTATTTAGTCTGTGTGGGTCTAGGTCTGACTTTTTAAGTAATGGTTTAATGACTGACACTTTTAGTGCATCAGGTACTGTGCCATGCAATAATGAACTATTGATAATGTTTAGAATAGGCGCTGCAAGAACATCCATTGCACTTTTTAGTAGCTTTGTTGGCACTGGATCTAGGGAACAAGTAGTGGTCTTAAAATTAATACTTCCTGGTCAGGTACAGGGTTAAAATTACTAAAGTGCTGAATGCAATGTGAGACAGGGTCTGCTAAGCTAGTATTTGGTTTGTACTGTGATGCTGAGATCTGAGATCTTATATTTTTAATTTTCTCATTGAAGAAGTTCATAAAGTCTGTACTGCTAATATGTATTGGTATTTTGCACTGTAGATCTGAATTTCCATTTGTTAATTTAGCAACTGTTCTAAACAGTACCTGAGGATTTTATTATTGCTATCTATTATTGTAGAATAGTATTCTGAGCGAGCTTTAAAGAGAGCTTTTATATATTTTTAACACTCTCTGTCCATGCAATTTGAAAGACATGTAGCTTTGTTGTTCTCCATCTGCGCTCCAGTTTTCGACACTCTAATTTAAGAGCTCGAGTATTTTCATTAAACCAGGGAGAGTTTCTATGTGCTTTGATCACTTTTGTTTTAAGGGAGCCACTGTGTCCAGAGCATCTCTCAAGGTCACATTATAATGTGATGTTAGCTGATCTAAATTGTTTTCCACGTTTACATTTGATGTTAACTGATCTAAATGGTTTTCCACAATTACACTCGACTTACTCAAAGTATCTATAAATTTTGAAGCAGAATTACAATCTAGATGTCAAAATGTTTTTCTTTTAATCTGTGAGTGCATTGGCAAGGGCAGGACTAAATCAAATGTAATTAAGTATTGATCAGAAATAACTTCATTTAATGGAGTAATATTTAAATTTTGAATTTCAACTTTGTAAGTTATAATTAAATCTAATGTGTGGTTATGATTATGAGTTGGACCTTTGACAATCTGACAAAATCCTACTGAATAAATAAACATTTGCTAAAAGTGTCAGTTTCCACATCAATGTGTACATTAAAATCCCCCATCAGTACTATGTGATCATAATTTATAGCCAAATCAGATAAAAGGTTGCTAAATTCAGTCATGAACAATGAATATGGCCCTGGTGGTCTGTAGACTAGCACTATAATTGTGTTGGAATCTGTTTTAATATTTAAAATGAATGCCTCAAAGGATGTAAAGTTGCCTACATTTTTAGACGTGATTTGCATTTTGTTACAATGAATTATTCCAAGGCCTCCTTCTCAGCCAGAATCTCTAGACTTATGAAGGAATGAGTATCCATCTGGTGACGCCTCAGCTAGGGGAACAGTGTCACATTTACTAAGCCAGGTTTCAGTGAGAAGACACAGATCAGATTTAGGTATTTATACTTTAAAACTTCTCCCCATCTTCCCTTCTACATTTATAACCTCAGGCAATCACGTAGAGTAAAAGGACAAACAGGAGTTAAGTTACAATTTTTAATAAAGTACTTTTGAAAGTATTCATAAAATAATGCAACTTCACATCGGCAACATACAGTAATGTATAGCGCTGTATTTAAGCCACTGAGAAAAAAATAAAAGACACGGTGAAAATGTTTAATTTGTGATTAAAGTGGAAATTTCGGCTTTAATCTCGAAATGTCCACTTTAACCTCGTAGTTTACTTTATTATTAAAGCAGACCGTCGAAAACATCATCCCAGTTTTAATCGCTACGAGCTTCTTGGACCTGACAGCAGGTAAAGTAAAAAATAAAAAATAGATGGCACAAAAGATGGTATGTGAGACTTTTAAAATGTATCGTGTCATTACGATCGGGAATATGCGATGCTTGAATATAAAAGCACCACGAATGCATCTGTATGTCGGCATTTTGCTTCACCACTTTGAAGCATTCATCAAACAGCAAAGCGCGCACATCGATCCCCGAAGGATCTCCATAGAGGCTTTCTGTCACATGTAGATAGTAAACAGAGACTCTGACGTCACGTTCCGACTTTTAGCACACTGCGCCCCCCGACTTTTTGCTGGTACTGCAACTCATGCACGGTTTGCGTTAATTTTTGAGGACCTGCTCAGAGGATGCGTGATATGAACGCTAGGAACGCGTGGCAGCCATGATGCGGGCGCGTACGCGTTCTGAGCATGAAGTATAAATCGGCCCTTAATACCTGAACTATTCTGAAGCGATGTTTGCACTGTTTCGTGTTTTTTGTATCTCATACCCTCATACACCTTTATCGTAAGAGCATCCCTTATCTATGATGGAGTGTTTGATCAGAAGAAAATATGAAGCTGGTTTTAAATTAAATGTTGAAATGATGAAAGAAATTGGTAACTGAGCTGCTGCAACAAAATTCGATACGTCTAAGAAATTGATGCGAAATTGGAGAAGGCAAGAAGAAAAATGTAAGTGTCGCCTTTTTGAACAGCGTATAAATTGTGCTCTGATTTTATGATCGATTTTTTGGGTTTCAAAACCCAACTTATATTGTGAGTATATACAGTATATGCAAAATATCACTGCACCACACTGTTCTTTAGATGAGACGTAAAATCGTGGTCATTGAAGATCCTTGGGCAACCTTCATCAAGAGTATCTCAATGTCCTGGCTAAATTGTCTATCATAGTCTAGTCATTCTGGCCCCCTAATCATTCCCAGTCTCTAATTGGCTAACTGCCTCTCACCCCTTCTCCACCTAATAGCTAATGTGTGGTGAGTGTACTGGTGCAGTAATGGCTGCCGTCACATCATCCAGGTAGATGCTGCACATTAATGGTGGTTGAAGTGGCTCCCCAATCACTATGTCAAGTGCTCTGGGGAGTGAGAAATGCGCTCAATAAATGTAAAGAATTATTATTATTATTATTAAGGAAAATGTAACAACAAATGAATCAATTTTCCCTTATCCTGTGCTTTAACAGAGCACTCTCTGCAGCATTTCAGGTGCCTTATCCAAGGATATGTCATTGTCATTAAATATTTGTAGATAAAAAAGGATTAAATTTATGTTGGTGATAGCAGCTTTAATCATTTAGTATTTAAATTTTATGATCCACAAAGGACAATCGGCCATACTGAAAGAATCTTTTATCTCTTTCAAGAAGAACAATTCAATCATGGTCAGTGGGGCTCTTTAAACTTGTTCATCCCTGTCGGTGATCCAAACTAATTGTCCTAAACAGCCGTTTGGCAGTCTGTGCCAGGATACAGAATGTCACATGGCACACAGACAACAGAATACTGTGTGTCACTTAGAGACCTTGATCTGTTCACAGTCACAATTGTAAGTGACACACACAGGGCTCTCTGAAGGAGATGTATCTTCATCTGGGAGCAGAGCAAAAATAAAATTAGACTCTAAAAACAGTAGAAGGCAATTATATTTAAATTATATAATATATATAGTCAGGTGGAGAAGTCTGTTTCTTGTCTGCATCTTAACATCAGCAAAACCAAGGAACTGGTGATTGACTTTCACAGCACCAAAGAGCCTCCACGTCTGGTCAAAATTCAACGAGTGGATGTGGAGGTGCTGCACTCCTACAAGTACTTGGTCGCCCATATTAATGACAGGTTGGACTGGTCTCGTAACACAAAGGAACTATAGAAGAAAGGGCAGAGCAGGCTCTCTTTCCTTAGGAGACTGTGTTCCTTTAATGTGGGAAGTAACATCCTTCGCATCCTTTACAAACTCTGTGACAGCCAGTGGGATTTTCTCTGCTGTGGTGTGCTGGACTGGTAACAACATATATATATTTTACTTTTTTATATATGTTGAAGTATTGTATATGTGGCCAGTGCTGCACAAGACTGTTATTTGGATTAAGTGGGTTTCATTCTGTTATATGAATATGAAAGTTTATTATAATTCATACATGCATTCACTTGCAAAGCAAACAAGTTAAGCCTCTTAATACATTTGCAGGGTCTCAGCACCACTGGGCACAAGGAAACAATCATCCTTGGATAGATTGCCACTCCATCACAGCACACATACACGGGTAAATGTTGAGTTGCAATCAGTCTAACCCAAAGTCTCCCAAGATTTGTGAGTCAAACCAGAATACACAAAGATAATCAATTCAGACACTAAGGAGACTTTCAATCTCCCCATAGAACACAAGCAGGTCAGATACATAAACCCAGGACAGTCGATCTGTAAAGCAGTGTTGTGCTAAGATAGAAAAATATAGCATGAGACGAGGAAAAAAATCATAGACAGGAGCTGAACAAGGATCTTAACAGTTATGTCACTGCACTGACAAGGTTCTTTTTTGAGAGGACAGGAACATTTGAGATTAAGCAGAAAAGGGATAAAGATCAAAGGGTCTGAACCAAAAAAGCAATAATGACCAAAAATCCTAGAAATGTTAGGTCCAGCAGGTCTGAGATTTCAGAGGCCAAGTGTGAGAAGTCAGAGAGTCAGGGTCAGAACCAGAAGAACAACGATCAGTAACTAAAGTCAAGAATCAAAGTGAGACAAAATCAAAGTCAGGAGGAAGGCAGAGAGTTCAAAATGGAACAGGAAATATTTTGAAAGGTTTGAAGAGTTTTGAAATTACATGTAGTCAGATAAGGAAGTAAACCTCCAGGGGCCTCATGTATAAACGGTGCGTACGCACAGAAATGTTGCGTAAGAACTTTTCCACGTTCAAATCGCAATGTATGAAACCTACACTTGGGTAAAGCCATGCACTTTTCCACGGTCCCTCATAGCTTGTCGTACGCAAGTTCTCCGCTCGGTTTTGCAAACTGGCGGCACCCAGCGTCAAAGCAATGGTACTGTT
This sequence comes from Polypterus senegalus, assembly GCF_016835505.1. Classification (NCBI taxonomy): domain Eukaryota; kingdom Metazoa; phylum Chordata; class Cladistia; order Polypteriformes; family Polypteridae; genus Polypterus; species Polypterus senegalus. Next base: position 298,884,314 of record NC_053155.1, read on the forward strand.
CTTGTGTGATTACTCATTATTTTCATGACGCGGCTTTATAAATACACAGAAACTAACCGCATATTGTTTATTAGTGTAATGCATCTGATTGTAATTAACTCGTAACAATATAATGGTTCAGGGAACAACCATAGTATTCCAAATACCATAACTGCTTTAGTATTGTTACTCTCACTGCACCTTCTTCTTCTTCTTCTTCTTTCAGCTCCTCCCGTTAGGAGTTGCCACAGCGGATCATCTTTTTCCATATTACTCTCACTGCACGACTCGGAGTATTTATATCACTGTATCTGAGTGTGAATCACAGCAGCAGCTGATCGGAAAGAGAATTATCGGTATACAGCTTTAAGGACACGCTGTCTCAGCCACTGCAAAACGTTTTAAAGCCTTTCCTGTACAGACCTCGCGGCTCAGAAACAGTTTCATCCCAAGAACTTTAAATGCACTCAATCAATTGCTCCTTGTAGAACGGTTTGTACTTATAAGTACAATCACCCCACTGTAAACTTGCACTACAGTTATAATATTACACAACCTGAGCCACTTTATAAAGCGCGTATTTACATATGATGACGATATCATTTTTAAGGTGAAATGCAGCAAAATATGTTTGTTAAATTATACACATAAAACTTTAACTTCATTTAAATAATCTATATTCTTCACTGGGAGTGTTGTGAAGGATAGAATAATTAAACATGTACTACAAAGATATTTCAATATTCTTTAAACGTTTTGAAGAATCGGCGCTAAGCTTACAGATGGCTTAACGTCTATTACAGAGCTGATTGTGTGGCGATCGGTTACTTGGGGAAAGAAAAGCAAGGACTCTTGGGCGTACGCAATATATATTGAATATAACACAGAAAGAGAAAATAACAACACAGCTAAAAACGCAGCGACAAATTTCGACAATAAATTATTTCATTGAAGTGAAACACATGTTTAATAATGTGCTTTAACTCCTATCATCATGAAAATGATATCACATATACATCTCAGTATTTTAGTTATTCAGAGAGCTGTAATATCACAAATGTAACGGATTCTGTGTCCAGTCGGAGGAAGAGAGCCAGTTTAAGAAGCAATAGTGATTCACACACATAGATCAGAGCACATAGAAGATCAAATACAAAACAAAGCATTAACTTGCTATACTTTAATTACGATGTGATTTGAGAAACTGGTTAATTAAACGATTTTAAGATGAAGTTTATAATGTTCTACTAAATGACAAAATAAACTACGTGATTAAAGTGGAAATGTCGAGATTGAAGTTGACATTTCGTGCTTTTTCCCCACCGTGTGCCTTTTTTCTCTGTACCCTAATAAACTTTCATATGACACTCAGACAGTGGGCTTACAACTCTTCTTTTCACGGCGACTTTGATATGTGACTTCTTTTTATTTCCGGCACTGTGCAATTTTGTGAATGTGAGCTTTCAAGTTTCTCCAACACGCTATGTCACTCGATCAACTTCATTTTGTTGATTATACCACGGTTTGTTTGAACAAATAGTATGTTTTTCCTTTGCCTCCACTTGGTATTCGCTGAAATTCTTATATTTTCCCCGTGCTTTTCCCATTGTCTTTTCACAGAAGGCTGAGCTTAAGGGCGATTTATATTCATTTGCATATTCAAAGAGGCGTTATTCTGGGAGGAGTTGTGGCATTACATAATGCGCGTACGAAGCGTTAGTTTTCGCTGATCGGGTTTATGTAACGGAAGAACGTGGAAGTTGATACGCGCACAGATTCCTGCATCTGGATTTCTCTGTGCGTAAGCATATTTCGGCTTTTGTGCTTACGCCATGTTATAGAACGAGTTCTACGCATGGCGTTATACACGAGGCCCCAGATGTCCTTTTATCCTGTCGCTTCATGATTGACAGGGCTATGACCTCCAAGGACACTCCCACTCTGGACCAGTCCTGGCAAAAAGAATCAACAATTGCACCATTAAAATGGCTGTGATTAAACAACCCAAATCAAAAATCAAAGCTAGAAATATTATTCAAGAATTGAACCACCAGTAGACTGTTTGGGGTGAAAAACCCCTAAAGTTATGTGATATACGGCTGACATCATGTCAGATTGTTGCAAACGATTCCAGAAAATCAGTAGTGAAAATCTGGAGTTTTGCTTTCACCGCAGCCCAACACAAAGCTTACATGGAGGGCTCTCCTCTCTCCTTAGGTCTTCATCAGGGTGGATCTACTATATCTTCAGGGTTTTCTGAGTGTGTGTCCAACGGCCTGAAATAGCAAGGGGCCTTTTGACCAATTACCTCTCTGAACCTAACATGAGCAGCCCAAAATGAACAAGTAAAGGAAAAATAACCGGGGGAAACCCTCTTGTTCTGCTCGATCCCATCACCATGTGCCAAAAGCACCACTGGGAAAGACCACACCACATTAAACGAGCAGGTGATCGCGCACGGCATTGTTGAATTTATGAACAGCTCTGTTATGGAGATGAATCACTCAGGGGTCTGTGGGAGATTTCAACTGGGCTTGGTCTTCTCTGAGAATTTTCAATCTGATTTTATCTCCTGTAATATCTTTTTCATCTGCAGTATCTCTTAAAGTATAATAATACTAGAAACTATGTCAGTCCTATTAGAATAAATGAAATATATTTTCAGTTTATAAAAACATTTTACTTGATATATCAATGTAGTGTACTGTGTACATGTTTGTATAGCCTGTAGTGTGAGAGGTGGGTGAGTGGATGGGGTCTATTTCAACTTACTTAAATTTTGACTTACATAAGGGTTACCAAAGCTGAACTATGGTGTAACGTAAGGTGCATCTGTGTTAATCTTTACTTTCATTTCTATATATTCTCTCTCCCAGTTTTGACATTGATACCTCTATTTTTGACTTCAATTTTAAATCTCCTGGTCCAGGTTTCCTTTTAGTTTATCCTGACAAATTCCACCTTTTACATCACAAAATGACGATGCCCCCTAGAGAATACAAGCATGAAATGGTGCTGAGTTGACATCACCTGAATAATGAAACATTCCAATAACATTAAGAAAAACAAAACCAATTATAAAGGAAACAGTCACATTGACATTGACAGTGACATTAACAGCTATGCTGGAGGCCTGATATTGAAGGGTATTTCAGGACAAAATATAAAGGCCTGAAACCAGTACTAGGATAAAGAAACAATAAACTGACAAACTGCCTGCAGTAATCAAAATAGCTGTTTACCAGTGAGACAGCAAGCCAGACTACAGATAAAAAAAACCTGAAATCTGAAACCCCTACTCAGTCCAGGGTTCCATTTCCCTAAACCTCAACTACAACCTTATAACACAAATTTGGACAAATGTGATGTCCACGGCATCATGCAAGCTAACCTTCCTCTAGTATGGTAACTCATTATATGTGTTAATGGCATCAAAAACATACAAAAGTCACAACCCATTTTTGTATTTTTTTTTTGTTTTCTTCTTTTTTCCCCAGTATAGTACGACTTACATATTCATTGTTCAAATGTAAACCAAAACTTGGTCATGAGTCAAAGTTTACTAGGAAACACAGAAAAATAAATAATGCAAAAGTCCAAAATCCTGTCTGCTGTCATCTCCCTGTCAAATATAGTGATCAAAAATGTTTTAATATTCCATCCATCCATCCATCCTCTTCCGCTTATCCGAGGTCGGGTCGCGGGGGCAGCAGCTTAAGCAGAGAGGCCCAGACTTCCCTCTCCCCGCCACTTCTTCCAGCTCTTCCGGAGAATCCCAAATGCGTTCCCAGGCCAGCCGGAGACATAGTCCCTCCAGCGTGTCCTGGGTCTTCCCCGGGCCTCCTCCCGTTGGACGTGCCGGAACACCTCACCAGGGAGGCGCCCAGGAGGCATCCTGATCAGATGCCCGAGCCACCTCATCTGACTCCTCTCGATGCGGAGGAGCAGCGGCTCTACTCTGAGCCCCTCCCGGATGACTGAGCTTCTCACCCTATCTTTAAGGGAAAGCCCAGACACCCTGCGGAGGAAACTCATTTCAGCCGCTTGTATTCGCGATCTCGCTCTTTGGTCACTACCCATAGCTCATGACCATAGGTGAGGGTAGGAGCGTAGATCGACTGGTAAATTGAGAGCCTTGCCTTACGGCTCAGCTCCTTTTTCACCACGACAGACCGATGCAGAGCCCGCATCACTGCGGACGCCGCACCGATCCGCCTGTCGATCTCACGCTCCATTCTTCCCTCACTCGTGAACAAGACCCCGAGATACTTGAACTCCTCCACTTGGGGCAGGATCTCTCCCCCAACCCTGAGAGGGCACTCCACCCTTTTCCGGCTGAGGACCATGCTCTCGGATTTGGAGGTGCTGATTCTCATCCCAGCCGCTTCACACTCAGCTGCGAACCGATCCAGAGAGAGCTGAAGATCACGGCCTGATGAAGCAAACAGGACAACATCATCTGCAAAAGCAGTGACCCAATCCTGAGTCCACCAAACCGACCCCTTCAACACCCTGGTTGCGCCTAGAAATTCTGTCCATAAAAGTTATGAACAGAATCGGTGACAAAGGGCAGCCCTGGCGGAGTCCAACTCTCACTGGAAACGGGCTGACTTACTGCCGCAATGCGGACCAAGCTCTGACACCGGTTGTACAGAGACCGAACAGCTCTTATCAGGGCCCCCCACGAGCACCCCCACAGGATTCCCCGAGGGACACGGTCGAATGCCTTTTCCAAGTCCACAAAACACATGTAGACCGGTCGGGCAAACTCCCATGCACCCTCCAGGACTCTGCTAAGGGTGAAGAGCTGGTCCACTGTTCCGCGACCAGGACAAAAACCACACTGTTCCTCCTGAATCCGAGGTTCACTATCCGACGGACCCTCCTCTCCAGAACCCCGAATAGACTTTTCCAGGGAGGCTGAGGAGTGTGATCCCTCTATAGTTGGAACACACCCTCCGTCCCCTTTTAAAGAGGGGACCACCACCCCGTCTGCCAATCCAGAGGCACTGTCCCGATGTCCATGCGATGTTGCAGAGACGTGTCAACCAAGACAGTCCTACAACATCCAGAGCCTTAAGGAACTCGGTATCTCATCCACCCCGGGCCCTGCCACCAAGGAGTTTTTTGACCACCTCGGTGACTTCAGTCCCAGAGATGGGAGAGCCCACCTCAGAGTCCCCAGGCTCTGCTTCCTCATTGGAAGGCATGTTAGTGGGATTGAGGAGGTCTTCAAGTACTCCTCCCACCGACAACGCCCCGAAGTCGAGGTCAGCAGCGCACCATCCCCACCATATACGGTGTTGACACTGCACTGCTTCCCTCCTGAGACGCCGGACGGTGGACCAGAATCTCCTCGGCCGTCCAAAGTCGCTCTCCATGGCCTCCAAACTCCTCCCATGCCCGAAGTTTTGCCTCAGCAACAACGAAGCAGCGTTCGCTTGGCCTGCCGGTACCTATCAGCTGCCTCCAGAGACCCACAGGACAAAAAGTCCTATAGGACTTCTTCAGCTTGACGGCATCCCTCACGCGGTGTCCACCAACGGGTTCGGGATTGCCGCCACGACAGGCACCGACCACCTTGCGGCCACAGCTCCGGTCAGCCGCCTCAACAATAGAGGCACGGAACATGGCCCATTCGGACTCAATGTCCCCACCTCCCTCGGGGCGTGGTTGAAGTTCTGCCGGAGGTGGGAGTTGAAGCTACTTCTGACAGGGGACTCTGCCAGCCGTTCCCAGCAGACCCTCACAACACGTTTGGGCCTACCAGGTCTGACCGGCATCTTCTCCCACCATCGAAGCCAACTCACCACCAGGTGGTGATCAGTTGACAGCCCCGCCCCTCTCTTCACCCGAGTATCCAAGACATATGGCCGCAAGTCCGACGACACGACCACAAAGTCGATCATCGACCTGAGGCCTAGGGTGTCCTGGTGCCAAGTGCACATATGAACACCCTTATGCTTGAACATGGTGTTCGTTATGGACAATCCATGACGAGCACAGAAGTCCAATAACAAAACACCCTCGGGTTCAGATCGGGGCCATTCCTCCCAATCACGCCCTTCCAGGTCTCACTGTCATTGCCCACGTGAGCATTGAAGTCTCCCAGCAAAACGAGGGAATCCCAGAAGGTATGCCCTCTAGCAACCCTCCAGAGACTCCAAAAGGGTGGATACTCCAAACTGCTGTTCGGAGCATACGCACAAACAACAGTCAGGACCCTTCCCCCACCCGGCGGAGGGAGGCCACCCTCTCATCCACCGGGGTAAACCCCAACGCACAGGCTCCAAGTCGGGGGGCAATAAGTATGCCCACACCTGCTCGGCCTCTCACGGGGCAACTCCAGAGTGGTAGAGAGTCCAGCCCCTCTCAAGGAGATTGGTTCCAGAGTCCAAGCTGTGCGTCGAGGTGAGTCCGACTATATCTAGCCGGAACCTCTCGACCTCGCGCACTAGCTCAGGCTCCTTCCCCTTCAGAGAGGTGACATTCCACGCCCCAAGAGCCAGTTTCTGTAGCCGAGGATCAGACCGCCAAGGTCCCCGCCTTCGGCCACCACCCAACTCACACTGCACCCAACCTCCTTGGCCCCTCCCATAGGTGGTGAGCCCATGGGGAGGAGGACCCACATTACCTCTTCGGGCTGTGCCCGGCCGAGCCCCATGGGTGCAGGCCCGGCCACCAGGCGCTCGCCATCGAGCCCCACCTCCAGGCCTGGCTCCAGAGGGGGCCCCGGTGACCAGCGTCCGGGCAAGGGAAAACGTTGTCCAAAGTTTTTGCTCTTCATTGGAGGTTTGTTGAACCGCTCTTTGTCTCATCCCTCACCTAGGACCAGTTTGCCTTGGGTGGCTCTACCAGGGGCATAAAGCCCCGGACAACATAGCTCCTAGGATCATTGGGACACGCAAACCCCTCCACCACGATAAGGTGACGGTTCAAGGAGGAGATGTTTTAATATTCTTTAATCCAAAACTTTGGGCAGGTTTTATTATGCACTGTGCCACCTTTTATATTGTCTGAATGATAACATCACACAGTGCCCGTATGAAGTCACGTAGATAGATAGATAGATAGATAGATAGATAGATAGATAGATAGATAGATAGATACTTTATTAATCCCAAGGGGAAATTTACATAATCCAGCAGCAGTATACTGATACAAAGAAACAATATTAAATTAAATAGTAATAAAAATGAGAAAAAAAATGAAAAAAATAAAAATAACATTAATGTTAGCATTTACTCCCCTGGGTGGAATTGAAGAGTCGCATAGTGTGGGGGAGGAACGATCTCCTCAGTCTGTCAGTGGAGCAAGACAGTGACACAAGTCTGTCACTGAAGTTACTCCTCTGCCTGGAGATGACACTGTTCAGTGGATGCAGTGGATTCTTCATGATTGACAGGAGTTTGCTTAATGCCCGTCGCTCTGCCACAGATGTTAAACTGTCCAACTTTACTCCTACAGTACAGCCTGCCTTCTTAACAAGTTTGTCCAGGCTTGAGGCGTCTTTCATCTTTATGCTGCCACCCCAGCACACCACTGCGTAGAAGAGGGCACTCGCCACAACCGTCTGGTAGAACATCTGCAGCATCTTACTGCAGATGTTGAAGGATGCCAACCTTCTCAGAAAGTATAGTCTGCTCTGACCTTTCTTACATAGAGCATCAGTATTGGCAGTCCAGTCCAATTTGTCATCCAGCTGCACTCCCAGGTGTTTATTGGTCTGTACACTCTGCACACAGTCACCTCTGATGATCACAGGGTCCATGAGGGGCCTAGGCCTCCTAATATCCACCACCAGCTCCTTGGTCTTGCTGGTGTTAAGGTGTAAGTGGTTTGAGTCGCACCATTTAACAAAGTCTTTGATTAACTTTCTGTACTCCTCCTCCTGCCCACACCTGATGCAGCCCACAATAGCAGTGTCATCAGCGAACTTTTGCACGTGGCAGGACTCCGAGTCATATTGGAAGTCTAATGTATATAGATTGAACAGGACCGTAGAAAGTACAGTCCCTTGCGGCGCCCCTGTATTGCTGAACACAATGTCAGACCTGCAGTTCCCAAGACGCACATATTGAGGTCTGTCTGTAAGATAGTCCACAATCCATGCCACCAGATGTGAGTCTACTCCCATCTCAGTCAGCTTGTCTCTAAGGAGCAGAGGTTGGATGGTGTTGAAGGCACTAGAGAAGTCCAAAAACATAATTCTTACAGCACCACTGCCTCTGTCCAGGTGGGAGAGGGATCGGTGTAGCATATAGATGATGGCATCCTCCGCTCCCACCTTCTCTTGGTATGTGAACTGCAGAGGGTCAAGGGCGTGGCAGACCTGTGGCCTCAGGTAGTGAAGCAGTAGCCGCTCCATGGTCTTCATCAGATGTGACGTCAGAGCAACAGGCCGGAAGTCATTCAGCTCACTAGGACGTGATACCTTTGGGACAGGGGTGATACAAGATGTTTTCCAAAGCCTTGGGACTCTCCCCTGTTCCAGGCTCAGGTTGAAGATGCGCTGTAGAGGACTCCCTAGTTCCAACGCAGATGCCTTCAGCAGTCGTGGCGATACACCATCTGGACCCGCTGCTTTGCTGGCACAAAGTCTTTTCAGCTCTCTGCTCACATGGGCTGCTGTAATTGTGGGTGGGGATGTCTCACCTATGCTGGTATCAGCAGAAGGATGGTTGGAGGATGCAGTACTCCGAGGTGAGAGTGGGTTACTGTGATCAAACCTATTAAAGAAGTTGTTCATTTGGTTTGCTCTCTCCACGTCTGTCTCGATGGAGGCACCCTGCTTCGAGCTGCAGCCAGTAATAATCTTCATCCCATCCCACACTTCCTTCATGCTGTTGTTCTGCAACTTCTGCTCCAGCTTTCTCCTGTACAAGAAGGTAAGTCCAGGTTTCTAAAGAAAATACAGGTGCTTTATTACTGTGAAGAGGAGGCAGGTACAGTCTCAAGACTTCATTCAGAATTGGAGCTCTTACTTCAACCCCCAATTACACGAGATAGGAGCCATGACACGTGCAGTTGTTCAGATTAAAAGAGCACCAGCAGCTCGGAATCACTGCTGTAGCAGACCATGAGAGTGTGAGGAAGAGTAGGTTAAAGCCTGGTGTTAAATGTTCTAAACATTGTGTAACCAACATGTTACATGGTAATCCTTATCCTGTAGAGGACAACCAAATACTTTGTCCTTGGTTTACTGCTTACCAGAAGCAACAGAGCAGCTGCAGAGCTGTGCTTGTGCCACTGCCATTAGAGATGGCGAATCACCAGTGACATAAGGTATTTTTCTCATATTCTTTATATAATATTTTTATAGTCCCATGAATTTTGTTACAATGAGATTTCACCTGTATTTTGTGATTTATAATGTGTTTGGTCTTCTTGTGTGGTATGTCTTGAATATCATTTATTTATGAATTATTTGTTATTTGTGCATAATGTATTTTAAGTTATGTGCCCTGTCCCCTTAATTTAGAATATCCGTAGGCACTGTCACCATGGCATCAGTGGGAGGACCACCCTCTACCTATTTATTCCAGGCAGATAGTTAGACCTCTCAGAAGTATGTCAAGTAAAGCATTATTATAGTATTTGATTTTCTTTTTTTTGTGAATCTTTGCTACTGGTTATTGGATCTTGCTACTCTTTTACAGGCTGGACATGTTTGCCTTGGGTTTCCTTTTTAGGCATAGATATGTTGTCTTGTTTAATGCTATTTTTGCCCTAATTTTCTCTTAAAGGACATTTTTGATGTTCATTTAGGGTATTTTGGAATTTTAAAAACCTGTTCCCCATCTCTGGGGCCTGGGTCAGGATGAAAACTGCCAATAGAGTTTGGGGTCTGGCTACCTGGGGTGAGGTCTGTTTTAGGCGGTAGAGTTGGTAAGTTCCTGGCCTGGCCTGTGTGTTTTGAAGCCTTAGCACGCTTCCTACCATTCTGCGCTGCTGTTTTCACAACAAATATAGTAGCACCCATGACAATCGGCATGAAAAATAGCAAATAGTTTCCCAAACTCGGTCCTGGGGACCCGCTGTGGCTGCAGGTTTTTGTTCCAACCAGATTCCTAATCAGTGACAACACCTGATAGCATTGATCTCATTTAATTAGCTGGTATTATTTTTCTTTTATTTGACATTCAGAAAATCAAGTAAATAATGGATTAATTAAACAATTAGAACACCTATTTTCAGCCCCTGCTAGGAGCTGTCATCAGAGGATAATACTTAGACATACAAGAATCAAAGGCAATATAAAGTAAAGTAAAGTTTTATTTATTATGAACATGTTCTTATTAAGTTTGCATATTCTGGGTTTATGTCCAAATGTCTGTTAATGGCATTTTCGTTTGATAGCCAAGCGTAGCCAGCTCTCTTTAAGGCCAGTACTAAAAGTGGCAGAGAGCTGGCTGAATCTTGGCTATCAAATGAAACAAAAAAATCGTCATTTGTGGATCTCCAGCTGCAAATATGCAATATATAATGAAAATATGAAATATATATATTGTCAGAGATGGCTGGGGGGGGGCGACCCGGCTGGGACACCCAGGAGGACCGGAGGAGGACTTATGCCTTCCCCAGGCCATGTGTGGGCGACCGCCCTGGTACCTTTGGGGGCCACGGGTACAGAGCTTTGAAGCTCAACCTTGTAGGGGCCTGTGGTCACTGCCAGGGGGCGCCCTAATGCCTTTGGAGCCCTGGACCTCAGCACTTCCGCCACACCCGGAACTGCTGGGGGGAAGAGGAGCAGGGACACCCGGAGTGCTTCCAGGGATGTAGCCGTTGGTGGAAGATTGTCGGGACACACCTGGAACACATCCAGGAGGATTATAAAAGGGGCCGCCTCCCTTCATACAATGGTTAGAGTCGGGAGAGAAGAGAGGAGAGGACAAGGTCTGGGAGGAGAGACAAGGAGGCGGCCTGAAGAAGTGAGGCATTGTGTTGTGGCCAGGATTTTGGGGACTTGTGAGCACTATCTGTAAATATGTTAAATAAACGTATGTTGGGTGATGTTGACGTGTACGTCTGTCTGTGTCCGGGCCGGCTTCCACAATGTATATATATATTTTACCAAACTTAGTTTTCTAATTTCTATATTGTTTCCAAAACACAGAACTTGGGAAGTAACACATCACTTACTTAGTCCAGAAGTCCAATTAAAAACAGAAGCTGGTTGGAACAAAAACCTGCAGCCACAGTGGGGCCACAGGACTGAGGTTGGGAAACACTGGATTAATGCATTTACTACCAAAATAAGGTTAAAGTGACAACACTGGCAAAATGTGAATAACAATTTGTACAAAGTGGGATATTATGCCCAAAATATTTTGAAAAAAGAGAGGGAAACCATTATTGTAATGTATCCGTAATTTTGTAATTTATTAAATATGTAACAAAAATTCAAAAATACACAGAACACTCCAATATTACAAAGTACTTGTAAAAAAAATGCAGAAGACAAAAAATAAGTACAAAAATACAAAAGAAGCAAAATAAAACACAATTAATTAATCAGAATGTGAAAAATCCAAATTGAAAAATTTTAGAAAATATAACAAGGCAACATTCAAAAACCAAACCATATCTGTGAAGCCAAACTTAAAGATTATAAAACTGCTAAACAATTATTAAAACACAAAAATCACCGAGAGTGAAGAACACAGCTAGGACAAGACTGATTTAAGAACATACAGACATATGCAATTTGACAAACCAGAGGAGGGCATTCAGTCCATCAAACGTATTTGTTTAGCGAATAGCTAAGCTCTCCTAATATCTCCTCCAATTTTTTCTTGAAGGTTGTCCAGATGTGGTCTTACTAGTGCATTATATTGTTTGAGTATAATTTCCTTTGATTAATAGTCATCAGGTTTTATGATATAACCAAACATTTGAGGTGTCACCCGTTGCATGGCTGCACTTGGGTCCTAATCTGGATCCTAAGTTGGTTTGTCGTATGGTGGGTGCAGCAATGCGCTGTATCAGTGCCTACTCCTAACCTCTTCCTCCTCCTCCTAACATTTTATTTGCCTTTTTAATCACGTCTGTGCATTGCTTAGATGAAGAAAACTTTGTGTCAACATAAACCCCTAAATCCTTTTCAGAGGTTGCTTCCGGTAGCTCAGTGTCTCCTATTTTCTTCTTATATAATACGCTATCATGGCTGTTCGTTTGTCTGTCCACAATTTTAAATCACCTGTCGCTCGCAAACTGTTTGAGCTATTGACCTGAAATTTGGTACACATATACTACGTGACGTCTACTATCTGCTTTCGGAGTGATAATTTTTTATTCCTATTTTATTTAATTTTATTGTAGTATCAACTCTCGGCAGCAGCCAGCAGGGCGGCCGTGCGGTGCATGTGTACAAGCACTGTTCTCGTCGCTACCACCTTCGCCATCACTTCCCCTACCTCTTCATATCTTAAATCATTCTCGAGGCAGGCTGAAGACTTAAGTGGCAGCTTAAGTGAAAAATTAAGAAAATGTACTAAGTAATTGCAACACAAAAACTGACTTGATACGTTTTAACGTGAAAAGATGTTGACGAAAGAAGAGAAGAAGTGGGCCACTAGGGTGGAGAAAACATCTGCAAGTGCATCAACTTCTGAGCAAATGAATGTTAAACGTGCAGAGAAAGATGATGGAAACTAGGAATGCTCAAGTCAAGCGTATTCACTGCACATTATCGTTCAGTGCGCCGTTACTGGTGTATTTATAGCTGATGTTCCTTTTGCCCATGTCTGGCACTTTTCTACATTAAGCTGCATTTTCCAGGTTTTCGCCCTGTTCTGAAGCTTGTCCAGGTCTTTTGAAATTCTTTTTGAAGACTCCTCAGTGTCTGCCTTCCCCCCAATTTTAGTGTCATCTGTGAATTTCACAAGTTTGCGCACTATACTATAATCAGTGTCATTAAAATAAATCAGAAAAAGTAACGGTGTTACGACAGACCCCTGAGGGACCCCACTGATGACCTCATTCCACCGATGACCTCTTTCTCTTCTATTCTGTACTTTTTGCCTCCTGACAGTTAAGCGACTAGAGATCCAGTTTTGTAGGTTACCTCTGATGCCTACAGCATGTAGTTTCACAGCATAGATAGATTGATAGAACACAACAATAACTAACACATTCATCCATACTGTACATGCATACATAAAGATGTTAACAAATACATGTAAGACTTACTAAAAAGCAAGAAAACACAGAAAAACAGTCGCAGTCTCAGTGAGACATTATAAAGGCACTAGCTGTAAAAAGTCCTGGCTCCTAGAACTATTGAAATCGTCAGAAAAAAATTGGAAATGCAGACTCGGTGGTTTTATTTTGCAGACGTGTTGCCTCCCGTGTCTATCAGTGGTCAAGCAAATTTCTCTCTCCTCTGAGGTTTCGTTTTGTCGATGTGCTCGCCTTGCTTGTGTATTAGTGGCTAAGCAAGTTTCTCTTTCCTCAGCTGTTTTGTTTTGAAGATGTACTCACACCTCCTTGTCTATCAGCAGCTAAGCGAGTTTCTCTCTCCTCAGAGGTTTCATTTTTCCGATGTGCTCGCCTTGCTTGTGTATTAGCGGCTAAGCAAGTTTCTCCTCCCTCTGCCATTTCATTTTGTGGACGTGCTCGCCCCACTTGTCTATCAGCAGCTAAGCGATTTTCTCTCTCCTCGGAGGTTTCGTTTTGCCGATGTGCTCGCCTCCCTTGTGTGTTAGCAGCTAAGTGAGTTTGTCTTTCCTCAGCAGTTTCACTGTGATAATGGAGTCCCTTTCTTTCAGTTTCATGCTGTACCCTCGCACTTCTTTCTTCTTCCGACTTGTTAATTTGGGGCCGCTTTGCGCTTCATGCTGTAGCTTCACACTTCTGGGCCGGACAGACAGACACACACACACACACGCGTAGACTTTTATTGTGGAAGAAAATTATGAATACACCCCCCACTGCAATGCTCCGATTTAAGCAATAAAACACAGGCAGGAGAAAGCGTCAATCATTATTCTTTATCTAAATCTCCGAAGAGGCAAAAAGCATCTTATTAGTGTTTTTGCAAAGAAAAAAGTGTCATCTGTACTATATTTATAAAATCCATTGATTAGGTCACCATTCTTTAAAAGGAATTCATTACATAATCAGAAAACTTTTAACATGACTGGTTACACTAGTTGCTAACGGGGCATCCAGATGTTGTTAACTTAGATGACCACCATTTGATCGATAGTCCTGTTTGCTTAGGATGTACATAACATTTTAAATGTATTATCTTCATTCTTATTGTAGGAGATGTGTGAGTTTCTCCACGCATGCACTGTTTCTCATGGTCAAAAAGAAAAGAACAATGGCATATACTGTATATAAATATATATATATATATATATATATATATATATATATATATATATATTATGATCAAGCTGGATGCAAAAACAGGAAAGTTAGTATTATAGAAGAATGGTTATGCCAATTCAACTCTTACATTATATATAAGATACGTACTTTAGAGACCACTAATGACAAAGTTGCAGTGTCTGACGCAAAGTGAAATAACCTCCAGTGGCTGCAAAGAGATAAAGTAAAGCCCCTGGGGCCCGTTTCCTAATAATGGTTCCTGCCCTTCCACTCTCAACTGGGACAAGCTGGGCAACAAACAGTTAAAATATAAGAAAAGAAACAACAACGACAGGTGGTCCTCATTCTAATATAGGCAATGACCTTCTGGCTGCATCGCTAAACTGGAGAGTTCAGGTTGGGCATCTGCACACACGGCTAAAGGTACAGAGGACACTGCAGGGCCAATTAGTCCAGACCCTCAGGCAGAAACAGGCTTGCAGCCCCTGGCATGAGGACAGTTTCACATCCTACAAAAAGCAATATTATCCTAGGTAAGCAATTATGTTGATCATACAATAGAACTGGAAAACAATGCTTAAGAAGTCAAAGTTGAAAGTTTCATTAAATATTTTTAGAAAGTTCAACTAGTGAGGGGACGGCACGATGGCACAGTGGTAGAGCTGCTGCCTCACAGTTAGGAGACCTGGGTTCGCTTCCCAGGTCCTCCCTGCGTGGAATTTGGATGTTCTCCCCGTGTCTGCGTGGGTTTCCTTCCACAGTCCAAAGACATGCAGGTTAGGTGGATTGGTGATCCTAAATTGTCCCTGGTGTGTGTGTGCCCTGCGGTGTGCTGGTGCCCTGTCTGGGCTTTGTTCCTGCCGTACACCCTGTGTTTGCTGGGATTGGCTCCAGCAGACCCCCATGACCCTGCAGTTAGGATATAGCAGGTTGGATAATGACTGACTGACTGACAACTAGTGAGGTTCATTCTGACTTGTCATTGTTTACACGTCTTAAACAACTACAGTAATCCCTCCTCGATCGCGGGGTTTGCGTTCCAGACCCCCCGCGATAGGTGGAAATCCGCGAAGTAGAAACCATATGTTTGTATGGTTATTTTTATATATTTTAAGGCCTTATAAACTCTCCCACACTGTTTATAAATATTCCCCGCACAGTTATACAGCATAATCCCTTTGTATTCTCTTAGATATTAGGTAAGATTCATTGAAATTATGTATATAAACACACTGTTTACATACAGTAAAACCTAAATATTATTTTAAAGATATTGAGTGTCTCCGATATCACATATGTTATAGACATTACGATAGACAGGCCACCAGCAATAAATATGTACAATGCAATAAAAATAGTATACAGTAAATGTGTGTACAGTGACATGTACTAAGTACTGTAAGTAGAAAATTAATTATGGTTACTCACCAACAATGACACGATGACTTGTCCGATAACAATGAGTTTAGTTTTACTGCACAACAAAGGAGAGCGTTACAGCCCTTAAAGGAGCCACTTCAGGCGATTGTGTAGCACCGCCGCTGTTCTTCTTCTGGCAGTCTTCAAACCAAATCCCTAAAGCAGATTCCATCCAGACTACTGCCTTATTACATCCACTTACAGCTCGTTTTGCATCCTGGTTAAAAGGACACTGCGGCCGTAGATCTTATATTCTTTTCCTACTTTTTAAATAAGAATCGTAGCCTCATTGATGCCGTAATGGCGCCCTACAACGGTGTAGCTTTTCCCTTCCTTCAACAAATCCAAAACGTTTACCTTTTCGGCAATCGTTAACATCTTCCGTTGGCTTGGGCACGGCCCCTGAAGCAGTAGCAGATCGTTTTGGAGCCATAATGAAGGGCTTGACTATGCACAAAGATAAACACAAAAGAGCACAAAAGTTAACTCTTTACACAGCAAAACACGTTGATGCTGAATGAGCGAGATGAGACTTCCTGGTTAACACCGCAGAATCAAATTTGGCACTCCTTTACTGAGCCATTCAGCACACAGGAACTTAACTGCATGCTCTGATTGGTTAGCTTCTCAGCCATCTGCCAATAGTGTCCCTTGTATGAAATCAACTGGGCAAACGAACTGAGGAAGCATGTACAGGAAGTAAAAAGACACATTGTCCGCAGAACTCGCGAAGCAGCGAAAAATCTGTGTTATATATTTAGTTATGCTTACATATAAAATCCGCGATAGAGTGAAGCCGCGAAAGTCGAAGCGCGATATAGCGAGGGATTACTGTATTATCAGAAACTGAGTCCTGCTGCCATTTTTTACTACCTCACACTGTGTTTTATTATCTATATCTATTATTTATTTATTATATTACATATCTATTGACTATATTTATGTATCTAGATTGCATAATACCATACATTGCATCAATGTTCATATTGCTTACTACACGTCAGTATTGTTGCTACTTCTTTGTCTTGTCTTGCTTGTGTTTTAATTTTAATTTTTAATTTTAATTTAAATTTTAATTCTAATTTTAATTTAATTTTACATTTTTTTATTTGCACTTCATGTTGTTACACTGTGGACCCTGAGCTTCGCAGTCTCGATTATATCTGTATACTTGAGATGACAATAAAGTTTGCTTTGACTTTTTTCCTTGTCATCTGCCCACTAAGCCTTAACACAGAGCACACTGCTGGATGTATTCCTGACTTTCAGCTGTGTGGTTTGTGGTCTGAGGAAAGGACGTTCTAAGCGCTCCACACATTTCTGGGCCCAAACCCCATGACTGGCCCAGTCTGTGACCCTGAGCTGGACACACAAGACTCTTAAATTCCATATGTTGTCTGCCATATACTCATTGATTTTGCATTCCTTGGATAAAAATTTAAACATAAAAGATGTCCCAGCTGAAAAATTGGACCAAAGCTCAACTGCCATTTAGCATGTAGCAATTTCAGTTTGGACAATTAAAATAAGAAAGGTCAGCCAGTTGTGAAATATGTCAAATTAATAATGAGTTAGTCTTTATTTGATATAATTACTTTCACAATAAACACTACTCACTTCACCAATTTAAACAAAACGTTATCTGAAGAGGATTGTCTACATTGGATTCAAAACCCCCTTCACTTTTTGCACACTTTACTGGGTCATGGGTTTAATGTTAAATGGATCGATTGGCCATTTACACCCATTCATCTTGTGACGGTCAGGGTTGGCTCCACATCCTTCAGCAGCTTTTGTCGATAGCATGACCCGGGAGAGCTGGTGCAAATGAGAGCACAAACAGTTAACGAGGGTCAATGCAAAGTGATAAGAGCTTTATTTCAAAACTGAGACGCGGGTTCAAAAGCACAAAGTGCATAAATAGTGCAGTGCCAATCCATGAATACGCAAGGTGCAATGTGGAGTTTAGAAAGTCCAATGGATAATAAACAAATAATCGTTAAAATGAGGGTAACATCAAACTTCTCCTCTTCTAAAACCACAAGCCCCAAGGCCCTGAAGGGATAGGCAGGAGAAATGCCCACCGACAGGTGCAGTCAACCATTAACCCCTGCAGGGTTCCACATCGCCAGTCCTTCGGTGTCCATGGAGCGCTGTGCTGAGCCGCCAGATCTTCAGTGTCCGTGGGAGTCACTGCCCAATGGGCTGCTCCTCCAATGTATTTTTCAATAGGAGTGCCCTCTTCAGCTCAGACGAGTGCTAGTCCCATGCTTGACCCACAGGGGCTCTGTCTCGCTCCGGACCACCTGTCTCCATTCTATTAAGCACAGGCTCTCCAATTCGGGCCTTTCTCTTCTCTCTTAACCTCCGTTCATTCTTTCTTCTCCTCCCTCTCAATTTCTCTCCTCCCAAAATCCCCTTAAATCTGTATTTGGGTGCAGGCACCACAGTCACCGACTCCGAGACGTTCATGAAGTACTCGACTGACCTGCTTGCGACTGCATGTAGATGTGTGGTCAACCAAGCACCCCTCTTAACCTCCGAGCAGCTTGAGCATTCTTTTATGTGCTCCTGCACCAAATTAAAAATACGTAACACCACGAACCTCTCTGCTCACAAATCTACACTTGATAACCCATGATGACAAAGTGAAAACGTTTTCAAACAGGCATGCAAATTTTATTTAAAAATCAAAAATGGAAATCTCTCATTCATAGAAGCATTCGGTACTTTGTAGAAGTACCTTTGGGAGCAGTTGTATCTTCAGTCTCCTTGAGTAAGTCTCCACAAGCTTTGCACACCTCGATTTAGGTAGTTTATCCCAGTCATCCTTCATTAGATTTGAAGGAAAGTGTCTGTAAAATGTCATCTTCAGGTCTTTCCACCCATGTTCTATGGGGTTTAAATCTGAGCTTCGGCTGGACTCCTCAAGGACACTAAGAGTCTTGTCTCAGAGCCACTTGAGTGTTGTCTTGGCTGCATGCTCCAGATTATCATCTTGGTGACAGGTGAACTGTCGCCCCAGTCTGATGTCACCTGCACTCTGGAGGAGGCTTTCTTCAAGGACCTCTCTGTTTTTGACTCCATTCATTCTTCACTCATTTCTGATCAGTCTGCCTGTCCCTGTCACTGAGAAGAAAACCTAGTGTGATGTGGCCACCACCATACTTCACTGTAAGGATTGTATTGGGCAGGTGCCTGATATAATGCTTGGTGTTCTGCCCAGAGAGTTCCATTTTTACAAGTTTAGAAAGTATAGGAAACGAGAAAAAATTCAACCTCGAGATTTTGATGAATCTTGACGTTTTAGACCTTCTTGAGTCCAAAAATACAATTTTTCAAGTTATATGTGTCTGTGTGTAAACACGATAACTCACAAACGTTTTGATCTCGGTCGATGAGATTTTGTTTAACCAACAGATGAGGTGCTACATCCCGTGTTCTTCTAGTGTGAGTGAACCTTCATATAACATAGCATGTGTTTGCAGTGTCCAGTTCTCCTAATGTAATCGAAGCAATTTACTGCTTTCATGTTGCAGAGAGGTGGCTCAGAGGCTAGGGTTCTGCACCAGCAATTGGAAGATTGCCAGTTCAAATCACATAAATGCCGGAAGTGATTCCACTCTGTTAGGCCCTTGAGCAAAGCCCTTAACCTGCAGTTGCTTCGTTTTGGGTATGATGTTAATCTGCATCAGCAGGTCATCCAACATGCAGGGAATATTTGGGGGTTTGTGTAAAAAAACACTGTAAAAAACTTGTTCCATTCTATTCAAACTAGTGTGGTGCTTTGGTGTCACCAGACTGGACTTATTCGGGTTCCTCGGTTGGTTCAGCGGGTGGTGGGTGCGGCAAAGTGCTGTATCAGTGCTTCCAACCAGCAACAATGCCTTAAGGTCACCCAGCAAAGGAAGCTGCTTTTGTTAACCATGAGCAGTGATGTTCCATTAACACACAACTTATCAGTGATGCCAAGATGAGACTGGCAAACATTGTGCCACAGTGGCCTGGGTCAACCAGTAGTTCATTTATTATGAGGTAAGGTAGCTTTGACAGATGTGACGGTGCTGTACATGGTGGCTGAATAATTGGTAAGGTAGCTGTCTGTATCCTCGATATTTCATATCCTTTACTATTCATTGTAACAGCAATCACTTAATTCATTACATGTGACAGGTGATAGTGGATACCCATTTGGACACTGGCACCTTACTCCTTTCCCTGACCCACACGGTGCAGAGGCGAGGCACTATAAAGATCTTCTTTCCTTTGCAGAGTCCAGCCATTTACTCTTGAATGAAGGTGGCGGAGTCTCGATACGTGAGGAGGGAGGGGCTGCTCTACCAGCCAATGAAGATTTGCAGCCTTGTAATTGCATATGTATGAGGTTGATTAGCATATATGGATGTGGTGCTCCAGTTTCTTCCCACAGTCCAAAGCCTTGCAAGTTACGTACATTGGCGATCCTAAATTGTCCCTAGTGTGTGCTTGGTGTGTGTGTGTGTGTGTCCTGCGGTGGGCTAGCACTCTGCCCGGGATTTGTTCCTGCCTTGCGCCCTGTGCTGGCTGGGATTAGCTCCAGCAGACCACCGTGACCCTGTGTTAGGATATAGCGGGTTGGGCGATGACTGACTGTCTGACATATATGGATGTTTCATTGTGACATGCTCCATATATATTTTTCTGATGTTTTAAGTTTTGTTTATAATGTGTTTTTTATTTTTTACTAGGCTGACCCGCCTTTTAAGGCGACCGACTTTTAAGTTGACCACTTCTTAAGACAATTCAATATGTAGATCCATTTGATATTTTATACACACTCATTAATTTGGTTATATTGCATTTGAATGGTATTACTTTAATACTCGTAGTTTCTGTTATTTTTGTGATGAAATTTAAACTTTTTTTCTATGTTGAGGTCGCCCTTTTGAACCCCTCTGATATTTACTACGCGGTGAGGCATTTGTACTCCATCAACATTAATTATTTCCAGAGACACAATTAGAAATGAGTTAGTTAGTTAGTTAGTTAGTTAGTTAGTTAGTTAGTGATAAACAGGAGAGGTTCGTCTTTAGACATACAAGAAAGTTAAGTGAATAAATGGAGTCTGACAGCAAAGATAATTACTGTATATACTCAGATATAAATCGGTCTTGAAACCTGAAAAATCGATCATAAAATCAGACCCCGACTTATACGCCTGTTCAAAAATGCGACACTTAATTTTTTTTTTTTTTACATCTTCTTGCCTCCTCCAATCTCACATCAGTTTCTCAGACACATTGAATTTTGTTGCAGCAGCGCAGTTACCAATTTCTTTCGCTAGTTCAACAACGTTTAATTTAAGACCAGCTTCATATTTAACGCTCCATTGTATATAAGGGATTGTCTTACGATAAAGTTGTATGAGGGTGTGAGATACAAAAAACACAAATCAGAGCAAACGTTGCTTCACAATAGTTTGGGTATAACCGTGGTCACGTAGGCGCAATACGTAGAAAACAAAGGCTGTGTGCTCCGTGGTTACTCTCTCAGGTGGGCGTTAGCATATCATAATCTCTTGGACCAATTGCATTAGTTTTCCGCTTTCGACTTATACGACTGACATTATAAAATATCAGAAATTATATGATAAAATCAAGCCCCGACTTATACGTGGGAGAAATTCTCCACGAGTACATACGGTATTTATTTTGGATCTAAATACATACGGTATTTATTTTGGTTTTCTCTTCCATAAGCAGAACACTCTTCCATTTTGAGTGACAAAAAAATGAGGAAGCGGCTAAATTTAACTGCAAAAGGCAACATAAACACCACTTAGTGCATTCCTGCTGACTGATTTACTTCAGGCAAGTGAATAATAACACTGCAGAAAAGTAGAAACGGAAGGCCTATTCTGTTCATCACCCCTTCCACACTTTTCTGTTCACATTTGCAAACTTTTGTAATCCAGTGATATAAATATTCACTACAAAGAGTTAATCTTTATTCTCGTTTTAAGTGAAAAACAGACAAGGGGGACTGTCAGGGACTCAAATTCCTTTCAGTTCCACATTGGCACAGGAAGGTGTACGTGCCAGTCAAGAATTCAGTACATTTGATCAGTTGTGCCGATAAGAAGTGCAGAATGCTGATGAGGCAGAGTGGGCTAGTGGTTACAGCAGCGGACCCTCACACACAGGGTTAGCAGTTCAACTGTCACCGCCAGCTCACTCTGTGACACTCAGTAAGCCACTTAACCAAATGTAAAAAAAATATAGCCAGACATTTAAAATATCCACGGTATGTTAATGTGGGTAAACACAAATAGTTCTTAGAACGATAAAGTAAATACGGCACAATACATAGTAAACAATAACTATAGTTAGGTGCTACTCAAAGAAAGCTAAGTTGTAAACATGCCTGCTCAGATTAAAAAAAAAAAAAAAAAACAACTTAATTTAGTTAAAGACAAAGGCATATTTTTGGAATTTTTTAAATAGATATAAAAACCCAAAGTATCTATTCCATTTGGAGAAACCATGCAGTTAAAATGCATCGTCTCTTCCAAAAAATTCAAGCCGCCTATGAAACAACAGGAAGCATTAGGTAGCAAATTACAATGTAACACTTCCAAAAATGAAGGAGGTTAAAAAGGAATTTAGGACTTGTCCAAACCTGAGTGTTTGTGCCTTATAAAAGGAAGAAGCGGATTGGAGACGGTGAAAAGGATAGCCTGGAATGGCCTCTCAATGTGCAGTAGCACCCGGTGCTCCTGATCTGACCGTCCACCCGTTAGATAATGTGTGCTGGCATAAGAAATGTTAACTGACTAAAGACGACACCATGAACACAACGAGGTCAGGCTCTCGCTGCAGTACAGGCCCTGCCTTTAGGTGTGCTTACTGCGCTCTTTAGAAATTGTCTTCATTGACTAAGTATTCAGTTGTCTTTCATTAATTCTCTAAATAATTTGATGAATATCTTTCCTTTGTTTTTTGATTGTACTATTTTACTTTGTTTCTCATCTTTTCTTCATGTTAAGCTGCCTAACCTAGTGGGGTCTCCCTTTGTAGGTGAGTCTGGGCCCCCATTTACAACTCAAGCCACAGTTTAAGACTCCACCCACACTATTATAGTCACATCATTTACAAAAGTATCTCACAATAAAATGACTGAAAACGCGTCAGCTTGCATTGGGCATTCGCTCAGTGGAGTAAGGGGGAGAAAACAACTGGCCAAGGGATTTATCTCTCAAAACTCTGGTGGCCAGTTAGTCATTTACCTTTTGTGCAAGTATACAGCATTCAAACTTCACAAAGCGCAACTTACATAGATAGATATGAAAGGCACTATATAATAGATAGATAAACAGTTAGATATGTAAGGCACTATATAATAGATAAATAGTAAAGGTACTATATAATAGATAGATAGATAGATAGATATGAAGGCATTATATGATAGATAGATAGATAGATAGATAGATAGATAGATAGATAGATAGATAGATAGATAGATACTTTATTAATCCCAAGGGGAAATTCACTTAATCCAGCAGCAGTATACTGATACAAAAAAAAAACAATATTAAATTAAAGAGTAATAAAAATGCATGTAAAAGCAGACAATAACTTTGAGTAATGTTAGCATTTACTCCCCCGGGTGGAATTGAAGAGTTGCATAGTGTGGGGGAGGAACGATCTCCTCAGTCTGTCACTGAAGCTACTCCTCTGCCTGGAGATGACACTGTTCAGTGGATGCAGTGGACTCTTCATGATTGACAGGAGTTTGCTTAATGCCCGTCGCTCTGCCACAGATGTTAAACTGTCCAACTTTATTCCTACAATAGAGCCTACATCCTTAACAAGTTTGTCCAGGTGTGAGGCGTTCTTTATGCTGCCTCCCCAGCACAACACCGCGTAGAAGAGAGCACTTGCCTCAACCATCTGGTAGAACATTTGAATATCATTGCAGATGTTGAAGGACACCAACCTTCTAAGAAAGTATAGTCGGCTCTGACCTTTCTTACATAGAGCATCAATATTGGCAGTCCAGTCCAATTTGTCATCCAGCTGCACTCCCAGATATTTATAGGTCTGTACCCTCTGCACACAGTCACCTCTGATGATCACGGGGTCCATGAGGAGCCTGGGCCTCCTAAAATCCACCACCAGTTCCTTGGTCTTGCTGGTGTTCAGGTGTAAGTGGTTTGAGTCGCACCATTTAACAAAGTCATTGATTGGCTTCCTATACTCCTCCTCCTGCCCACTCCTGATGCAGCCCACGATAGCAGTGTCATCGGCAAACTTTTGCACGTGGCAGGACTCCGAATCGTATTGGAAGTCTGATGTATATAGGCTGAACAGGACCAGAGAAAGTACAGTCCCCTGCGGAGCCCTGTATTGCTGAACACAATGTCAGACCTGCAGTTCCCAAGACGCACATATTGAGGTCTGTCTGTAAGATAGTCCACAATCCATGCCACCAGGTGTGAGTCTACTCCCATCTCAGTCAGCTTGTCTCTAAGGAGCAGAGGTTGGATGGTATTGAAGGCGCTAGAGAAGTCCAAAAACATAATTCTTACAGCACCACTGCCTCTGTCCAGGTGGGAGAGGGATCGATGAAGCATATAGATGATTGCATCCTCCGCTCCCACCTTCTCCTGGTATGCGAACTGCAGAGGGTCGAGGGCGTGGCGGACCTGTGGCCTCAGGTGGTGAAGCAGCAGCCGCTCCATAGTCTTCATCACGTGTGACGTCAGAGCAACAGGCCGGAAGTCATTCAGTACACTAGGACGTGATACATTTGGGACTGAGGTGATGCAAGATGTTTTCCAAAGCCTCGGGACTTAGATAGATATGAAAGGTACTATATGATAGATAGATAGATAGATAGATAGATAGATAGATAGATAGATAGATAGATAGATAGATAGATAGATAGATAGATATGTAAGGCACTATATAATAGATAGATTTATTTTTTTATTTTTTAAAAACATTATAATTGTTAAAAACAGTATATAACATCACCCAACAAACAAAAAAAAACATATATACAGAAAAAAAAAATCTAATTCAATATATCAAATAAAGAAAAAATTTCCAAAAAAAGCTGTCCTAACATACTGTAATTAAGCATTTGTGGGGAAAAATTATAACATCAAGTGTAACTCATCATCTTCATCTTCACATTTACATAGCACACTGTTTACACACCAAACATCCCTAAACCTTTTCAAATTCTTAGTACATTTATAAAAATTAAACTCCACTAAGATTCTACTCTTACATACCTGTTTGAAGAAGCCAATGGTATCCTGAAGCCCATTCCCACTGATCTTACTTTTGCGGGTTTGCCATATCGTCAATTTTGCTTGACCTATGATGAAGTTCACCAGGTTCACATTATTCCCTGTTCGTTTTGTTACCTTCCACCCAAACAAGAAGCCCACCTCGTTATAAACAATACCCAATCTAACAATCAGATTTTTGATCACAGTGAAAACAGGCTGAAGCCTCATACAAAACAATAAACAATGAAACACTGTTTCCCTTGCACCACAAAAGGGACAAGTATCAGCAACCCCAGGACTTATTATTGCTAAAAAGAACTTCACCACTAAAATGCCATGCAACAGCCTCCACTGCAGATCCCCCACCCGATGAGCCAATGGTGGCCTGTACAGCGACCTCCAGGCCGACTTTGCTCCCTCTAGAACAGTACGTTTGTCTCTCCAGGGTGTGTCAGGAAGCGTCTTCAGCTGAGCCTGATGGTTGACTATCACACACTTTCTGTAAAGCTGCTTTCCTGTCACAAACTGCAGTGGCAAGTCCAGCAGGTTACTTAGAGACAGTAAGCCATTTGTTTTATTGTCTGTCCACTCACCTGCTGGGGACACCACAAGTGTAGGAAAACCACAGTCACTGGAAGGGCAAATCTTTGTAACAAACAGGTCTTCTATTTGTGTTAAATAGCTCTTGGGCAATGATGTTCTCAGTCTAAGAATTTTCCTAATAATTGCAGAGAGTGCACTCCTGTCTCCCCTGCTATCGTTGTTGTGTCCTTCCAAACAAATCTGTCTAAATCAATTAAATGACGAATATTAGTAACATGGCACCATACAAAATTGTGAGAAAAATGTGATAATTCCCAAGAGAAGCTGACATGAGGATTAAATAGCAATGGTTCCTCCAGTACCCAAAACAAGGAAGCATTTTCAAAATCCCTTGTGACCCTCAGTAAAGACCAAGCACTTAATAAACTTTTTTAACAGGCTGGTAACTGTGAGGTATCAATCTTGTCCACTTCACACAGCACTATGTTCTTCCCCAGTCTCATCTGGCCAACCTGGTCAAGAAAAAAGCCTCATGCTCATGCGAATATAACAGTTTTTGTACTGTTTGTAGACGGAAAGCAGTCACTCAACTCACGACTTCCATAAGGCCTTGACCCCCTTCATCCAGTGGTAAGTACAGCACACTCCGTCTCAGCCAGTGCATACAGTCCCAAAAAAAGTTCACAATGGCCTCTTGTACCTGCTTGATCAGCTGTGACGGGGGCTCCAAACAGATGCACTTATGCCACAGGCTGGAGGTTACCAGGTTATTAACAACCAGCATCCTGCCATTATAAGACTTCTGGGGGAGGATCCAATGCCATTTCGCCAGTCGAGCTTGGACCTTTTGAAGTAATCCCTCCCGGTTCTTACGTACAAATTGTCCACTGCCAAGATAGACTCTGTGACAGATAGGGGGCGCTATCGCTCCCTTGAACCCTTGTCCACGACCCCAGACACCAATCAATCAATCAACATTTATTTATATAGCACATATTCATACAAAAAAATGTAGCTCAAAGTGCTTTACAAAATGAAGAATAGAAAAATAGAAGACACAATAAAAAATAAACATAAGTCAACATTAATTTAATATAGAATAAGTAAGGTCCAATGGCCAGGGTGGACAGAAAAAACAAAAAAAAACTCCAAAGCTGGAGAAAAAAAATAAAATCTGTAGGGGTTCCAGACCACGAGACCGCCCAGTCCCCTCTGGGCAATCTACCTAACATAAGTCAAACAGTCCTCTTTGTATTTAGGGTTTTCATGGAAGGACCTGATGATGATGGTCACGTAGACTTCTGGCTTTCAGTCCATCAATGTTGGTGCATCATGATGCTTTGAGTAGGTGGTGGTGGCACAGGCCGCCACCACAAAGAAACCGGAAAAAGAAACAGAAGAGAGAGTTGGGGTCAGTACGGATTTTAGAGCCACTATGAATAGTTATTATGATGAATTGAACATACAGAGTATCAGTATTAAGTTAAAGTGAAGTTAGGAGAAGGCCATGTTAAAGTAATGTGTTTTCAGCAGTGTTTTAAAGTGCTCTACTGTATTTGCCTGGCGAATTCCTATTGGCAGGCTATTCCAGATTTTAGGTGCATAACAGCAGAAGGCAGCCTCACCACTTCTTTAAAGTTTAGCTTTTGGAATTCTAAGGAGACACTCATTTGAGGATCTAAGGTTACGATTTGGAATATAACGTGTCAGGCATTCCGATATATAAGATTGAGTGCGATTATTTAAGGCTTTATAAACCATAAGCAGTATTTTAAAGTCAATCCTGAATGACACAGGTAACCAGTGTAGTGACATCAAAACTGGAGAAATGTGTTCGGATTTTCTTTTCCCAGTTAGGATTCTAGCAGCTGCATTCTGCACTCGTTGCAAGTGATTTATGTCTTTTTTGGGTAGTCCTGAGAGGAGTGCGTTACAGTAATCTAGTCTACTGAAAACAAAAGCGTGAATTAATTTCTCAGCATCTTTCAATGATATAAGAGGTCTAACTTTTGCTATGTTTCTTAAGTGAAAAAATGCTGTCCTAGTGGTCTGATGAATATGCGATTTAAAATTCAGATTACAGTCAACGGTTACCCCTAAGTTTTTACTTCCGTCTTAACTAATCAATCCTAGTGCATCAAGTTTATTTCTGATAACCTCATTGAATCCATTACTGCCAATTACTAAGATTTCAGTTTTCTCTTTATTTAGTTTGAGAAAATTACTATTCATCCATTCAGAAATACCAGTAAGACATTGTGTTAGTGAATCGAGAGAGTCGGAGTCATCAGGTGCTATAGATAAGTACAGCTGTGTGTCATCAGCATAGCTGTGGTAGCTCACGTTGTAACTTGAGATAATCTGACCTAACGGAAGCATGTAGATTGAGAAGAGCAGCGGACCCAGGATAGAGCCTTGTGGAACACCATATCGGATATCATGTGTCTTTGAGATTTGATTACCACAACTCACAAAGAATTTTCTACCTGCCAGGTAGGATTCAAACCAATTTAAGACCCTGCCAGAGAGGCCCACCCATTGACTAAGGCGATTTCTAAGAATATTGTGATCAATGGTGTCAAATGCAGCACTCAGATCTAAGAGGATGAGAACTGATAAATGGCCTCTGTCTGCATTTACCCGCAAGTCATTTACTACTTTAACGAGTGCAGTTTCTGTGCTGTGATTTGTTCTGAAACCTGACTGAAATTTATCAAGACCAGGTAAAAGTCCAATAATTGACTTTATTCAATTGCCACAGTGCACAAAGCACCCTCTCCTCCACAATACTCATAAACCAACAATAACAATAATACAAACAATCCTCCAACTCCAACGTTGCCACCCTTCCACCCAGCTCAGCTCGCCGTCTGGGAGTTGGAAGCGTTCCAATCCCCAGTCCATGTGACTCTCAATCACTTCCGGGTCAGGTACAAGTCCTTTCTTTTCACCCCGGAAGCACGTCGCTCTTCCTCTGACTCACTTCCGGGTTATAGGGCACGAAGAAGTCTTCGGTCCTCCCTGCAGCTCCCTTTTGCTGCCCCTGTGGTATCCAGCAGGGTCTTGTATAAAAACTACATGTCTCATGACTCCTTGCTGGTCTTCGGGGCACCTCCATACTGCAGGGAGGCTCCATCTGGCAGCCTGGGGGTATTGGCCATGATGACAAGTCGGCCACATCTCACAGGCCGAAAAACCATGGTTTTTCGCGCTTTGTCCCCGAGGGACATCTTCCCCCAAGGAAATCCAAAGACCGGGTCCCGGCGATGCAGTTGCCACTCCCGTGTGAACCTAGTAGGAACATTATATAAATAAATATTTTTTTTTTCTGTCCTCCTAGGACAACCTCTCCACTCGTGTCCCGGTCTGCGGCATTCATAGCACAGCCGCGGTCCCCTTGGTAGTCTCTCTCTGTTGGACCTGAAGCACCTGGGTACTTCTGGTGCTGCCCCCTTCTCCGCTGAAGAGAATTCCCCCACCGCCTTTGTGCTCTTATGGCCCTTTTCCGACTTGTCAGGAGACCCCGGTTTTAATTTAGAAGTCTCCTGTTTCATCTGGGGCTTGTTCACAGTCTGGGTCTCTCTATTAAACCAAGAAAGCCCTTTTACTGTCTGCACCCCTTTATTTTTACAAATGACCAGTGGCGGCGTCTTTAGGACCGCCTCGCTCCGGGAGCCAGCACTATCCAGCTGTCCCAGCTCGATTGATCCTTCCTCCGACCGGTCTGTCATCATACCAACCTCACTTGTAGGGTACGCCGTGTATTGGCACCCGCTATTCATTAAAAGCGGGCCCGGATTACACTATGTCCCTATTACTTGCTTTACAGTACCAGCTTGGCTCACCTGTACCGCCGCATTCGTCATCGCGGGAAGCTCCGCACCAAATTGCCGCACGTAGGCCCTCACCTTCTCCAACGGCTCTCTGGCTGCTGCTCCTAACTCCTCAACGATCTTCTCAATGTTCTTCAATACTGGTAAGATACTACTTACGGGCTCAATTAAGCATTCGAGTTCCCGCAAGTCGATACTATTATTTACTTCGGCCGGCAGAAGACTCACTTCCTTGTTTGTCTTGCCTGCCGACCGGGAGCCAATGAGCACGTCCGCTTCTGGCACGTGCTCAGGAGTGTCTCGCGGAGGCTTCTGGGATTTGGAGTTCTCTGAGGGTCGGGTTGCCTCCTTCGGCGAACTGCGGTCTGTCTTTATTATTTTTGTGACATCCCGATCAGCTATTTCCCGACCCTCCTTAACTTTTTGTGGGGTGAGCAGTACTTCACTCGCCTCCCCCTTCCCCTTCTGTAAGTCCAAGTCCGTTGTTTTGGAATTGTAGGCGCAAACAGTGGGACGCGGACTTCCTCCTTCCCAGCAAATACCAGGTTTGATGTCTTGTCCCTTTTCGGCTGCCGTCATGCGGAAGTCGTCTCCTATGTGCTCTGGCTTCGACAGGAGCGTGCCATCATCATCGGGGCAGTTTCCTTTTTCCAGCGGAGCCTCCAGGGAATCATCTCCGAGGTACATGCACGGGACAAAGTTAGTTACTACAAACGGATTGTCAATAACGTTCCCGGCACGTACCTCAGAGCGAGTGCTGGTTCTTGGAGGTTTCTCCTCACTTTTAAGGCCGCTCCGTGACTCCTCCTGAGCGTCGGCCATTGCACACGAGGTTCTCCTGCTGGCGTTGTTGCTCTGGTTGCCCTTCTTATTTACCATATCGGACTTGGTGAAGGTGGGTTTTGGCGTTGTTGTGGTGGGTCTGAATGCAAGCTTTTCGGGGTTCTCTGCCCACAGAAATTTTACATACAGGTCCTTCGCAATAGACGCTGGAGTATCCTGCCGACTACGCCACTGTGACAGATTGGGGGCGCTATCGCTCCCTTGAACCCTTGTCCACGACTCCAGACACCAGGTAAAAGTCCAATAATTGACTTTATTCAATCGCCACAGTGCACAAAGCACCCTCTCCGCCACAATACTCATAAACCAACAATAACAATAATACAAACAATCCTCCAACTCCCAGACGCATTGCCACCCTTCCACCCAGCTCAGCTCGCCGTCTGGGAGCTCTCACAGTCCTTTTAAATACCCTGACCCGGAAGCGTTCCAATCCCCAGTCCATGTGACTCTCAATCACGTCCGGGTCAGGTACAAGTCCTTTCTTTTCACCCTGGAAGCACGTTGCTTTTCCTCTGACTCACTTCCAGGTTATAGGGCACGAAGAAGTCTTCGGTCCTCCCTGCAGCTCCCTCTTGCGGCCCCTGTGGTATCCAGCAGGGTCTTGTATAAAAACTACATGTCCCATGACTCCCTGCTGGTCTTCGGGGCACCTCCATACTGCAGGGAGGGCTCCATCTGGCGGCCTGGGGGTATTGGCCGTGATGACAAGTCGGCCACATCTCACAACTCCCAGGTACAATAATCCTCCAATGCTCCACTGCAGACCCCCCTCAAGCTGGGGAGGACTCATTCCGGCCCAGTCTCCCACTAGCAGAGCACTGGTTTTGGCCCAGTTTATTTTAGCCAATGATATTTTTTCATAAGTCCTTTGACAAGCTGTCAGCTTATCCACATCCTCCTGATTCCTGATGAGAACCACAATGTCATCTGCATAAGACGTAACTTTAAATGGCTTCACTGTATACTCTGGAATAGACAAACCACTCAGCACTCTTCACAACTCCTTCAAAAATGGCTCCAATGCCAGTGCGTACAGCATTCCAGAAAGAGAGCAGCCCTGTCGAACTCCTCTTTGAACTGTGAAAGGTGCACACAAGCCACCATTGACTTTCACTACACTAGAAATGTCACTATAAAGTAATTGAATATTTTTAACAAAACTCTCACCAAAACCAAAAGCCCTCATCACATCCCATAAATAGGAATGACTGACCCGATCAAAAGCTTTCTCTTGATCTAAGGAAAGTAAGCCAACTTTAAAATTAAGAAGCTCTGAGGAAGCCAAAATATCCCAAATTAAAAAAAATATTGTTAAAAATAGTTCTGTCAGGCACACAGTAGCTCTGATCTGGATGCACCACTTTAGTCAAAACAGTCTGTTGGTCAACGCTTTAGAAAAAATCTTATAGTCTGCGCACAGCAGTGACACAGGCCGCCAGTTTCTAATTTCATATAAATCTCCCTTTTTAGGAAGGAGGGTTATCACTGCTCTCCGACAGCTCTGGGGTAAGACATCCGTCCTGATACTCTGCGTGAAAACTTCCAGCAAGTCTGGACTAATGAGATCCCAAAAATCCTTATAAAATTCAACTGGGATCCCATCAGTACCCGGAACCTTGCCTACATTAAGCCCCCCCAAAGCACCTGAAAGTTCCGATAGTCACCGCTGCTTCCAAGTTTGTGACATCTCCCTTAGGAAGCTGAGGAAGATTTTGTAACAAATGACGGCATTCCTAGTCATCCTGAGCCGTCTCTGCAGCATACAAAGTCTTATAAAAGTCCCTCACTATCTCCCTGATCTCCACTGGCTGCTGTTGCTCTGTCCCATCTGCTGCCCGCAAACAATATAAAACTTTGCTTTGTGAGTTCTTCCTTTCAAGACTAAAACAATACTTTGTTGGTGCATCCATTTCATTTAGGCTCTGGAATCTTGATCTCACCAGAGCCCCTTTAACTCTGGTGTCCAACAGCTGGGCCAGACCCCTCTGTTTATCTTTAAGGCTCTCTGTAAGCTGTGTGTTTGGGCCAAAATTGAGAAGCCTCTGGATCTCTGTGACCTCAGCTTCTAATTTAGCCATCTCTGATTTAAAAAATTTAGTGACATTTCTAGTGTATTGCTGACACAACCCCTGAATCTGCACCTTCCCTAAATCCCACCATTGTTGCAGGCTGATGAACTCCCTTTTTAAATTTTCCACATGTTCCAAAGAAACCTGAACATTTCCTTGAAATTCTGATCTTGAAGTGGATTTGAAGTGCCAGTAAGCACTTTTAGAAGTGTAAGCTGTGATCAGACAGCCCAGTGGGTGTGATGGAGCTCGATTTGTACAGTCCAAGGTGATGCTTGAATGTATAAATGTGGTCCAGTCTGGCCAGGGACACCTTCCCACCGCTTACTCTCCCCCACGTGTATTGCCTGCTCTCCCCATTTTTTCTTCTCCATACATCCACCATCTCCATTCCCCTCAGTATTCTCAGCAGTTCTTGGGCTGAGCGAGGATGAGGCTCAATCCCGTTATTTCTATCTATTGGTGAGTCGACAGTACAGTTAAAGTCGCCTCCCAACACTACGAGTTCTTCTGAACTGCACTGCTCTAAAAGAGCTTCAACTTTCTTAAAAAAAACTGTACTCTGTCATCGCCATCATTCGGAGCGTAGACTTTTATGAAGCTAAAAAGCTTCCCGTGGATTTGTGCCTTCACTCTCAGTAATCTTCTCTCCAGTATGTTATCCACCCCACAGATGTCCGCATGGATGCTATTAGTCAACAGCACAGCCACACCAGCACTGACATTGGACCCATTACTGAAAAATATCCCACCACCCCAGTCCCGGCTCAACTCCCTCAGCTTTTCCTTATCGATATGAGTTTCTTGAAAAAAGCTTACATTAAGATTTTTCTGCCAGTATTTCTACCCCATTGATATTTAAGCTCCCAATTTTAATACTGGCCATAATCACAGATGATATAAAAAAAATTTCACGAGAAGAAGACCCCAGTTTAAAAAGGGGTGAATCCTACCATTCCTATTCATTTTGGTTATTCATTTTGGACTTTCTCATCAGTTTACTTAATATATTCTTTAATCTCACCAGCTCTTGTGAGGTGAACATTGCGGACGAGGATGGACTTTTTCCTAAACTGCGAACTGATGACACAAACAGATCAATATCTGGAAAGTATTTGGACTCATCAACTCCTTTTCGCACAGCGGTCTCCAATAGAATTTTTTTTATACTTTGGGCACTGTAGCCCCCTCTGTCTTTTAGGTCTTGTGCATCAGACTCCGTGGATGAATCAGAAATACTGCCTTCCTCTTCCTCACTTTCACTAGCTACTGTGGCGTCTTCCTCCGTCATAGCTGCTAACACTTCAAAGCTGCCCGCAGCGACGGGAAAGGCGGCCGCACTGCTCTCTCGGTCGACAACAGGCGATTCCGCCGCGATGTTGCTGCGCTTTTTCACAGAACCTCCTTCAACTGTACAATGGCACTTTTGAGCTGGTCGTTTAAACCTGTGATTGCTTTCAGCATCTTTAACTTCTTCCATTTCGATCGATCCCCAAACACTGTCATCCACAACAGCAAGTAGTTCTACTGTAACCCCACTACTCCCCTCCTCACTGTTCACAGTCTTGTCAACACGCGCGCCCTAACCGAAGCCCCCTCACTGGCTGATCTCACCGGTACTGAGGACACCGCGTGCGCTGCACTTTCTAGCGCTGATGAGGGTCCAGCCTGCTGTACGCCTTGTTCATGTTCTCCCTCTTTATGTTCCACTGTTTGATTACCCTGTTCAGGGCAATGTTTAACTAAATGCCCCCCACTGCCACACGCTAAACATTTCATCTCATCCGAAGTAACAAAAATGACGTAATCGTGGCCATCAAGCCTAAATCGCATAGTAATGTTAAGATCCTCGTCCATCTGGTTAAGCACCATATACATCTGCCTTCGAAAGGACAATACGTGTTTTATTGTAGGAGCTTTGCACCCAAGGGGACTATGTCGTATCTTTGATACCAGTCAACAGTGACGCAACAATCTCTTTCCAGCACTTCATTTCTTAAAAACGGTGGTACGTTTGACAAAATGACTTTACGGGCTGGAGCCACCAGTGGATACACTTGCACAGAAACACCATCGACTACGACTCCCTTTTCTATAAGCGTCGATACCAAATCAACAGAACTTAGAAATAATACTATTAATCCTCTCATTCGAGAAGCTCATTTAATGTATCCGCATCCTATAACTTCTCCCACTGCCAACACCCCACTCTCTAAAGGAATAAAATCCTCCGACACAAGTTTAACGCCATGCCGGCAAGTCAACTTTTCCAAACCTAAAACCATAGCGGCTGCCGTAGCATAAAGCCACACAATAAGTACTTTAAAACTTTTCCACCAACACTTAGAAAGAAAAGTAAGAAAATAGGAAATGTACTATACAGTATAATAGATAGATAGATAGATAGATAGATAGATAGATAGATAGATAGATAGATAGATAGATAGATAGATAGATGTGAAAGGCACTATATGATAGATACAGTAGATAGGTAGATAGACAGATGATAGATAGATAGATAGATAGATATTTTTTATTTTTAAAACAAACGCGTTTATTGATATAATTGTTAAAACAGCATATAACACCACCCAACAGACAAAAAAAAACACATATATACAGAAAAAATAATCTTATTCAATATAACAAATGAAGAACACATTTCCAAACCAATCTGTCCTACCACGCTCTAATTAAGTATATGTGTGGAGATATTATAACATCAAGATTAACTCGTCTTCTTCACATTCACAGAGCACACTATTTACACACCATATATCCCTAAACCTTTCCAAATTCTTTGTACATTTATAAAAATTAAAATCCACTAAGATTCTACTTTTACATAACAGTTTGAAGACCCCAATGGTATCCTGAAGCCCAGCCCCACTGATCTTATTTTTGCGGGTTTTCCATATTGTTAGTTTTGCTTGCCCTATGATAAAGTTCACCAGGTTCACATTATTTCCTGTTCGTTTTGTTGCCTTCCACCCAAATAAGAAGCCCACCTCGTTATAAACAAAACCCAATCTAACGATCAAGGGCACTATACTGTATGATAGATAGATAGATAGATAGATAGATAGATAGATAGATAGATAGATAGATAGATAGATAGATAGATAGATAGATAGATAGATAGGGCACTATACTGTATGATAGATAGATAGATAGATAGATAGATAGATAGATAGATAGATAGATAGATAGATAGATAGATAGATAGATAGATAGATAGATAGATAGATGCGAAAGGCACTAAATGATAGATAGATAGATGTGAAAGTCACTATATAATAGATAGATAGACCTCAGTTTGTCTGTCAGTTTGTCATAAATGATCATTACATTTGCCTTTCATGTCATAAGTGTCCACTCCCAAAGGCTCTTTGCACATTAAACTTCATACCTTCTGCTCCAGTCTTTAGCTGCAGTTGGTTCAAGTGGTTTTCCCTACTATAGTCCAGATCCAGCCTCTCAAAGGTCTTTACAATGTGAGATGTCAGTGCCTCTGGTCTGCAGTCATTAGGCCTTCTTTAGGACAGGTACAATGCTGAATGTTTCCGGCAGCAGTGACACTTTCAGAAGTCTTAAGCACAGGCTGGACCACTCAAAGCTGATCATCACAGGTCTGAAGAACTTCATCATTTTTCCTCCCTCAATTGATGTTGTTGAAAGGAAGTGCCTCTTCAGTCTGAAGGCATCTTAGAGGCTGCACTGCCTTCATCTAGGATGTTGCTGTCTGGCAGTGCCATTAACCCTTAACTCTTTTCCTCCCTAAAACAGGAAGTGAATAAGGGGGCCTTGGCTGGTACACCACATCTTTAAAGGGTCCTATAATTTCTTTTCACACTATATGCTCAACAATCTTTCATTTGAATCTTTTAATACCAATATAAATGTTTTAGAGTTGGAAGATTTTTTTTGTAAAATCCCAGATTCCACTGTCAAAAAGTAACATTGCTATGCATCAGTGAAGCACACTGTCATCTTTTAATTCCCCTCGATTAATTCGCTGCTGACTGTTTTTGTCTATCATTCTTCAAAAATAATCTGCTCTACCAAAATATTAGCATATCTTCATGAAATGCCTGACAGCTTTGATTTCCAGCTCCACTGTCTGCTTGATTGCTGTCACAACATGAGGATCATCCGGGCACTGATGAGCCATGACTATGTTTGCTGAGCTCAGTCTCTGCAGCTACCATTTTTTTTATTTTAAGCAGACTACTTTAAGAACTTTTGATGTTAAAGTGTTGTGCAGAAATGTTTCACAACTTTTAGATTATCTTTATTTTAAATGCAATTGTATATAAATCAAAAAGATAAAGATTGTGCAAAAACACAACCATAAAAATACATATGGAAATCATTTTCTGCCTTCTAAAATTTAGGATTTTAGAAAAGGGAAATAAATTAATGCATCTTGATAAAATGAAAAGTGTCTCTCCAGTTGCTATGTCTCTGTCATTCCAACAGATGGTGCATGACAAACATTTATAAATGCATTGCATTGGTCAGTCTAACACATGGCACATCACAGACATTAGCCCTGCTTTTGTGAATCCCATACCAAATGGCATATAATAGAGACATATGCATTGCATTTGTCATTCCAACCGATGGCACATCACAAACATTTGTAGTAATGCATTTTATTACACAAATGCTTGTGATATGCCACCTGTTAGAATGACAAATGCAATGCATTTTATTACTACATTAATTTCAAAATACTTTCCAGTAGGCAGTGCACTTCAAACATAAATGTTGAGGTCCACGTTGATTACTTAGAGTTCAACTCACACAGTTAGTGAAATAAATTAAATGATAAGGGATTACTTTATGAGGTTAAAACTGTACACTTGTTCTGGTGTACTACAAAGCCCTCTCTTATAAGTAATTTACATTAAACTGAAATTATCCTGGATTACAATAAAAGACCAGGAATAAAATCATGCAAAAACCAAAAGTAAAAACATTTTGTAAATTATACATGGAATATTCATATAAAGAAGAAATTCTAATAGAGCAGTATGAAAAGCTTTGTGTTAGATGCCGCCCTGTTTGGTCAGGAAATCACAAGTGCAGTCCATCCCAGGTCGCACATTAGGCAAGTGGCAGTGGTCATCCGCAAATTCACGACATCTGGATTGCAAGGAACTTCCTTTACAGCAAATTCCAAAGGGAGAACTCTTCTACTCAGCCACGCAGGAACTGCACGTAAGCATTGCAAAGTGGTGCGCTTCATGGTGACATCAGATGAGCTCTCTCAGCACCCACCTCCTGTGCTGCATTGCTACGCTTCACCTGTCTATGGTGCAAATCTTGCCGACTATGCCAAGTGTTCTGGACTCACAGCACAATCCAAGGCAAAGGGTCACAGATTTTGTATTGTGGTAAATGCTGGTGGTCAGCTACAAACCTGCATCCTCTTGATTACAAGGCCCTTCAGAAACAGCTCCGTCACAGCGAGAGCAATAACAGAACTCTTACTGTATGTTGGGGTGTGCAGGCACCGCCGGTAAGCACTGCTAGTAAAGCACTTCGTGGTGACATCTGCTGAGGTATCTCTCTGTCACTCAGTCCCCACTTTCTGAGCAGCATTGCCACTTGGCTCCACGTCTCCATGGTGCAAATCCTGCCGACTATGTCAAGTGTTCCGGACTCACAGCACAATCCAAGGCGAAGGGTCACAATCTGTGGTCTCCCTGACAGACAGACACTCAGTCCATTATCAGGACACCACAGGCTCATCCACCTTCATATCTCTGAGTTTACCCCTTAACAGAGATGGCAGGGTGGTATTGAAGGTGCTGGAGAAATCAAAAAACAGAATTGTCACAGAGCTGCCAGCTTTAAGCAGGTGAGAATGAGCCTTATGGAGCAGACAGATAATTGTATCCTTCACTGCAGTCTTTCTGTGATAGACAAACCGCAGTGAGTCTAGGTGATCTTCCACAAAAGGACTTGTACATTGACCTTAATTTGTTTATCTAGTGACCAGAAGGAATCAGAAATTATGGCTGTAAATGCATTCCTTGGGATTAATAAAGTATCTATCTATCTATCTATCTATCTATCTATCTATCTATCTATCTATCTATCTATCTATCTATCTATCTATCTATCTATCTATCTATCTATCTATCTATCTATCTACTGTCCTCATCCCCAGCTCTTCTAAAGCAAAAACCTTTGGGGTTCTGTTAACTGTTCGTATGATGGCTGGTACCCTGGTGGCTTTTCCTCTAGATGGGTTCTGTTCTCCCCAGAGTACACTCTCTTTACATATATCACCTTTTTTATGTTTAAAGCCCAATTTGTCCCAGGGAAGCATTCAAATTATACTAGCAAAGGAGCTTATTGAAAAAATTGGAGGGCACAATCTTATCTGTCATTAAAGCTGTAAATGTTTTTTCACTTACTTTACCTTTATCTAAATATACTGTTTCAATGAAGATCAAGTCTTGATATGTCCACATATGTTCCATTTCACTTACTTTTTCACATGTCATTTTAAGGATGTACCTTGTGCCATCCACATGCCCCTCCAGAACTGCTCTTTACCTTACACATACTACAACTAGGGTATGCATTGGGTTCCTGTGCGAGTCAGTTTGATTAAGTGGGCATCCAAAAAGGACAGATAGTATAGATGGGCTATTTACTGCCTTGATTTATGGCTTACAGACCTGACCACATAATGAAAATCAGATCCCAGGTAATGGCTGACAACTGAAGTGATAGGAGTAATGCAGGAAAGACATCTTCTTTCAAAATGTAGTAAGTCCAGAAGAGCGCTTGGAAAGAACATACTGAATAAGAAAAGCATGAAACTTAAGCATTTAAAAAACGTTTTAATGAGAACAGCGTGTTCAGCAGAAGAACGTTCTACTAACCTTTCCAAAGTGATGTCAAGTTAACTTGTCCCAAAGTGCTGTTTTCAGTGTGACCACATCTGTTTTTCTGTGAAATGAATACTTTCTAATATATGAGTGAAGTTAACTTTTAATCATCTTCACGTGTCCTTGCGCCTATGTTTTAGAATGTATATTATAATAATAATCAATAATAAATAATCATTTATTCTCTTTATGATTTTAAACTTTCTGGTCTCTTAACCTCTTAACCTTAAGTTCTTCTGTCGTCTGTCATGGCTCAAGACCCACACAGTCTACCCACTTTATTTATGTGGACATCCACACTTGGTTACATAGGTCCAGGGTTCAGATTTTAAAAACTTGCGTACGCAGAACATTTCCCAGGCAAAAGTCAATTTATATAACAGGAAACTTGCATATTTAGTTATGACCACTGTGACTGATCTGTACGCACAACATTTTGGATAAACGTGGTAAAGGATGACACTCTTGATCAAGTAGGGTGTGATGAGACGTGTTAGGTCCATGGTGATGCTGACGCTTGCACTTGAGTGCGTAGTTGTTTCCAATTTTCTCATTGGATACCGCACCCATGAACGTATAAGGGTGAGAGCCTGAGCAAGGAAAATAAGGAGAGACAGGTGTAAGAAAGGGAGGCACATATAAAATAAAAAGACTTTTATTTTTCTTCAGCTGGAGGGCACGTCTTCACCGTAATCCCCCCAGCCACAACACAGTCCCAAGCACTAAACACTGAAGTCAAAAACACTCCTCTCTCTTTCACCACCACTCCTCCACAGCTTTGTCCTCCTTCCACCTGACTCTGATTGTTGAGTGGTGGTTGCTGGCTCCTTTTATGGCCCTCCCGGAAGTGCTCCAGGAGCTTGATCACCTGTTTCCAGTTGCACTCCTGGGTGGGGCTGAAGAATAGTCCAGCTGGGCTCAGGGACCCATGCCGCGTCCCCTGGTGGCCACCCCAGGCCCCAACAGGGCTGTGGAGAACTCCATCTCCCATGAAGCCCTGCGGGAGACTGAGGCACTGCTCCAACCCAAGGGGGCGGACATCCAGCGTCCAGGGGGAGGTACTGCACTGTCCAGGGCTGCTCTCCCTGAACAAACATCGAAGGGGCGTCCCGGCCGGGCATGGAACCTGGCCGTATGCCACACAGGAAAAGAGGGGAAAAGAAGACAGATTTGGGGTGTCCGAGGAGCGCATGCTGGCAAAGTGACCCAGTGAAGAAGCGAGTGATCAGCACTCCAGGGTGTGAAGCCAACCCGGACACAGCCAGGCAGGAGACAGGTTTTGCCACACTACACCCATTTATTTACAGTTCTGTGTACATACACCAGCACCAAGACACAAGGCTGACAACCCAACAGTCCCTTCTCTGCCGCCAATCCATCCACCTCCCCTCCTACTTAGGCTTTGTCCACTTCCTCCCGACTCCGGCCCTCTGAGTTGTGGCAGCTGTCCCCTTTTATAGAGCACCCGGAAGTACTCCAGCTCCTCCATGATCTCCTTCTGGCTTCACTTCCAGGTGTGATGACAGCCCAGCAGTGGAGGGTCCCAGCAGGGTTAGCTTCCCTGCTCCTTGGCACTGTAGCAAGCCAGGGTGTGCTGCCCTCTGTTGTCCCAGGGGAGACATTGCCCTGTGTAAGCTCCTTCCCCCGGTCCTGCCATTACAGAGGTGTCCAGGCCGGGTAAGAATCCCAGCTGCCCATTACAAGGGGTAGATCATATTCCATCAGTCATTTCAGACGTTGTAGGGCATCTCTCTCCTAGGAGGTTTTATTTTGCCGACATGCTCGTATCGCTTGTGTATTAGCGGCTATGCGACTTTGTATTTCTTCTGAGGTTTCGTTTGGCCGACATGCTGGCCTCGCTTGTGCATTAGTGGCTAAGCAAGTGTCTCTTTCCTTGGACGTGGAACCCTTACCCCAACTCCACCTCTCACTTCTGGGCTGGACATACACATACACACACACACACTTCCACGCATAGACGTTTATATATAAGAAAATTCTCCAACTTCCTGTGTAGGTAGAAGGCTGAAATTTGGCAGGCTCATTCCTTACAGCTTACTTAAAAAAGTTAAGCAGGTTTCATTTTGAAATTCTACACGTAATGGTCATAACGGTCAACAACGTCCGCCATGTTGAACTTTCTTATTTATGGCCCAATCTTCTCGAAATTTGATAGGCGGCTTCCCTGCACTAACTGAAACCAATGTACGTACTTATTTTGGTGGTATGATGCCACTGTCGGCCGCCATATTGAACTTTTCAACAGTCTTTGTTACTTATGGGCCCATCTTCAAGAAATTTGGTACACGGGTTCCCAACGCTGACTGAATCCTACTTACGTACATATATACGTCCATAGCCTGTAGCTCGGTCACCGTGTGAGGTGGCGTTGGGTCCCCCATCCCAACGCCTCCCACGTTGTTGGCTGCCTGCCTATATAAGATCGTCCTGTTGCTCAGGTCTCTACATTCCCTTCCTTGCTTCGCCACGGGATTCACGTCTCCCTACTGATAACTACAGCCTTTCTGTTTAATCCACGGCTTCTCTGCTGTTTTATTGTTTGTTTATTACAATTATAGTTATTGTATAGGTATTTTAGACTTGCTTTACATTGCTCAGGTACCCATTTCTTTTATCATTCCAACCCCCAATAACATGTCTATCGAGGTGATCACCATCGATCAAAGAACTGTCACATACCGAGTGGTTTCCATGCCCGGAGATGGCACCTACCTTTTCCATTCTCTTTGTTACATATTGCATGGCCATATCAGGCTCACTCTTGATATCCGGAGGAACATTGTGTCTTATGTATTGAATGACTGGGACAGGTTCAAGATGTGGACTGATGACGGTACAGGAGATAATTATACTACACAGGAGCACTAGAAGAGTGAAATGCTTAAGCCCTTCACCTATGGTTCTGCATGTGAGTTGATGGCTGCCGCTGAATTGTTCGGTTGTCGCTTTCAAGTGTACCAAAATGGCCAAATATTTTACACCTTTGGACAACCGCCAATGCCTCTTAAACATCTTAGATTCACAGGTGACGATTTCAGTAGTGGACACTTTGATGTTTATATATACTGCTCAAAAGAATTAAAGGAACACTTTTTAATCAGAGTATAGCATAAAGTCAATGAAACTTATGGGATATTAATCTGGTCAGTTAAGTAGCAGAGGGGTTGTTAATCAGTTTCAGCTGCTGTGGTGTTAATGAAATTAACAACAGATGCACTAGAGGGGCAACAATGAGATGACCCCAAAACAGGAATGGTTTAACAGGTGGAGGCCACTGACATTTTCCCTCCTCATATTTTCTGACTGTTTCTTCACTAGTTTTGCATTTGGCTACAGTCAGTGTCACTACTGGTAGCATGAGCGATACCTGGACCCTACAGAGGTTGCACAGGTAGTCCAACTTCTCCAGGATGGCACATCAATACGTGTCATTGCCAGAAGGTTTGCTGTGTCTCCCTGCACAGTCTCAAGGGCATGGAGGAGATTCTAGGAGACAAGCAGTTACTCTAGGAGAGCTGGAGAGGGCCATAGAAGGTCCATAACCCATCAGCAGGACCAGTATCTGCTCCTTTGGGCAAGGAGGAACAGGATGAGCACTGCCAGAGCCCTACAAAATGACCTCCAGCAGGCCACTGGTGTGAATGTCTCTGACCAAACAACCAGAAAGACTTCATGAGGGTGACCCAAGGGCCCCATGTCCTCTAATGGGCCCTGAGCTCACTGCCCAGCAGCATGCAGCTCGATTGGCATTCACCATAGAATACCAGAATTGGCAGATGCACCACTGGTGCCCTGTGCTTTTACAGATGAGAGCAGGTTCACCCTGAGCACGTGACAGAAGTGAAAGGGTCTGGAGAAGCCATGGAGAACATTATGCTGCCTGTAACATCATTCAGCATGAGCAGTTTGGTGGTGGGTTAATGATTGTCTGGGGAGGCATATCCATGGAGGGTCACACAGACCGCTACAGGCTTGACAAAGGCACCTTGGCTGCCATTAGGTATCAGGATGAAATCCTTGGACCCATTGTCAGACCCTATGCTGGTACAGTGGCTCCTGGTGCACGACAATTCCTGGCCTCATGTGGTGAGAGTATGCAGGCAGTTCCTGGAGGATGAAGGAATTGATACCATTGACTGGCCACCACACTTTCCTGACCTAAATCCAATAGAACACCTCTGGGACATTATGTTTTGGTCCATCCAATGCCACCAGGTTGCACCTCAGACTGTCCAGGAGCTCAGTGATGCCCTGGTCCAGATCTGGGAGGAGATCCCCACAACACCATCTGTCATCTCATTAGAAGCATGCACCGATGTTGTCAGGCATGTATACAAGAACACAGGGGCCATACAAAGTGCTGCATACAATTTTGAGTTGCTGCAATTAAATTTTGGCAAAATGGACTAGCCTGCCACATAATTTTTTCACTCTGATTTTTGGGCATCTTTGAATTCAGGGCTCTGTAGGTTGATCATTTTCATTTCCATCAAACGATGTGGCATCCTTTCGCTCCTAACACATTACCCAGTCTATATCAGTATAGATATTCAGGAGGATTTATTTTTCCCATTGAGATCTGATGTGTTTTCAAAGTGTTCCTTTAATTTTTTTGAGCAGTTTATATATATATATATATATATATATATATATATATATATATATATATATATATATATATATATATATATACAGGTATATATACATATGACAGCAACACTCATCACTCACAACAGTGACAAAACAATTACATTGACAATCATGTTACGTTATTTTCAAAATGTTTCCTTTTCTTTTCATTACTTCTTTAACACACTACTTCTCCTGCATGGCTGGTATTTTACTAGTCTATATATATAATTCACTAAGGCATGCAAGACACTGAGGGCACGCAAGACACTTAGCTAAGCAAGACAGAGCCCCGCCTGCAACTCTAAGACCATGGGATATGCTCGACAGAGCCCCGCCCACCAACTCTAACCCTCCTACAGCGTCATGGGATACGCACAACAGAGCCACGCACACCAACTGTAACCATCCTCCTGAGTCCAGCGTCGATCTCGAGG
This sequence comes from Polypterus senegalus, assembly GCF_016835505.1. NCBI lineage: Eukaryota > Metazoa > Chordata > Cladistia > Polypteriformes > Polypteridae > Polypterus > Polypterus senegalus. The sequence continues at coordinate 298,928,612 of NC_053155.1, forward strand.
CACGCAACAACTCACCAAACACAGCAACTCACCAAACACAGCCTCAGTCACTTTCGTCTGTGCAAAAGTCCACATGCACCACTGAGCCATGTTGACTTTACACCGCACACAAGACAGAGAGCCCTGCCCACCAACTCACAGAGCCCTTCCCACCAACTCTAAGACCATGGGATACGCACGCATTTAGTGTATAAATGGATATAAATAATTGCATGTAAACGATTCGCCAAAATCTGTTGTATGTAAACGATACTGTTTAAAACGTTATTGTTTTTTCATCAGAAAACCCGGTTTCCACGTCTACCTGTATTAGTTTAAATGGCACTTTTACCACTCGCAATAGGGCAGACGTGCTGACTTATCGTGTTGACTGGGCAACATGTCTATGTTTTCCGTAGCCTGCTACAGGAAGGTACTCTCGACCATTGGCATTGGTTTCGCTCCTTGCTATTTTCGTTATACTGCGACGGTGGTTTCCTAAGCCTTTGTTATACTGAATTCCTTTCTCACCGTTTTCCGTTCCTATTCTTACACCACCATATGTTACTGCGGGCTACGGCTAGTATATTATAATACAATAATAACAATAATTCTTTACATTTACATAGCACTTTTCTCACTACTCAAAGTACTTCAGTGAGTGGGGAGAAACTTCAACACCATCTATGTGCAGCATCCACCTGGATGATGTGATGACAGCCATTTTGTGCCGATACACTCACCACACATGAGCTATTAGGCAGTGAAGTGGTGAGAGAGATAGTCAATTAGAGAGAGGGGATGATTAGGGAGCCAGAATGACTTGACGGGGTGGGCAATTTAGCCAGGACATCGGGATATATATGAGGGATTTTTTAAGACCACAAAGAGTCTAAACCTCATTTTTTTGTCTCATCTGAAGGACAGTGCCATTTCTAGAGCACAGTGTCTCTGTCACTGCACTGGGGCATTGGGATCCACAATCAGACCACAGGGTAAGCACACCAACACCTCTTCCAGCAGCAACCCAAGCTTTTCCTGGTTAGTCCAAACTACTGGCCGGGCCTGAACATGATTAGTTTCAGGGGGATGACCTGTTCTGAAGTGCAGGTGGTATGACTGCTGGCCACGCAATATCTCACAAGATGAGGTAAAATAACATCATGGAGTCTTTACAAGACCCTGATGTTGACAGAAGATCTCAGTTCTCTCCTGAGGATTAAGAGCATTTAGCAAATAGATGGATGATGAAGAGCAGAATAGAACAGAATAAGCCTGGTCATTACCTGTGTGGACTCTTCAGATGCCCGACTAAGTTAGCATCCTCCATAAGCCTACAACATGGCGTTAGGTTGATAGATGACTTTAAACTGGCTCAGTATAACTGAGTTTGTGTATTTGAATCTCTCCTCCAACAACTTGACTCCCCATCCAGTTTTGCTTCCAGCTTTGCTCCCAGTACTGCTGGGGTTGACTCTGACTCCTCTCAACCATAAAACCTCATCAGGTGGGTTCCTTAAACAAAAGGACGGATGATCGTGTTTTACTTAAAGCATTTCAACTTAATAAATCTCATTTATTTGGTCACAGAGTGACACTGAATTAGTTAAAGGTTGATTCTCAGTCTCCCATATGAAATAAAGAAGAAAGAATAAATTGTTCTCCGCCGCATAGCAGAGACTGAAGATAATATCTAAATAACATCTGTAGCGCTGGGGTTTCACATTTAGTTGTTGTTTCCAAAACTTAATTTAAAACACATAGCGGCCCATTTTTCAGCTTTTTCAAGGCAGTGTAATATTTAAAGACGGCTGAGCCTCTTATCTGCCAATTGGCTACACTTGTATTTTCTGCAGTGTGCAATTTCCCATTCCAAGGACAGGACACTCCCAATGTTGCAAATAAGCAAGATAAGGATTTTTACTTCTTGTTTTCTATTTCCATTTTGTATTTTGACAGCGTGATTCAGAGAGGTGCTACGGGCGAAAGAAAGGAGGACGATGTTCATCTGAGTAGCTGTTGTTTCTGTAACGGGAAAAGAAGACTCAACGACTGATTTGTAGCAGGAATTCAGAACTAGAAATTTGCCTACATGACACGTGCCTGGGCACTGTGCAGTTTATCCTCAATGTTACCCCACATCATATAACATTCAAGTATTGAGCCAGCTTAATCCTATTCCAGGTGCAACGCAGGATTTAGCTCTGGATCAGGCACTACAGTATATCAATCATGCGCACTGACGTGGGTATTAAACAAAATGGGGTGCAGAGAAACAAAACAAATCCTCCAATTGTCTAAACTTGCATTTTTTCTGCAACAGGGTGCAAGATGTCTGAGCCTATCCCACTAGTAAGGAAGAAACCAACCCTAGATAGGATGCCATTCCATACATTTAACACCCGATCCACACTCCATGTCACCATCTTATTCTTCATGCGACTGCTAGACTTTCTCACTCCTTGTTACCGTCTTGTTCCTCACAAGCTTGCTGGGCTTCCTCATGAGTCTGCTTAACTCTTTGAAGGCTAATATTTTTCCCAAAAAACTCAGTTTTTCTGAATAGCACACAAAGCAATGGTTTCACACAAAAATCGACATAAAACATCTGTTGCTGTGTGCTGTGGCTGCCGTGGGTGTCTGTTCACCGTCAGTAACGGCTTCACAGGAGCGGTTCAACGGCCAGCAGGAATGTGCGGTGGGATGGCTGCCTGGCTGTCTTCGTGCAACATGTGGATGGCGGTGGCAGTCGCAGTGCAGCACAGTCTGGTTTGTACCTCCTGTCATCGTAAGTGGTGGTCCTCCCAGGCGAATGCGGAGCAGGTACATGAACATGTTCAGCACCACAATTAGCTGGGGACCGATCAGATGACGCTGGTACCTTACTTTCATTTTCGATCTCCAGATCAATTGCACCAAAATGGAAGTCCAACAAGTTAGAGTCTGATTCAGCTGTAACACGCAAAACGTTGTCCACGGAGTATTTTTGCTTTGCACATTTGCTTTGGTCTCTCGCCAGATGTTGATGTCATTTTAGAGGTTGTTTGCTCTTGCACACGCAGGGAATCGAGGTCAAATCCATGAAGCTAACTTTCCTTTTAACAAAGAAAGTCAAACTAAAATGTAATGGCGGGTCTTGTCGCAGTTTACAGCTGATCACCTCTGAATTTCGACAAAAGTCGACATCTACCCTGAAAGAGTTAACTTCCTCACTCCGTGACACCATCTTGTTCCTCATGAGCCCGCACGGCTTCCTCATGAACCTTATTAGCTTCCTCCCTCCATATTACCATCTTATTCCTCATGAGCCTGCTGGGCTTCCTTACTTCATGTCACTATCTTGTTCCTCACAAGCCTGCTAGGTTTCCTCTCAAGACTTCTTAGCTTCCTTGCCCCACATCACCATTTTCTTTTTCATGAACTTGCTGGGCTTCCTCACTTGATGTTACCATCTTACTTCTCACAATCCTGTTGGACCTGCCTGGGTGACTAAGGAGATAAACATTGAAACTTGTGCCTGCTTCAGAAAGAATGCAGATCCCTTTACTTTTTACACATTTATTTTGTTGCAGTCTTGTACTAAATTCATTTAAATTCATTTTTCCCCTCATCAAATGACACAAAATCCTAAAAACATGATTTTAGAAATTTTTGAAAATGTATTAAAAATGAAAAACTGAACTACCATAATGAAATGAGTATTTAGACCCTGTACTCAGTACTTCGTTGAAGCAGCTTTGGCAGCCATTCCAGCACAGAGCCTTCTTGAGTCTGATGTGACAAACGTCACACATCAAGATTTGGGGATTTTCTCTCGTTCTTGTCTGCAGATCCTCCAAAGTTCTGTAGGGCTGCATGGAGCCCATCAGTGGACAGTTATTTTCAGGTCTCTCCAGAGCTGTTTATTTAGGTTCAAGTCCAGGCTCTGGCTGGGCTACTCAAGGACATTCCCAGAGTTTTCTCTTAGCCACTCCTGTGTTGTCTTTGCTTTGTGCTTAGGCTCACTGTCCTGTTGGAATGGAAAGTTTTGGCCCACTCTGTGGTCCAGAATACCGTAGATCCCGTTATATAAGCCGAGAATTTCGTCCTAGATTTTTGCTTGGAGTTTGGGGGTCGGTTTATACAACGAGTATCGTTTCAGATTCAAGATTTCCAGCGCAATGCCGGTTTTGCCGATGAATACGGAAGTAAATAATGACGAAACCACAGAGCCATCTTTCAGATGAAGAAGTAACTTTGCATGCCGGTACTTTAAATTAAATAAAGAATTTATTCAAAAAGTGTTTTAGTTGTTGATTTTTTAAATAAAATTTATAATAAATTATCGGGAAGTTTAAAATGAAATTTTTTGTTTTGATTTACGATCGACATCTTGCGTTACGAAACGGATGCGGTCACGTGTATCTGCTTGCGATTGTAAACCAACAACCGAGAGCGTTAGTAGCGTCAGTCGGAGCCCAGATACATTTGTTTGTGGATGTAATTTCAGTGATTTACCTATATATATAATTCATTAAGACCATGCAAGCAAGACACATAATTGCTAAGGAAGGAAGAGAAGGTAAAAGTAAGCGATCGCAATCGAAACAAAGATGGACATTGTGAGGAAATATCTCCTCCCTTACTGCAGCCCAAAGATGTCAAATTAAATGGTGAGTACAGTATGAAATTGTTTCTAGAATAGAATGCCTTTTATTGTCGCTATACGCAGCTACAATGAGATTAAAAGCAGCTCCTTCAGTGCAGAAAAAGTTCTGTATAGGGCTTGTATGGTTGTTTTTAGCCTTAGCATAACGCGGATCAGCGCCCCGCTTCTGCTTTCTTTCCCTCCTCCGTCTGTGTCATCTCCTAGACCCGACAACAATCCACGGAGAGCCCGCTGGTCTCGCTATGTTGTCTGGGATGTTGTGCGTGTGATGAAAAACACTCAAAACAGATGTCTGGCTCTGGACACCGATGTCTATAAGGTTCTGAATGGTGTAGCGGATGTTCGCCAAACCGATCGTGCACAAACAAGGACAAAAAAAAAAAAGTACAAAAACAACAAAAAAGTGCACTGAAAAGGAAAGCCCTGAGCCGCTGCGACCATGCATGCCGCCATGCTCCTAGCTTAATCGAAGTAGGCTAGGCACTTTTTATAACTTTTGGTTAGTACATTAGAAAAATTATTGGTGTTTTGGTAAATTATGCACATTATATTATATATCAAAAATGCCGGCAGTCTCAAATTCTCACCGATAAACATTATAAATATACCCGAAGAGACACTTTTAAGGAAATTTAGAAAATTTTGCTTGGAGAAGGGGGTCGGCTTAAATACCGGTCATCGGCAAATACATATAATTTAGTAGGTAGAGAAGGGGGTCGGCTAATATACCGGGTCGGCCTGTATTCCGGGATCTACGGTAGTCACAAGCAGGTGTTCAGTAAGGATATGTTGGTACTTTGCTTTGGTTAGTTTTCCCTCAACCCTGATTCCTCTCCCATTCCCTGTTGCTGAAAAACAACCCCACAGCATGATGCTGTTGATGTGACACTTAAAACTGAGGCCAAGTGAAGTTTTATTTTCATGAGACCAGAGACTCTTCTTTCTCATAGTATGAAAGTCCTTCAGGTGGTGCAAAGACTTTAACCTGTGGTCTGGCTACTCTGTCATAAAGCCCAGAGTGGATGTCTTGATTCCTTGACGTGTCTCCTTCGGTTACACCATACTCAACAATGTAAATAGTCTTATTAGCCTTTTTCTTGGGTTATAAACCAACTGAAAATTGAAAGTAACATTTATTCAGTGTTTAATGTTCTTCATCTTTCAATTGTTTTTTAGGCTTTTGATGATCAGAGTCCAGTCAGAGGTCACCACCACATCCTAAGCCATCTGTTCTGAGTGGTCTGTTTCTCATTCATTCCAGTTACTTGTACCCCTGCAGGTATCACCTCCATGTTCTCGGTTGACAAATCCATCAGGCCTCTCTTTTTAGATGGTGGAGCCAACTTGAATGTCTTTATACCTAAGGAACAAAACTTCTGCTTCAATTGAAACAAATCAAGAATGTACGCCGGTGTGTTTTCAGCGCTTCTTATTAAACGATTTTATTTAACTTGACTCCTCTGTCTGTTTGTTTGTCTGGGTCAAATCTTGCAACTGATTTTGAAACCACTTTTGGTGAAGCGAATTTCTTCAAATTTTCCATACGTGTTCAGTATCGATGATAATACAATAATCTGACAAAGCCGATGCAATTACGCAACAAATTTTGCTGTGATTAATTTAGTGAGAAGTCAAGCAAAATGACACCTTTTATGGCCTAACTAAAAAGATTACAATATGCAAATAGTTAGCCAATAAAAGGTGTCATTTTGCTTGACTTCTCACTACATTCATAATGGCTAATGCAGTACAACACCCTAGTACTACAGCAGTAACTAATGGTTATGCAATTTCAATTAAAGCACACACAACAAGAATATCGTGAGATATAGGAATGTACAAGTGAGAGACTCTAATCAGAATATAAGTTTAATATGCCACTGTGCTCGGTGCAAATATTTTAAATCTACTTTTTCTTTCTACTCACATGTACAGCTAACACAAAGTCAGATTTAGCACATAGGAGTTCACCATATAAGAACTAATAGGTAAGCTTTTTAAGATAAGATAAGGTAAGGACAACTGCAAAACGGCCATTATGCTATTTCTTTGTGTCAGAGTCAGCACGACATTGAATCTTCTTTTCCGTGGTTGGAATGGCATGATTTACCTAAGTGGGGGCCTGCACATGGAGAATGAGTATAAAGCCTTGGCACATTACCCGGCACACCTTGGATGGAAGATACCGTCATCTGATCCTGAAAATCCTTCCAGCGCAGCGACGAAAATGGCAGACTCTACACATCGGGCTCCCACTACCAGAAGGTCTTGTCATGGCTTCCTCATCTGTTATGCAGCATAAACCGTTGTTAAAGAAAGCCATTTCTCCTATGTCATTTCGTACCGCTGTATCACTAAGGGAGGCGTATCGCCTTTTATATTATATCTATATAGTTTCGGATTATGTAACACACCGCAATTACAAAAAGAAATCATTCCAACCAGGGAGCTAGCGCCCCCTGCTGGATACAGAGACACACCAGATTGCCCCCCACTTGCCTCTACCAGTGAGTGGAGTGGATAAATACATGTGCCGACTTTACTTGTTTACTCTTGCAGAGGAGCAGCATTGATGATCATGGTGGGGAAGTATTGGTGTAAGCTTGCCGTTCTGTCGTCGCTATTTTTTTTTCACAGCAACCAAGCGCTAATCCCATAAGAGCCTGAAGAGAAAAATAGAGATCGAAATATAATTCTGCAAAGAAGATATATTATGCAATACTTTTAAAGAAGCTTTCCATTTATGAAAAATGATTAAAGAAGAATCATTTGCAAAATCCTCAAAATCTAAAAAATAAAAAATAAAATATATAATATATTTAAGTAAAACAATTTTATTTACTTTAGCTATGAATGCACTAAAAAGCAAAAAATACATTTTTCTTTAACCACAATTTTCATGGTTATATGTGACTAAATAAAATCGTAGGGCACACATAAAATAATTAATTCAGTCAATTAATAAAATAGCTCCTTTCAACATAAAATATAACAAAAATATGACATTGTAATTCCCCACCATGCTAAACAAGTTTCAAAAATTGATTGAATCCAATAACAGTAAACATGATTGCAGACATGAGCTGTTGCTTGGTTTTATTGTGTCCTACAAATTAAAATAAGCTTCTCTATTTCTTTTAAGTCTAGCAACAGAAAGCACCCAAAGCAAGGGTCTCACACATAAATCCACGTGAAATATCAGTTGCTGGGTGCTGTGGCCAACAGTTCACAGTCTCCTGTGGCTCGAGATGCTCACGGGCAGCATGACGGCTGCCAGGCTTTCTTCGTGTGACAGGAATGGGGATGGCAGATCACATTCGGATTTCGACAGGTCAGAATCCAATTCAGTGATAATATACAAAACGTTGTCCACGGAGTAGTTTGCTTTGTGCATTCACTTTGATCTCTAACCAGACGTCGATGCCATTTTTATTGTTGTTTGCTCTTCACTACTCCCTGCAAGCGCATGGGAATCTTGGTCAGACTAACGAAGCTAACTTTCCTTCTAGTAAAGAGAGTCAAACTAAAACGTAATGGTGGGTTTTGTCACCGTTTCCAGTTGCTTACTGCTGTCAACCCCTCCTGCTGACAAAAGTCGACATCCGCCCTGAAAGAGTTAAGTGTAGTCACTCATCAGAGGACAAAGTGGCATAGCCACGGACTGAATTCCAAGTAGCAGCCATTGTCCAATGTTAAACAAACTTGACCCTAAGCCTAACCCCCAATCGTACTTCCCACTGTACCGTATATACTCACGTATAAGTCGGGTCTTGAAACCCAAAAAATCGATCATAAAATCAGACCCCGACTTATATGTCTGTTCAAAAATGCAACACTTACATTGTCTTGCCTCCTCCAATCTCGTATCATTTTCTCAGGCGCATCAAATTTTGTTGCAGCTGCACAGTTACCAATTTCGTTCGCTGCTTCAACAACGTTTAATTTAAAACCAGCTTCATATTTTCTTCTGATCGAACCCTCCATCGTAGATAAGGGATGCTCTTACGATAAAGGTGTATGAGGGTGTGAGATCCAAAAAACACAAATCAGTGCAAATGTCAGTTCGGAATAGTTCGGGTATTACTGTGTGGTCACATAGGCACAACAGACAGAGAGAGAGGGGTTGGGAGCACACGCTGATACATCGCATTGCCGCACCCACATAGTGTGCTCCGTGGTTACTCTCTCAGGAGGGCATATCATAAACTTTTGGACCGATAGCGTGAGTTTTCCACATTCGACTTAAATGACCGACATTATAAAATATTAGAAATTATATGGTAAAATCAACTCCTGACTTATCCGCAGGAGAACTTATCCATGAGTACATACCGTAGATGCTTTTCACAGTCCATTGATTCAGTTAATCAACAAACCATCCAACTTATTAATATGCGTGATTAAATATGTATTAGGGAAACCACAGGAAACCCAGAAATACAAAATAGTGTTCACCGCTCCTACACAGTAAGGAGTTACAGCAATTATGGAATCTAATCTTACACAAAAAAGCACAAATTCTTGATTCATGAGAGCAGATGAATTGATGGCTATAAGAGAGGAAGTGTAGATGATGGATGGGACTTGAATTTCAGCCATCAGTGACAAAGGGGTCAACATTTCAAACACGCATAAATATTTGCTTTCTTCCCTTAACCTATTATACAAATGAAATCGGGCGATGACAGGTACTTAGGATAGCTTATAAATAAAATTACATTTACAATTCCCCTCTCCCTCACAATTCTGAAGTGTTTATATTTAAGAAATTCCTTACATGAACATGAAGGGTTAACAGCAGACACATTTTTCTTAATTAGAGGTCACTGTATCTCAATCAGCAAAAGCAAACCTCCCCAGGCACTAAATCTGACAAATTTACTGCAGTCGCTCTCGTCTGCCCTCTTAAATCTGCCACACTCACACGTAGGGCTACATTCCAGCCTCACGATTCACCTCAGGATCTTTACTGTCCAAAGGATTTCCTTTAGGGTCTTTTTGGCACAAGCCTTGATGAAATTATTTGCTGCTTTGACCTATTCATGTGTTAGCATTTTCCATCAAAGGATACCATCATTGTATTGTCATCTCAGTTGGTTTGCTCTGCCTATCCTGATGGATGCCATCCTGAGATGTAAGCCAGTGCTGCTTACACAGTGAATGATATCAAAGACCACTTCTTAAAGCCCCATTCTTCTTCTCTCTAACCTTTCTGTTTTTCTAAGTATGGCACTCATCCAAGTATGCATTTTTTGAGCCCGCTTAGTCCAACACAGGCTGACAGGGAACTGAACCTTGTGCTAGTTATACCAGCAAGGTGGGGACCGGCACTGGATGAGATGCCAGGGCATTGCAAATCATTCACTCTCACTTCTGCAGTGCCTATTTGGCAGTTTATATTTATGATGTAAACTGAACACTGGGAGCACACAGAGGAGTCACCTGACATTCACAGAGGCCTCCAGGATCAGCAGCCTGATGGTGTGTTGTGCTGAACTTGTGTCTGCATCTGTTTGTGTCGGGTTTGGGGAGCTGAAGTGCCCTCTGCATGCCACTTATTATATGTGATACAGTACCTGCCAAATAGTGCAAAGAATACACAACACGTGTTTCGCCCTAATTGGGACTCATCAGGAGTTCGCACTTTTGCATCCCAATACGGGGATCAAACATCAGACATCAGGGCCGAGGCAAAGCCTCTGATGCTGCGTCACGACGGTTGGTTTGCTTGTTTGGCATGTTGAGGATCGGAGTATTGCGTCCTCTTTTTTTTTTCTCCAATAAGGGCAAAACACATGTCGTGTACTATTTGTATTATCTGGCAGATACTGTATGACATATCCATGAGCTGTTTCTCGCAACTGAGAGGAAATGGCGGATGTTTGTCAACTGGCCGACTAACCAGAAGTGTTACCTGGTAGGTAACCACCTAATAATCGTATTGCAATTTTGACTTAAAAATAAAAAAGAATATACATAGAGTATATATATATATATATATATATATATATATATATATACGGCGTGCCCATTTAGCAACACCACTCCCAGATTCGGACTCGCCAAGGGAACTAGACATTAAGCCCGTTACAATAACAGGCGCTAGAACATTAAGCCCGACATTACAATAGTAGAACGTAAACATTAGTAGGAACAGTCTACAGTATATTAAATGGCAAGGGACCTTGTATTTGGCTGTAATATGCGTCAATGTATTGTGTGCCTTTAATTTTCTCTCTCAGTAATACTGGTTTGTATTTCTGTCAAATGCCTGTAATTTTGTCAGACAGTAATACAGTGGAACCTCGGTGGAACCGAAGTAATTTCCCCCATAGGATTGTATGTAAATACAATTAATCCGTTCCAGACCGTATGAACTGTATGTAAATATATATATTTTTAAGATTTTAAGCACAAATATAGTTAATTATACCATTGAATGCACAGCGTAATAGTAAACTAAATGTAAAAACATTGAATAACACTAAGAAAACCTTGAACAACACAGAAAACTCTGCAAGAGTTCGCGCTATAGCCTTACGACCCGCTCGCTAAAAACACCTTTTTTAATGAGTTTGAAGCACAGGGAAAAAAATGAACATTTGAAAAATCCGTAATTTAATAAACAACCAAGAAAAGTAACATTGCAACAATGCATGCGTGCGTCTGTGTGTGTGTCTGACTCTGTCCCAGGCCTGCATGTGTGTGTGCATGCGTGCGGGCCTGCCTGCCTGCCTGCGTGTGTGTGTGTGTGTGTGTGTGTGCGTGCGTGCGTGTCTGTCTCTCGGGCGAGCCTGCATGTCTGTCTGTCTGTCTCTCGCGCGCACACACCTGTGTGTCTCTGTCTCCTCTCTCTCTCTCTCTCTCTCTGCACACACAGGGAATGCACAGGAAGAGACTGAACACGTGGCGTGTGGCCCCGCGCATGCGCACTCCACCAGAAGACACACACAGACACATGGACGCACACAGAGGTTTTATTAAAGAGGATGATATATATATATATCAAAATGGTATTCCTTTTACTTTTCCTCTTGCCACTAATGCACAAGCAAGGTCAGCACATTGCCAAAACAAAACCTCCTAGGAGAGAGATGCCCAGATTAGTTCCTTTCAATTACCTGACATCTCTGCAATTCAATTTCTTTTCTGACGATGTCAATAGTTTCTAGGACTCCGGGCTTTTTACAGCACAGGTTTACACAGCTAGTGTATATATATATTATTATATATTGTATTATATATCATATTATATATTATATTATATATAATTTATATAATCTTGGAAGGCTGGAAAGAGACGAGACATAATTTTCTTAGAGAGACACTTTCATGTCCCGTGAGACGAGTCTTTGTGCCAAGAGATATAACCACACCCAGGGCCAGAAATAAAAGACAGAGAGTGGATGACAAAGTACCACATCGTAAAGAATTCAAAAATTTTGGCACGGTACAAATGCAGAGCAGGTTAGAGATAATGGAAGTAAGAAAATTTGAAAGTCTTGAAAAAAGGATAGTAAAGATTGCATTAGCACAAACAAATGGAAATTATTACTCAGTGAAATAACGGAACAGCAAAAAGAGGTCGAATATATTGTTCGGATTTAAACTTTAAGTGAGAGACTTGTATATCATCTAATTCGTGTTGCCATCAGGGGAAAAGAAAAGTAGTGTTTCTTCCCAATGAAGAGGCGTATCCGTGAGAATTAAAAGATTTGTTGCTTGGTGGAAGTGAAATCCTGCGAGAGAAATCATTTCTCATTTGTGTGAATGCTATTGTCTGACACATTTCTTGTAGATAGAAAGAAATGATATTCACTCACAGGCAGTTATATGTTGCTTTGTCACAATGTAATTCCAAACATGGAATCAAAATTCAATGCGATATTGATGAAAAGGTAAAAGCGAAAAGAGGTCGAGTATATGGACATAGGTGATATGACAGAAGTGTGCTGCACGAGATGCAGATCACGCGGCATTGCAGCAGCAGCAAGCCAGCAACTGATCGAGCAAAGAGGAGGTAAAAAAAAATGTATTTGTTTCCCATTGTATCATCGTTTAAGAGGGGGTTTCGGAGGAGCAACCACGTCTCCTTGAGGTCAGCACCCCTCCTCACAATGCAAGCAGCAGAGATGTGAAATGGCTGGCATGTAGTGCAGGCCGGGGGATGTTGGTTTGGGCGAGCAAAGCAAGTAGAGGGTGCATGGCAGTTGGAGTCTGAAGGAGCAGCCCTGCAGGGGTACCTGCCGGACGATAGAGGGCACTGCCAGCTTTCTTATGACTCGGAAACTGACCACATCTTGGGTTCACAATAAAAGAGACTGCTGCCTTGCCCAGCCGAGTCAGAACTGGGAGAAAGGAAGGCAACACTCAGCTGGAGGAGAGCAGTGCAGTGGGAAAAGAGAGAGCATGAGAGTGACAGAGAAAGAGAAGGAAACAACCTGTTTATTGTGCACAAGGTATTCTTGTAATAAACAACCCTTCATTTGGACCTGGGATTGTTTTGGGGTTTGTGACTCAATGGTGCCCCCTAGCCTTCACAATATATATTGGAGATTCTGAAGACAGAAAAAGAATAACAGCTAGCGCTGTGTGCAACGTCTTCTCAGACACAAGATCCTCGACTGTTATGGTGGTGCCATTCTATTTGAGGGGTGAGTTAACCAGAAATTATGTCAGTATTCCTCACTCCATCAGTCTTTTGTTTGGAGGGGGAAAGGACAAAAGAGACAGTAAATGACCCGTGACAGGGTTGTCTGTACAGCTTTGTGGAATCAAACATGTCTGCGGTCACTAAAGTTTTGATGATAATCAGTTAGTTGCTCTTGTTGTCTTCTAAGAGTAAATATCCGCTCTCCGTTTACCCCAAAGAAGAGCAGTGACAGGGTGAATCTACCATCAGAGCGTTATGGGTGCACCCGGGGGCCTGTGCTTCCAAGGGGAATTCTTTGCAATCCAGCCCCCTCTCCTGGCATAATAAAACAGTTGAGTCTCCAAGCATGCCAAAATGACCAAGGGAGACAGCTTGATGAAACGGTTGAGTCTCCACGCGCTCATCATTAAACTACCATGTGTCCACACACTGCATAGTTAAAAATATTCTCAACTCTCTGTTAAGGAGCTAAGTCACCTAAGGGCTTATGGGGGTCTTAATCCAGCCTGGAGCGGCGCACAGTAATCTGCTTTGTATGGGCTGATGATGTGTCAGGGGCTGAAATTAATAGAAGACTTTCTGCACAACACAGTGTTTTACCAGGGTGGAGTGTTTACGAACGGATTGAGAAGTTCATAAATGGACGTGTTAAACACAAAGAAAGAGCAGAACGCCTGAAACCGTCCTCTACCAATGACAACACAGAACATCCATACTGTGACTCTAACAAACCAATAAAGATTTATACATAAGCAGGGTATTTATGTGAGTGCTAAAGGTTATTAAATACATAGACTATAGTGACGTACTAAAAACATTAATCAGCTTCACTGGTGCCTTCACCCACACCATTACATTTCCTTCACCACCAGACTGTACCATAAATACGAGGCAGGATGGGTCATGACTTCATTTTGCTTACACCAAATTCTAACCTCACCATTTGGGGACATCATAGCACAAATTCAGATCAATCATGGCAGGTGATTTTTTTCCCATTCATTCTGATTTGATGCAAACAGCAGCCTCGTCTTCTCTTTCTTAGCTGACATTTGTGGAATCCAGCATGGTCTTATGCTGCCGTATGCCATCCATCACAAGGCCCAACACATTGTGTGTTCAGACCTGCCCTTCTGTCATCCACTGTTTTGTAATTGGAGGATTTTTATTTTTTGGTTTTCCATTAGGTTAACGAACTTTAGATATTCTCTTCTGACTTCTCTGATGCTAGGGATCTGCATCATGAGTCAGTAGGTTGCCGATTCAAATCCCGTAGATGCCAGAAGTGACTCTACTCCATTAGGCCCTTGAGCAAGGCCCTTAACCTGCAACCAGCCCTGCAAGCAAGTCCTCTAATTTACTGGGAAAAACGTGGGGCCAGGTGGCCACCATAAAAGACTCCACACTGTTCAGTGTGGTGCTGAGTGTCACCCACTGCAGGTGGTTCGTGGTGTGGTGGGTGTGCCAGAGCATTGTAATCAGCACCTGCTCTCAACCTCTAACCTCTCACTCATTAACAAGGTGTTTTCTCACACAGTACTGCCACCACTTGCTGGATGTTTTTTGTTTGTCACTCCATTTTCTGTAAAATCTAGAGACTGTAGTGTTTGAAAATCCGAGCTGGCACCGTCATGTCTGGTGCGCAATCACATCCCTTTCCAAGTCATGTAGACTTTCATACGGTTTGTCCATTCCAATGTTTGGTTGAACGACAACTAAAACCCGTTCACCATGTCTGCATGCTGTAGATACTAATTGGCCGGTTGAGGTAATGGGGTATTTACATTAACAAACAGGCAAACCTAATAAAACAGGCATGGAGTATGTGTTGTCTTTTATCACCAATTTATATTTTTGTTGGAAGGATATATGAAAGCATAATATTAAAAATATTTTTCTGCCTGAGAAGATAAAGGCATTCAGTGTGTCCCCAGAGACACAGCAATAGAATTAGAGAAGAGAACAGATGACAGGACAAAGATTAAAAGCAAATAGTTACAATTCCCTATATCCCATGCCTTCCATCAGCCTCCTCGTGTCCTGCAACATGCTAAACAACTAAACTGTCACACACTTAATATCAGAAAGTGAGAAAAATCAGTCATAAACCAATGGTGGGGACAATCGGCTTACAGGTAGCATGGCACCAGACGGGACCAAGGGTACGGTGAGATGCAGGAAAATAAAATTATAATTAAAATCAATGGCAGAATAAAGGCAGCTGTTTTTTTTTTTTTTTTTAAAGAAAGATTTTACTCCAACACAAGTTCAATTCACATGGATAGTTATTAAAGTGAAGAATATCCACAGTGGAAAGAAAAATGATGAAAAAGTGACGCTTGTATTGCCAATGTGAGAAATGGGTGAAAAAAAACCCTATGAATATATTTGCATGTCAGCATTTAAGTTCAAAAATACACTTGAGTCCTGTGAATACACACAAGTGGGTGTCACAAATTAAAACCACACATTCAATTAAATAGATAGATAGATAGATAGATAGATAGATAGATAGATAGATAGATAGATAGATAGATAGATAGATAGATATGAAAGGCACTATATAATATAGATAGATAGATAGATAGATAGATAGATAGATAGATAGATAGATAGATAGATAGATAGATAGATATGAAAGGCACTATATAATATAGATAGATAGATAGATAGATAGATAGATAGATAGATAGATAGATATGAAAGGCACTATATAATATAGATAGATAGATAGATAGATAGATAGATAGATAGATAGATAGATATGAAAGGCACTATATAATATGGATAGATAGATAGATAGATATGAAAGGCACTATATAATATAGATAGATAGATAGATAGATAGATAGATAGATAGATAGATAGATATAGATATGAAAGGCACTATATAAGATAGATAGATAGATAGATAGATAGATAGATAGATATGAAAGGCACTATATAATATAGATAGATAGATAGATAGATAGATAGATAGATAGATAGATAGATAGATAGATAGATAGATAGATATGAAAGGCACTATATAATATAGATAGATAGATAGATAGATAGATAGATAGATAGATAGATAGATAGATAGATAGATACTTTATTAATCCCAAGGGGAAATTCACATACTCCAGCAGCAGCATACTGATAAAAACAATATTAAATTAAAGAGTGATAACAATGCAGGTATAACAGACAATAACTTTGTATAATGTTAACGTTGTGGTGGAATTGAAGAGTCGCATAGTGTGGGGTCTCCTCAGTCTGTCCGTGGAGCAGGATGGTGACAGCAGTCTGTCGCTGAAGATGCTCCTCTGTCTGGAGATGATCCTGTTCAGTGGATGCAGTTGATTCTCCATGATTGACAGGAGTCTGCTCAGTGCCCGTCACTCTGCCACAGATGTCAAACTGTCCAGCTCTGTGCCTACAATAGAGCCTGCCTTCCTCACCAGTTTGTCCATGCGTGAGGTGTTCTTCTTCTTTATGCTGCCCATGCAATCAATGTGACCCCATCCTCTTGGCCAGAGTGTCAGCTTTAAGCACTTTAAGCACAAGCTAAACAAAGGCTGAGTAAGGCCAGATTTATACTTCACGCTACAAGATGTGTTGCTGCTGTTACGCAAGTAGTGTACTTACATGTGTGCTTTAAGTAAATCTCGAGGATTCCACCAGGTGGCAGTGCATGAAATCATCACGGTGAGAAAACAACATCTGGTTTCATTGTGTTGTGAGTTGAGGGAAGAAAGATGTTAAAGATAAAAATTCTCTACATTCTGATGCTGTTGCGAAGGTGCAAAAAAAAAAGGTCGGCAACAGCAACACTGAAGATGGTATGTGAAACCTTTAAATATATCGCGTCATTCAATGGAGAATATGCAATGCTTGTATTGCCTATGCAAGAAATGAATGAAGAAAAGCACCAAGAATACATTCTCATATCGGCATTTAAGTTTGATGATTTGCTTCACCGCATCGAACCATTCATCAAACATCGAAGCCCGCAGATTTATCCTGTTAGAGCTGCAGTGCAGCTTGCCATCACATATTGGCCAGTAATTGGCCAGTCATTAGTAAACAATGAGGCTGACCTCACGTACCAAAACTTTAACACACGCCACCCATATTTTGCTGGTACTGCAACTCGCACACACGTCACATGAATTTCTGATGTCTTGCTCAGAAGACGTTTCAAAAGTACGCTGGGAACATGTGGCGGCCATGATGCATGCACATAAGTGTTCTAAGCGTGAAATATAAACTGTCCCTAACTCTCACCTGTTTCACTTTTGATTCCCTGCAATTTAAATCTTACTATTAAAATAAACAAAACCGTTGTTATTAACAGGTAAAATCACGCTCACAGTGGCAAGCCCTGCATTGCATTTTAAAAAACAAAAGCCACCCAGTCAGCATTCACAACTGGAAGACGTTGTGAAGGCCTCTGGCATCACAAGCTCCTTCACAAGATCATGAAATGAAGATCTACTTCAAATCAAACATGATGTACTAAATAATAGTCCAGGAAAAGTCTGGCACAAAATGAATTAAACTGAGAATAGCATCAACATACTAATAATTATTGTTATTTTAATAACCATTTATCCTTTATCTAACCCACCTCAGTGTAATAGGAAGCTGTTGCCTATCCTAGCAGCACTGGAGGCATGGCAGGAACCAACCCAAACTGGGCGATACTCCAATACCTAGGAGTACTTCGGGACAAGGAGTGCGTTTACAGACAACAGACAAAACCAGGATAAGGTGAGGAACCCACTTAAGGCAGAATCCTCCATTTACAAGCACAAACCCACTTATGGAGTTCACCCTTTGGTAAAACACTCTGATGCCATAAAAATGTGTTTAAAAAAAGATGAAATATCATCAATGGCTGTTGCGAATCCAAAAATCAAGCATGGACCCTGTGTCTCCTGAGATTGTGCTGCCCAGCTTAGCACTGTGCGTTCAGTGCATTGACATTTTCAAATAATGATTTCAACCAGGAGAAAGAACTGTGTGATTGCCCCAAAAATTTGCCTCAGAAAGTTGATCTTTGTGGACGTTTTCACCATTTCCTGCGCCTGGCCACTGAATGTTTGTGTGAAGCGACATCAAGCATAGGTTAACAAGGTGCAATAGACACACGCAGACATTGAATTTCTAAACTGTAACTCGGTTAAAGGTTTACATGACCACCTAACCGAGTTTCTTGCGGAGAAATCTATGAGCGTTAACCCGGTTTCCAGGGCCATCTTACCAACATCATAGATCTCTGGGCAAAGTAGTGTACCGGGGCCCCTGTTTTGACAGCAAAACCGAAATATACTGTACATAGGCATCAGAAACATTGTGGCCTCCCCCGGCCAGTGCCCATTGTGCCCATTTGTTAAGACTGCCCTGCCTGTTTCTCAAAGCCCAATATCCAAACTCGACACCCAAGCACCCAACCACTTGCTATGGGGAAATCTGATCACACTCCTTTAATTTATTTCCACCTGTACACACGGTACGGCAATCCTCAACTAATAAACAATAACTCGCAAACTGAAATCTACTCAATATATATAAAATCCTAAGCCTAAAAGTGCAACAATTTTGTGTAACGATATTATGTGACGTTTTTATGTCACACTTTAAATCTGGCTTATTTTAAAACCTACATATATATGTTTGACTAGCAAAATACCTGCGCTTCGCAGCGGAGAAGTACACATATATATACATATCTACATATATATATATATAAACATACATATATACATACATACATACATACATACATATATATCTACATATATATATATACTGTATATAGCAAAATCCCCGTGCTTCGCAGCGATGAAGAACTGGTTTTAAATTTTTATTAAGAAGAAAAGAAAACCTTTTTAAACTGAGGGAAAATATACCAATAACTATCTGTTAAGGATCTCTTTGTATACCACATTGTCAGTTACCACGTATAGTTTTGTCCAGGAAGAAAGCAATGTTGCCTCAAATCAATGGCAACCTTTTGTAGGGTCTGTCCCTGAGACTTATTAATTGTCATCGCGAAGCAGAGCCTTACTGGAAATTTGTGGCATTTCAATTGAAATGGGAGATCAGAGGGTATAACGATGATGCCAGGAATACATTCAGAGTGTGGCGCTCTGCTGTTTTTTGGTGTAGCTGTCATCACACAGCTTCTCCGCTGCTTTATAAACGAACGCCATATAAGGCCATCGTTTCTCCTTGCTTCGCGGTTCTGTACTGTTTTATTGTATGTTTATTACGATTCTTATAGTTATTGTGTAGCTATTCAAGACTTACTTTACTGTTCAGGTACCCATTTCCTTTATTTAATCCGCGGTTTGCACGTTATTTTTTGTTCGTTTATTATGATTATAGATATTTATTGATTCCCTTCTTTAGCTGACTGCCTGCTCATATAAGATGCTCCGCTGGTTTTTTGTGAAGCAGCCTTTACACCACTCCGCTTTTTACACCACACCGCTTTTCTCTGCTGTTTTATAAATGAACGACATATAAAGCCATCATCTTGTCAATTGTGTAATGCATTTTTTGAACAGGTTTGATGCATGGAAGTGATCACTCCTACTGCGTTCAGTAAGTTCACGTGAGCTGCTCTCTTGTGTGATGTTGCGATGTCCATGGCTTTATTTAATATTAGCTAAGACCCGGCACTTAAAAGTTTCTCGCTACAGCAATTTTAACTCCGTTACAAAGTGATCCAAAGTCTCGTTTATACCGCGTGTCTTCTCATTAAACTTGTATCTCGCGAATAAAGTATTCAGTGATTTTCTTCAGTGCTCTTTGGGAGCTCCTCTTTTTCTACGTACTGCGGTCACAGTCAGTTCACGTGATTACATGTGAGGCGTGATGATGTCACACGCAGCTCCGTCCCCCACGGCCATTGGGCTAACATCCATTACAGTATATGGAGAAAAATAGCTTCCAGTTATGACCATTACGTGTAGAATTTCAAAATGAAACCTGCTAAACTTTTGTAAGTAAGCTGTAAGGAATGAGTCTGCCAAATTTCAACCTTCTACCTACACGGGAAGTCGGAGAATTAGTGATGAGTCAGTGAGGGCTTTGCCTTTTATTAGTATAGACTAGCAAAACACCTGCGCTTCGCAGCGAAGAAGTAGTGTGTTAAAGAAGTAAAGAAAAAGAAAAGGAAACATTTTAAAAATAACATAACATGATTGTCAATGTAATTGTTTTGTCACTGTTGTGAGTGATGAGTGTTGCTGTTATATATATATATATATATATACACACACATATAAACATACACACACATATATATACACAAATACATATATATACATACACACACATATATAAACATATATACATACACACACACACACATATATATATATACACTCTTTGGGGTGCAAGCAACCAGGGCCCAGGGCCGCTGCTGGCCAAATGGGTGCCCTAAGCAGAAATTTACTTTTGTGCCCCCTTCCCCAAATATTACGGAAGTAAAAATAAAATAATACAAAAAACACCTACTTAATGACACCATATGGTCATTATTAATCAATAATCATAATTGCCTGTGTTTTAATATAATGCATTTTAAGTAATTTTGTTTATTTAGATCTGCTTGTATTCATATTAAGAAAGATGCGTTAGTCATGAAATTATTACCGACATTAAAACACATTATTAACGTCGAAAGAATAAAATAAAGTTTCACAGGATTATGAACGTACCTGAAAGTGATGCACAGGCTTCATTTTGGGATTTTTTTTTCTTTCGTTTCTCGGCGCCGGACTGTTGATGTCTCTTTCCAGGACCAGGCATATTGTTCAATTATTATCATTTTTGGCCAAATAGGCAGCCGTAACAGAGGTGAGGGCGCGTCACGCGCGTCATCACGTGTGCTTAGCCTAGTCTGCGTTCACCGTAAAATGCAATATATATGTTTATATTTTTGTTTATTTGTATATGTATATTATTAATATTAATTTATTATTATAATATATAAAAACTATTTTTTTGAGCAGCTGGGATGGTGCCCCCCTGGGAGTTGGTGCCCTACGCAGACTGCGTACTCTGCTTATAGGGAGCGGCGGTACTGCGAGCAACTGTTGCTGGGGGTGCCAGAATCCATCAAGGAAGAAAAATGAAAAACATTATTTGTACAAAACCTTAATTTATTTATCCATTCCTAAATAATTAAATGGGCAGGCTATTTCGTATCAGTGCAATACGCTGTTTGTTAAAACGGATGACTCCCGCTCTTACGTGCAAGTCTGCGTGGATATTATGAACTATCAGATTCTGTTCAAGTTCTATTTAAATTTTAAATAGAAGGAATTTTTAGTTAGTCGACAGAAATATCTTTGTTAGGAATGTAAGTTAAATGTAGGCATCATTGCATAATTTTTTCTTCACCATACAAATGTAAAGAGTAAATTCGCCTTACATTCCAGCCAAAGATATTTGTGTCGACTAAATAGAACTTGAAAAAATATATTTTTTCAAATGTGATTGTGCAATTCAGTGCGTGCTATAGTGGTTTCGCCTGCATGCCTCAATAAGTCATCCTCCCCTCGCTCTTACTTTTTTACCATTCATCTAATGAATACACTGAGTATGGATTTCCAAAACAATCACTGATGGCGAATAAAGTATACATTATTCATAAAGCTAAAAATTGATGATCTGTCTTTCTGCGTTAACCGCATATTTTTTCAAACGTCTCAAACCAAGGGGATGCGAGGGTAAAATAAATTGGGGAGCGCGCGTACATACTCAGTGCACCCCCTCTCGGAAATCGAACTGCATCAATAAACAGCTCGTCTTCCTCTTTATCTGAGACGTGACACACTGCATGCACTGTTTTTTTTTTACACTGTCTTCCTTTAGCAGGACATTAACTTTTTCCACCCCACGGCTGTATTTAATGTTAGCTAAGACCCGGCACTTAAATGTTTCTCTTGCAGTTTCGCTGAGTTTGTGCCAAACACCACCCTGACCATCTCATCTTCCTCTGCATAAGCACAGTCCTTCACCCGTGAATATTTAGCGGCAGTGTTTCTATTAGATTGCCACTGACGGACGGCTTTATATGGGCAGGCACTAAGTTATGCCTCCCACGGGCATCGAGCAGAAGTCAATTATAGTATATGGACGAAAAAATAGGTTCCAGTTATGACCATTATGCGTAAAATTTCAAAATGAAACCTGCCCAACTTTTGTAAGTAAGCTGTAAGGAATGAACCTGCCAAATTTCAGCCTTCTACCTACAAGGGAAGTTGGAGAATTAGTGATGAGTCAGTGAGTGAGTGAGTGAGTGAGTCAGTCAGTGAGTCAGTCAGTGAGGGCTTTGCCTTTTATTAGTATAGATATCATTCAGATTTTCAGATTCCTATTCCATTTTTAAATGATAAACTCCAGCAAGACTTTGTGCTAAGAGATTTAACCACGCCTGGAGCCGGAAATAAAAGACAAAAAGTAGGACAGCTGTTGTACAAGCTTTTAAATGTTTGAAGCGATGCGCGAGATTCAGATCATGTAACACGGCAGCAGAAGCAAGCCAGCAGCCGATCGAGCAAAGAGGAGGTAAAAAAAACAACTGTATTTGTTTCCCATTGTATCACCAGGGGTTTCAGAGGAGCAACCATGTCTCCTTGGGGTGTGTTCAGCCCCCCTCTTCACAACGCGAGTGGCAGAGTCAGTGAAGCGGCTGTCGTGTTGCGCAGGCCTCGGGTGGTTAGCGAGCGAAGCGAGCAGAGGGCAAACCCCCTAGTAAACTAAATAAATTGAACTAGATACACATTACACAAACTTTAAATGAGATACAACCTTCCCAAATATCCTGGTTTCTCTAACCAGCATAAGGGAATATGTGGCATTTGTGAAATTACAATGTGAATAATTGGTGTACGGCAGGGGTCTCCAACTCCAGTCCCAGAGAGCTACTGTGGCTGCAGGTTTTCATTCTAACCCTTTTATTAATTAGTGACCAGATTTTGCTGCAAATTAACTATTTGCCTTAATTTGCAACCAAACAATATTAAGATACAAAATGAACCAACACATAAACAACCACCTGCGTTCCTCACACAATAATCGAAAATCAAGAAAGGTGAAGGCCTCAGTAATGTTTATCTGCTCAGGTCCACAAAACATTTTGATTGTGCTCTTAAAAAAGAAAATCAACAGTTTTGGAAATGTCTGCTACGAGAGAATGAATGCCATGGAATGAAATAACGGGTTTAATTAGCAATGAGAATTGGCTTCAAATTAAGAAACTGAATGAAGTGAAGTTGGTTGGAGTTTGAGGCCCCAACTTAGTTGGTCATCTGTTGACTTACTTTACATTAAATTTATGTTTAGGTGTGTTTAAAGAAAAAAGAATCAATTCAGCGGTCAGAGTCTCAAGAAAAGTCAATTAAAATAAAGGCAAATAGCTAATTAGCAGCAAAAACTGGTCACTAATTAAGAAAAGAGTTAGAATGAAAACTTGCAGCCATAGTAGCTCTCCAGGGGCCTCATGTATAAACGGTGCGTACACACAGAAACGTTTCCATGTTCAAATCGCGATGTATAAAACCTACACTTGGCGTAAAGCCACGCACTTTTCCACGGTACCTCATACCTTGTCGTACGCAAGTTCTCCGCTCGGTTTTGCAGACTGGCGGCACCCAGCGTCAAAGCAGTGCTACTGTTCCTGTGTGGTTACTCTTTATTTTCCTTTATAAATACACTGAAACTAACCGCATATTGTTTATTAGTGTAACGCATCTGATTGTAATTAACTTGTAACAATATAATGGTCCAAGGAACAGCCATAGTATTCCAAATACCATAACTGCTTTAGCGTTGTTACTCTCATTTCTCCTTCTTCTTCTTCTTTCAGCTCCTCCCGTTAGGAGTTGCCACAGCTGATCATCTTTTTCCATATTACTCTCACTGCACGACTCGGAGTATTTATATCACTGTATCTGAGTGTGAATCACAGCAGCAGCTGATCGGAAAGAGAATTATCGGTATACAGCTTCAAGGACACGCTGCCTCAGCCACTGCAAAACGTTTTAAAGCCTTTCCTGTACGGACCTCGCGGTTTAGAAACAGTTTAATCCCAAGAACTTTAAATGCACTCAATCAATTGCACCTTGTAGAACTGTTTGGACTTATAAGTACAATCACCTCACTGTAAACTTGCACTATAGTTATAATATCGCACAACCTGAGCCACTTTATAAAGCGCGTATTTACATATGATGACGATATCATTTTTAAGGTGAAATGCAGCAAAATATGTTTATTATATTATACAGATAAAACTTTAACTTCATTTAAATAATCTATATTCTTCACTGGGAGTGTCGTTAAGGATAGAATAATTAAACATGTACTACGAAGATATTTCAATGTTCCTTAAACATTTTGAAGAATCGGCGCTAAGCTTACAGATGGCTTAACTTCTATTACAGAGCTGATTGTGTGGCGATCGGTTACTTGGGGAAAGAAAAGCACTGACTGCAGTGATGGCTACGCCAATATATATTGAATATAAAACAGAAAGAGAAAATAACAACACAGCTAAAAACACAGCGACAAATTTCGGCAAAAGTTAAATGCTTGTGTCATGAGCACGAGGCGGCTATGCAGTGTCTACAACGGACGTGGCCATCCACCGTGCATAAGCTACTTTACTGACATTGGCGGCTAAGGAGCCACCGATTCTTCCTCTGCCCAGTGCCACCACAAGCCTAGAGCTGCCTGACTACTGCTGCAATAAATTATTTCATTGAAGTGAAACACATGTTTAATAATGTGCTTTAACTCCTATCATCATGAAAATGATATCACGAATACATCTCAGTATTTTAGTTATTCAGAGAGCTGTAATATCATGAATGTAATGGACTCTGTGTCCAGTTGGAGGAAGAGAGCCGGTTTAAGAAGCAAGTAGTGATTCACACACATAGGCACATAGAAGATCAAATACAAAACAAAGCATTTAACGTGCTACTTAATTACGATGTGATTTGAGAAACTGGTTAATTAAACTATTTTAAGATGAAGTTTATGATGTTCTACTTTAATGACAAAATAAACTACGTGATTAAAGTGGAAATGTCGAGATTGAAGTTGACATTTTGTGCTTTTTCCCCTCTGTGTGCCTTTTTTTCTCTGTACCCTAACAAGCTTTCATATGACACTCAGACAGTGGGCTACAACTCGGCTTTTCACGGCGACTTTGATATGTGACTTCTTTTTTATTTCCGGCACTGTGCGATTTTGTGAACGTGAGCTTTCAAATTTCTCCAACACGCTATGTCACTCGATCAACTTCCTTTTTTTGATTATACCACGGTTTATTTGAAAGAACAAATAGTATGTTTTTCCTTTGCCTCCACTTGGTATTTGCTGAAATTCTTATATTTTCCCCGTGCTTTTCCAATTGTCTTTTCACAGAAGGCTGAGTTTAAGGGCGATTTATATTCATTTGCATATTCAAAGAGGTGTAATTCTAGGAGGAGTTGGGGCGTTACATAAAGCGCGTGCACGAGCGTTAGTTTTCACGCTGATCGTGATTTATGTAGCGGAAGAACGTGGAAGTTGGAGTATGCACAGATTCCTGCATCTGGATTTTTCTGTGCGTAAGCACATTTCGGCTTTTGTGCTTGCGCCATGTTATAGTGCGAGTTCTACGCACAGCGTTATACATGAGGCCCCAGGACTGGAGTTGGAGACCCCTGGTGTATGGAATAAAGCAGAAACACATAAAGGTTTGGGGCACCCAAAGGATAATCCGAATGAATGAATGAGAAAAAGGGACAAACGTCTTTTCAGATATGAGTCTAAACGTTGACTGCCCAAGATGGTGGATCTTCTGTCTTTAACTCATTGAAGGCTGAATATTTTTTTCTGAAAAACTCAGTTTTCTGAAAAGCACACAAAGCAAAGACTTCACACAGAAATCAACGTAAAATGTCTGTTGCTGTGGCTGCTGTTGACTCCTGTTTGGCATCTCTGGCAGCAGCAGCTGCACGGGGTCGGCTCGATGGCCAGCTGGAATACGTGGCTGGCCGGCTGCCTGGCTCTCTTCATGTAGTCGGTGGGCAGCAGTGGCAGCCGCAGTGCAACATAATCTGGTGTGTGCCTCTTGTCATTGTAAGTGGTGGTCCTTCCAGGAAAACATTGCCGTAGGTACATCAGCTTCATGAACGTGTTGAACACCACGATCAGCTGGGGACAGATCAGATGATGCTGGTATCTCACTTATGCTGCATCAAAATTAAGTCTGACAAGTCAGTGTCTAATTCAGTGATAATATGCAAAATGTTATCCAAAAACTTTGTGCTTTGTTCATCCTCTTTGGTCTCTTGCCAGATGTCGATGCCATTTTAGAGGTTGTTTGCTCTTTGCTACTCATTCACATGCATGAAATCGAGGTCAAATCAACAAAGCTAATTTTCCTTCTGGCAAAGAGAATCCAACCAAAATGTAACAGCGAGATTTGTCATAGTTTACGGTTGATTACCGTCTTCTACCCCTGTAATTTCGACAAAAGTCAACAACTGCCCTGAAAGAGTTAAGTACTTTCGGCAGGAAGAGTTAGGTCCAGGTAAACGAACGCTGGAAGCGATGTCATTGGTGTTAAAGAAGTTAATCTTCCAGTCTGCAAAAAGAAAGAGAAAAGTTGTTAGTACACAGTGCAAAGCCATGGAGCAGCGGGGTATTACCATCACCGGAGCCCTTAAGCTGTCACCTATCTGCACGTGCGTGACACTGGGTTATTAATCCACTATTACTTTTTTTCCAGGAGACAGATGACTCAGTTTTGAGAAGTCTCTGAGCTTCTAACATTTAAGAAGCCTTAGGTCAATAATTCCAGAAGGCCTACAACCTTCAAGTGGCTCACAGAATCCTGGTGTGCAGAGTCAGCAGTGACACTCCAGGCCATCGTCCCTGTTTGTTTCTGCCCGGGGCGACACCACAAAAGCCCCAAAGTTTCGCAGCTGTGAAACTGCTCTTCTTCAGGTAACCAATGATTTGCTTATGGCAGCAGACTCTGTACAAACCAGCATATTAATTCTGTTAGACCTCAGTGCAAAATTTGACACTGTCAGACATGACATTCTACTGTCCAGAATGGAGAACATGCTGGGTATCTCTGGCACTGCCCTCCAGTGGTTCAAGTACTATCTGAGTTTGTTAGTCTTGGCAACAGCAGATCCAACTCAGCACCAGTCACACAAGGAGTTCCACAGGGTTCTGTCCTCGGCCCTCTGCTTTTCTGTATTTATATGCTAAATATCTATTTCAATGTCAAAAGTGCAACTTCATCAGAGTTTTCTCAGCTCACAACTTGCCTCAGTGAAATTAAAACCTGGATGGAGCAGAACTCTTTAAAATTAAATTGCAACAAAATTGAACTTCTGCAAATTGGTACTAAAGCGCTACTTAAGAACATGAGATTCTTCTCAGTCACTCTTGCCGTTGATCGCATCAGACCTTCTTCTGATGCAAGGAATCTTGGTATCATTTTTGATTCCCCCTTTCTTATTCTACCCACATAAATCACATTAAGAAACTTTCTTACTTTCCCCTCCGTAACATATCCCGTGTTCTCTCCTTCCTCTCCTTTTCTAATGCTGAGAAACGTGTCCATGCTTTTATCACATCCCTCATCGATTATTGTAACTCGCTGCTGGCAGGTGCCCCTTCTAATCTTATATCACAGCTCCAGCTTATTCAAAACTCGGCTGCAAGAGTCCTCACTCGAACCAGCAGCAGCGAGCACATCACACCCATCCTGCTCTGCCTTCACTGGCTCCCTGTGTCTTACAGGATTGAATATAAAATTCTATTAATAACCTACAAAGCTTTATATGGCCTTGCACCAAACTACATCAGTGACCTTCACCATCACTCTGCTCCTGTTCGCCCACTAAGGCCCTCTGATTCTGGTAATCTTGTTGTGCCCAACACTAATCTACACTCCATGGGTGACAGCAGGGCCTTCAGCTGTATAGCGAGTGCCCAGACTCTGGAATGACCTACCGAAATTAATCAGGTCAGCTGACTCCATT
This sequence comes from Polypterus senegalus, assembly GCF_016835505.1. Lineage (NCBI taxonomy): Eukaryota > Metazoa > Chordata > Cladistia > Polypteriformes > Polypteridae > Polypterus > Polypterus senegalus. The sequence goes on from NC_053155.1 coordinate 298,956,948, forward strand.
CATTCTTTTAAAACTCATCTATTTAGGAAGGCGTTTAACTTAACATTGTGCCCTTTCTTTCAGTTTACCTGTCTGTCCAGGTGCTCAGGATAATTTGTGTGTCTGTTATTTTACAAATTAGGTTATTTGTTAGGTTTTTCTTTTAGTATTGAATTTAATATTTTACTCTGGTCTATTGTTCTTTATTCTATTTAATGCTTTGTTATCTGTTTGATTGTTCTATTCAGGAAAACATTTGTATCCAATGTTACATATACCTTGCTGTTTTTTCTGTGAAGCACCTTGAGCATGGGAAAGTCGCTATATATATAAAATGTATTATTATTATTATTATTATTATTAAAGCTGCTACCTACCTGAGAAAGCAGTGGAAGTGCAGCCACTTTGTGTTTTCTGTTCCAACAGGAAAGCAGAACACGCTAAGCCCAGCGGCTGATCCGGCTGACTACTACAAGGGAGTATCTTGTGCGATAGCAAGCTCTCTCTCAGCCTCACAGAACTTTACCCTTCAGTTACGCTGTTAGAGTAATATAATGAACCAGAAGGAGAGAGGCAAGCATGGAGTTGGCTGGCATAAGAATGGGCTAATTCAGAGAGAAATAAAAGGGGGGCTTTGACACACAAATCGATCAGTCAGCGAGCCTCCTCCACATTTCATAGACAGAGACTTGATCCTGTGTCAGGAAAGGCCAGAATGGTTCACTGTGCTGTCTTTTGGACAGCACTCGGTGTTTTAATGCTTCATTATCCTTTTCCCATTATTGTTTTTGTATTAAATCTTTTTTTATTTGGTACTTTGGCCTCTTTGGTCGTTACTCTGGCTTGTTTCACAGTGTGTTCAGAAGACCGGACAATTTGTGGAGAAGTACAAAGAAATTAGAAATGAAGAGAGTTCAAAACAAATAGGAACAGATTAGAAACAAGTAAAAAGAAAATGAAGTTCAGTATATCTTATATATAATGTCTTACTGGTATTTCTGAATGGATGAATAGTAATTTTCTCAAACTAAATAAAGAGAAAACTGAAATTTTAGTAATTGGCAATAATGGATTCAGTGAGGTTATCAGAAATAAACTTGATGCACTAGGGTTAAAAGTTAAGACGGAAGTAAAAAATTTAGGGGTAACCGTTGACTGTAATCTGAATTTTAAATCGCATATTCATCAGACCACTAGGACAACATTTTTTCACTTAAGAAACATAGCAAAAGTTAGACCTCTTATATCATTGAAAGATGCTGAGAAATTAGTTCACGCTTTTGTTTTCAGTAGACTAGATTACTGTAACGCACTCCTCTCAGGACTACCCAAAAAAGACATAAATCACTTGCAACGAGTGCAGAATGCAGCTGCTAGAATCCTAACTGGGAAAAGAAAATCCGAACACATTTCTCCAGTTTTGATGTCACTACACTGGTTACCTGTGTCATTCAGGATTGACTTTAAAATGCTGCTTATGGTTTATAAAGCCTTAAATAATCTCGCTCCATCTTATATATCGGAATGCCTGACACGTTATATTCCAAATCGTAACCTCAGATCTTCAAATGAGTGTCTCCTTAGAATTCCAAAAGCTAAACTTAAAAGAAGTGGTGAGGTGGCCTTCTGCTGTTATGCACCTAAAATCTGGAATAGCCTGCCAATAGGAATTCGCCAGGCAAATACAGTAGAGCACTTTAAAACACTGCTGAAAACACATTACTTTAACATGGACTTTTTATAACTTCACTTTAACTTAATACTGATACTCTGTATGTTCAATTCATCATAATAACTATTCACAGTGGCTCTAAAATCCATACTGACCCCTACTCTCTCTTCTGTTTCTTTTTCTGGTTTCTTTGTGGTGGCGGCCTGCACCACCACCACCTACTCAAAGCATCATGATGCACCAACATTGATGGACTGAAAGCCAGAAGTCTACGTGACCATCATCATCAGGTCCTTCCATGAAAACCCTAAATACAAAGAGGACTGTTTGACTTATGTTAGGTAGATTGCCCAGAGGGGACTGGGCGGTCTCGTGGTCTGGAACCCCTACAGATTTTATTTTTTTCTCCAGCCTTTGAAGTTTTTTGTTTTTTCTGTCCACCCTGGCCATCGGACCTTACTTATTCTATGTTAATTAATGTTGACTTATGTTTATTTTTTATTGTGTCTTCTATTTTTCTATTCATTTTGTAAAGCACTTTGAGCTACATTTTTTTGTATGAATATGTGCTATATAAATAAATGTTGATTGATTGATTGATCTTGCTTTTAATTTGCCTTAACATTTAAATAATTATCTTGTAATGATCAAGCAAATTAAACATAATCAGATTAACTAAACGTTAGGCATACGGTATATTAAATAATGCTTAGAGTACAGGGTCTGCAGTGGGCTGGCGCCCTGCCTAGGTTTTGTTTCCTGCCTTGCGCCCTGTGTTGGCTGGGATTGGCTCCAGCAGAACCCTGTGACCCTGTAGTTAGGATAATGGATGGATGGAATACAGGGTGGCGCAGAGAAATGGGACATTTTGAATTGACGTTCAATGATCTAATGAACACATTACAAAATAAGTTTAATGATGAAATATATTGTACAGGATATGCAATTAATGAAGGTAATCAATATTCACTTTATGTTTTGAAGAAAACATCATGAAGGTGTTGTCCATTTGTCTGTACACATTCTGACAACCTGCATTGCCTGACATAACCTGGCAAGAGGAATGCCAGCAATTTCCTCTTCAGTCCTCCTTTTTAGTTCAGCAATGGTTGCAGGACGTGTGTGGTACACTTGGCTTTTAAGATGTCCCCACAGAAAAAAAAAATCACAAACAGTGAGATCTGGGGACCTGCTGGAAAGTCACCATTGCGTGAAGTGATGCACCTTCCAAACAATCGTCGAATAGCTGCTATCGATTGTTGGGCAGTATGCGAAGTGGTGCCACCTGGGAACTTCTTTTTTCAGGCTGAACCTGTTTCTTCAAAATTACACACCCATATTGTAATCGCATGAGCAGACAGGACCCAATCATGACGTCCTAACTGGTAATGACGCCGAAATTCCACTTGTGCAGCAGTCACACTATCATCTTTCTTATAAAAGGCTTTCACAGCGAATGCTTGTTGCGCTCCACTCCAGTGCTCCATTATAACTAATGGTACGGGGTTCTAAACAAACAACTGCTGATACGCCAGGGTCGCCAACACCTAGTTCCAAAATTTCTCGTTTCCCTGCCCCTCCCTGAACATACTATGATAACTCATTATTGCTTATTGTTTGGATGATGACTTTATCCAAGCATTGGATTTACAATTGGTTACATTTCTTTTGTTCCAACTGGAGCACAAGCAGGTAAAATGCACTAGTTGTGGAATTTGAACTCTGGATCTCAGGGCTTTAAATCTAAAGCTTTACCATTAGAACACACTGCCCGCCATCATCCAACATTCACTTTTCATCAAGGATCTTGCCTTCTACAGCAAACCGTACTTTACAGGCCTATAAGTTGAACACAGAGACAAGTAATTCAGTTTACAGCATTCCATGCAGTGCATGCCCAGCTTAATACGTGAGACAAACATCTAAAAGACTCACAACACGTATACAGGAACATCACAATACCGTCAGAAGGAAAGACCCTCGGTCTCTGATATACACACATATAAGTCCCTCCAGACACTTGTTTAACTGAAAGTAAAATTCAGGGCCAATACCAAGAGTGCCAGAGAGCTGGCTGACTCATGGCTCTCTAATGAAAATGCCATTAATGGACACTTGGTCTTGAACCCAGCATATGCAGGCTTAAAAAGAAAAACAACTAAATAATATCTTTAGTCTTTATGACCAACAACCCCACCTTACTAATCCAATTACAACTTGCCCCTCCATCCCCACCCTTCACCAGCTGTATATTGATGATATCTGATGATAACACCTGGCAAGTTGTCGAAAGCTTAGGAATAAAAAACATTTTTAAGATACGTTTCTCATTTCCTTCCTTTGTGGATCTCTAGCTACAAATATGCAAACCATATCACAGACCTTTGCTTCCATACATAAGTTTTAATACAAAAGCAAACAGACATAATTTAATGTCTCTCTTATAGATGTCCACCAGTGGCAATTTTGTATTACGACTATAGGAAAGCAGCCCAACCAGATCTTGTGCAAAATAAATAAATAATAAAGTAATTTTTTTTCAGTTTTCATATGCTCAAGGTAATTATCTGTCTAGAAAATATAATATACTTTCCTATAGAATGTAAAATTGTCTTGTTTGTGACTGATGGCCTGGAACAATTGGCCCTGTACTGTTCTTTATACTCTTGGCAGTATGTGTGTATTTTTAACCAGAACCTTTAAATTTAAGGCTTGAAGGTCATCATTTGAATTAAAATGGGATCTACCGTATATGATTACATATACTGTAAGTCAGGTCCTGAAACCCAAAAAATCGATCATAAAATCAGAAGCCGACTTATACACCCGTTCAAAAATATGACACTTAATATCCATCCATCCATTATCCAACCCGCTATATCCTAACTACAGGGCCACAGGGGTCTGAAGTAGCCAATCCCAGCCAACACAGGCAGCAATGCAGGAATCAAAGGAATAATCCACCGAAAAATGACCGTATATACTCGTGTATAAGTTGAGTCTTGCAACCCGAAAAATAAATCATAAAATCAGTCCCCAACTTATACGCCTGTTGAAAAATGTGATAGTTAAATTGTTTTTTAACATCTTCTTGCCTCCTCCAATCTCCCGTCAGTTTCTCAGACACATCGAATTTTGTTGCAGTAGCACAGTTACTAATGTCTTTCGCTACTTCAACGACGTTTAATTTAAAACCAGCTTCATAATTTCTTCTGATCGAACGCTCCATCGTAGATAAGGGATGCTGTTACGATAAAGGTGTATGAGGGTGTGTGATACAAAAAACACAAATCAGTGCAAACGTTGCTTCAGAATAGTTCAGGTATTACCGCGTGGCACACGTAGGCACAATAGAGAGACAGAGAGAGAGGTTAGGAGCACACGCTGATACTGCGCATTGCCGCACTCCACATAGTGTGCTCTGTGGTTACAAAAACACAAATCAGTGCAAATGTTGCTTCAGGATACTTCAGGTATTACCGTGTGATAACGTAGGCAGAATACATAGAAAAAAAAGGCCGTGTGCTCCTTGGTTACTCTCTCAGGTGGGTGTTAGCATATCATAATCTCTTGGACCAATAGTGTGAGTTTTCCGCATTCGACTTATACGATTGACATTATAAAATACCACAAACTATACGATAAAATCAAGCCCTGACTTATCCGTGGGAGAACTTAAACACAAGTATATACGGTAATAAACTAAATTCAATACAAAAGGAAAGCCTAGCAAATAAAATCATTTGTGATTTAACACACACACACACATACAGATTATACTGAGCTTCTGCACAGAGAATCAGTGCAAACGGTTGCTTCAGAATAGTTCAGGTATTACCGCGTGGCACACGTAGGCACAATAGAGAGACAGAGAGAGAGGTTAGGAGCACACGCTGATACTGCGCATTGCCGCACCCACATAGAAAAACAAGGCAGTGTGCTCCGTGGTTACTCTCTCAGGTGGGCGTTAGCATATCATAATCTCTCGTACCTATAGCGTGAGTTTTCCACATTCGACTTATACGACCGACATTATAAAATACCAGAAATTATACGGTAAAATCAAGTCCCGACTTATCTGCGAGTATATACAGTACCTTTTTTTTTAGTTTTAAATCCCAATGTTGTCATGTCTCAGGCTGGTTCCTCCCATTTCTGGTTTTCAAAATTCTTGTTTTATTGTTTCATGTTTCTTTTATTCATTTTTGACTCTTGTTATATTATGTGCATCTTTCTTTATCTTTGGTCCTGGCCACGTATATAAGCTGTCTGTGTTATGTTCCATGTATTTTGTTGGTGGTCCCCTTATGGACAGGGCCACCTGCCAATCACTACCAGGTACTGTCCTCTGCCCTATAAATCTGGTGGGTCTTCTTCAGTTTCTGGAGGGTGTGGAAGAATACTTTCATTTTAAAGAAAAAGCATAAAGAAAGAAAAAGCATAAAGGGTTAATAAATGTCAGAAGCCTTTGCAGGCATATCAGGAAACCAGATAATGGTCAAGTGAACAACAAAATGTGCTGAAAGATGACTAAGTGATGACTAAGAAATCAGCAGATGTCCTGCAAAAACCCAAAATGGACAGCTGTTATGTGCACAGAGATTTCAAGGGTGGTGGCTCATCTCAAAGGTATAATAAGAACCAGAATATAATATAACAGACTTTTATTTTATATAAGTTATTTGGGTGTAACCCAATGAAGCAACCACAGTAAAATGTATGCATTGATTGACACTGTATGTAAATTTAATAGCTTATAATATGAACGTCTATTCTTTGTTTCTCTGATCATTCTGACCAGGCTGTAACAGACTGCTTTTGAAGAATGCTACGTCCAAGGCATTTTGCTGAGGAGTAATTAAAAGATACCATGAACAGCTTTCCTCCTGCCTTATTACCGAATTATCCTGTTAGAGAGGATATTTCTTTCTTTAATAAGATGTTAAACTTCAACTACAAGGGTCATTTTGAATGTGCTAAGGAGTTGGTGAGGTATTGTAAGTTATTGTGTTTTTTACTATCCTTATATATTTGCTAGGTTTTTGAATCTACACTCTGTATTTTGACTTCATTTTGAATAATTATATTGGGACTATGTTTGCTTTAGATTATCCTATATAAATAAATGTTTTATTATGCCCTTATTACTAGCTGGGGTTTAATGATGATATCCCGTCTAGTGGGAATTTCTGGAAGTGTTTTTGGAACACTTATGTGCTTTGGAACTCCTAGTCCATGATAAATGTAGCAAGCGGGTACAACAAGCCCAGTACCACTCCTCCATTAAAGATAAGCACACTTTTTTTAAGAAAGAAAGAACATCAATGTTAGGAATGCATTATTCACAAGACATTATGCTGCATCTTGATTGACATTCTTTTTTGAGTGGTTACTAATTTTTGATCAACTTTTTTTTTTTTTTAATTTAATAATGCTAAGATTATATGTGATTTGGTATCTGGCTTGTCAGTATAAATTTATAACTGGATTTTAAATTGAGGATATGCTGCTGTCCTTGCACACCTGAGTGCCGGCTCATCTCTGACAACTCTGAACAACATTACGTGAGGTACATAAAATACTCCTGTAGTCAGCTGAGAGAACTGGGATCACTAGTGCTCTGCTACACCTTATCAATGGAGCAGCTGGTCCAAAGATGGAGATGATTTAAACATGCAGAGAGGGCTACAGTAAGGTGAAAACATTTCAGAACTTCCATGGCATTATACAGTAAGAAATGGTGGATAGCTTTCAAATAAGCTGTGTCACACACATGCACATGGAAGGCAGCTAAAGGTCCTGAATAATGATAGTTTTACGCCAGACAAGGGGGTGGTGAGCTACACTGACTTTCTCTCTCGATCCTCTGCAGACCATTCATGGGAAATCTCACCTAGTTCCAGCGCCCTCAATGATGTTACTTCCGGTTCCAGTGGCTTCGATGATGTCACTTCCCGATGACGTCACTTCCGGTATCGGCCTCTAAAGCAGCCATTTTGACAAACTTAAATCAGTTCTGTTTTGGACTCTGACTTGTGAACAACACCACTACTTTACCCATTTGCATCCAGGGCATAATATACAGGTGGCTGCCTGTGACTATGCGGGTTCTGGCTCCACACTCCCATTGCTGATTGGAAGCACTTGAACCCAACACCGTCGATAATGTTACCAAGTGAGCTAGTCAGTGAAGGCAATAACAATCGAGCAAGGGGATGGTACAAAAAGTGCAGAAGTGCTTTTATTTAAAATGTCCATAAAGTGTAGTGCTTCAAAAATTCAATAAATAATCCAATTAAAGATAAGCGTGGAGGTTAAAACACACAAAAAAAAACAATCCTTTAAAACGAGGTTAAAACGTTCAAATAAATAGGAAGCAGTCTTTAAAAACAACAACGATCCCGGTGCTTCTTTTAACTGGCGACTCCCCTGCTTCTCCCTGTCCAGGCTTCGCAACAGGGGAACCACTCTCACTCTGCAGCTGCCCTTTTCTCAGCATTTACTCTAGACTGGAGACCTCCCGATCCCTGGCTCTGGTCTGGCACTCATCCCAGTCCCCGAGACTTGGTTTCCATCAATGAACGGCCAGGCCACTCACGTTGGGGACTCCAACCACCAAGCCTCCTTCCGCGGCCTCCTGTGGCTCGTCGCCTTTCCCTGGTCACTCCCGCTATGTAGTCGCTCAAACGCCTGGGTGTCGGCCTAACACCCAGCTTCCTCGCAACTGCCCGCAAGCGCTCGTTCGCTCGCCCACATGTTCCATGTGTCTCTGTCTCTCTCTCCGACTTGCTTCCTCGCTCCCTCTAACCTCCGTCCTCTTCCTTTTCTCTCTCGTTCTTTTTTTTTTCTCCCCTTCCAACCGACTCGCGCTTCTATTTAAGCAACGAAGGACCATAGCAGCTGCAGCAAATTAGCCACGGGACAATCACGGATGTGGGCAGTCCCTCACCTGTGCACTCGGTGAAAAACGCCCACACTGCTGATTGTCCCGCGGCTTGCCATGGCCCAACGCCCCCTCTCTAAGCCGCCGCGAGAGCGATGATTATTTATTTAAAATGGCCTTTGCTAAACGAGCTGTGGACCCGCTATACCACACTGCCCCAAACCTTTTTTGATGTCTATGTCGCATCTCACGGCAAGTGAGGGTGCAGTCAGGTTCTGTTCTATGGCATTTTGAGTATTAAGGAGAATCGGCCTAAAATTTTTATTTTTAAGATTGTATTTTAAGAGTGGAAAAAAGGCCGGAGAGGGACTACACGTCTATGTAAATAAGCAAAGGTGAAATAGCAAGCACATTATAATTAAAAATGAAATGTGTAATACAGCTATTGAGATACAGCCTGTCGAAATTCTTCCACATTACCTGCCAAGTTACCTCATTCTGATTAATGTTTCTAATTCCTCCCTCTGCAAATGGGGACTCAGGAGCAGAAATGATTTGCTCTGTTACCAACACTCTAATGATGAATCATTCTGACCCTGGAGTGGCAATGACTTCGACCAGGTTGAACTTTGAAAGGAACCATGAGAAACTTCCTTCTTCTATAACATCATGTTCATTTAATGGACACAACCAGCTGGATCTTCTTTATTTAAATGTTAGATGCCTTTAAATGTAAACCTCTGGCACAACTGTGCAGCTCCGACCACAATCTGACCCAAGTGTACTCCCACCTACAAACATATTCTTAGGCAGCAGCAGCAGCTCTCCTACTGTTATTTGAGCCAGAAGTTCTACTTTGTGTTTGCTGTTTGTTTGTTTGTATTATATTATTATATTATTATATTATTATATTTAGATTTTTCTTGAGCTTCTGTAAAGGCTTAATGTGCCCTTGGGGAGAAATAAAGATTAAGGGCATAAGCTTCAATGTTCTGGCCTTGTGAAATGTCTGATACACTGTTTAAAAATGGTCAAAACTGGCCTATTGTAGACCAAAATCATTATTTAACATTACCATTTTAAAGCATAAAACATGTTCAGTTGTATAAATCTAATACATGACCCAATTCAAGTGTAAATCTCTTTTACATGATCCACATCCAATCTAAGTGTAAATTTTCACCATGTTACCCAAATCCAAGTATACGCCTCATCCACAACCCACATCCAAGCCAAGTGTAAATCTCTCAAACAATACCCAAATCAAGTATAAATCTATCATCCACAGTCAACACCCAATCCAAATACAGACACAAATTCAAATGTAAATCTCCTCTTCATGGCCCACATCCATTCCAAATATAAATCTCCAATATGTCACCCACCACTGAGTGTAGATTGCTACACAGCATTAAATTCTATAGTAAAATACCAACATGCTAAACCTTAAATTCTTCATAACTCTTCAGTATGTAATAATAAATCTAATTCCCCAACAAATTATCTAAATCCCTAAAAACATCCTAAATTCAATTAAAAATCCTTAATGTACTCCTGCAGTGCATTCAAAAATTATTCAAACCCCCCTCACTTTTTTCACATTTTATTACATTGCAACCTTACTAAAATTTAAATTCATTTTTTTTTCTTTCTAAAGCAACACTCAGAATGACAAAGTGAAAACAAGATTTTACCAAATTTATTAAAAATTAATAACTGAACTATCACATTGACACAAGTACTCAGACCCTTTGCTCTAACACTTGAATTCTGGTTCAGATACATCCCGTTCTTTTAATCATGATAGAGATGTTTCTACACCTTGTTTGGAGTCCACCTGTGGTCAATTCCATTCAATTCAATGTGATTAGGAAAGGCACACACTTGTCTATAGACGACCCCAAAGTTAACAATAAGTATCAGAGCAAAAACCAAACCATGAAGTTGTGTGTAGGGCATGGAGACAGGATTGTGTGGAAGGCTACAAACAACTCCTGCAGCATTGAAGGTCTCCAAAAGCACAGTGGCCTCTATAATTCTTAAACTGAAGTAGTTTGGAACAACCATGGCTATTCCTAGACCTTCCATCTTGCCAAACTCTGCAGTCATGGGAAAAGAGGCATAATAAGAGAGGTGACCAAGAACCTGATGATCACTCTGGCTGAGCTCCAAAGAACCTGTGTAGAGATGAGAGAAACTTCCAGAAGAAAACTGCCACTGATTTGGGGCCTTATATATATACGGTGTGTACGCACAAAAATGTTGCGTACGTTTGTTTCCACGCTCACATTGCGATGCATAAAAACTAAACTTGCCGTAAAGCCACGCACATTTTCACTCCAGCTAAATTCCAAGCGTACACAAGTGAAAGCAGTGCTTTTGTTCCAGTGTGATTTCCCTTTCTTTTTTTAGATGCACATCCCTGACGCGGCTTTATCAAATACACTGAAATTAACTGCATATCTTTTATTTGTATAAGGCATCTGATTGTAATTAACCTGTAACAAAATAATGTTCCACGCAATGGCTAAACTATTCCAAATACCATCACTGCTTTAGTGTTGTTACTCTCACTGCACCACTCAGACTATTTATCCCACTGTATCTGAGTGTGGAATCACAGCTTTACAGCAGCTGATTGGAAAGAGAATTATCGGTATACAGCATCATGCACACGCTGCCTCAGCCATGCTGCCTATTTGAACTGCTCTCATACACAAACGCTTCAGAACTATAAGAACTATAAACACACTCAATCAGTCCTTTAAGTGCTCCTTGTAGAACTGTTTGTACTTATAAATACAATCACCTCACTGTAAACTTGCCATACAGTTATAATATTGCATAACCTGAGACACTTTATAAAGCACGTATTTACATATGATAACGACATCATTTTTAAGATGAAATGCAGCAAAATATGTTTATTACATTATACAGATAAAATGATAACATCATTCAAATAAACTATATTGTTAATAATTAAACATGTGAGGACACGGTGTTGCAGCGCTAGCAAGGAGCTGGCGCCCTGATTGTTCCTGACTCGCATTGCATTGCATTGCTGGGGCTGGCGCGACACTGGATGGATAGATAGATAGAATAATTAAACATGTACTACGAAGATATTTCAATGTTCCTTAAAAGTTTTGAAAATCAGCTTACAGATGGCTTTACATCTATTACAGAGCTGATTGTGTGGCGACTGGGTATTTTGAGAAAGAAAAGGAAGGACAGGAATGGAGGGTTAGTACGTTTGAAAGAGACAGTACTGCTGCAATAAATTATTTTATAGAAGGTCGCGCACGCCACAGCAAACATCTTGCGGGAGGCAGGAACAATCTCTGGATGGGGTGCCAGTTCGTCACTATCACTGCACCACCATTTTCCCATGTTTAATAACATGCGTTAACTCCTATCATCATGAAAATGATATCAAGTATACATCTCAGTATTTAAATTACTCAGAGAGCTGTAATATCACAAATGTAATGGATTCTGTGTCCTGTCGGAGGAAGAGAAAGCCGGTTTAAGAAGTACGTAGTGATTCACACACATAGAGCACATAGAAGAACATATTCAAAACAAAACATTTAACTTGCTACTTTAGTTACAATGGGATTTGAGAAACTAATAAATTAAATGATTTTAAGATGAAATTTATGAAGTTCTAATTTAATTACAAAATAAATTATGTGATTAAAGTAGAAATTTCGAGATTAAAGTTGACATTTCAAGCTTTTTTTCCCACTGTGTGCCTTTTTTTTTTTCTTTTCTCTGTACCCTAATAAGCTTCCATATGACACTCAGACAGTGGGCTATAACTCACCTTTTCACGACGACTTTGATATCTGACAACTTTTTTATTTCGGCCCTGTGCGACTTTGTGAACTTGAGGTTTCGTGTTTCTCCGACACGCTGTGTCACTCAATGAACTTCCTTTTGTTGTTTATACCACTGTTTAAACCAGCAAATAGTAAGTCTTTCTTTGCCTCCACTTGGTATTCACTGAAATTCTTCTATTTTCCCCCATGCTTTTGCCATTGCCTTTTCACAAAACGCTGAGCTTAAGGGCTATTTATATTGATTTGCATATTCAAAGAGGCGTAATTCTGGGAGGAGTTAATAATAATAATAATAATTCTTTGCACTTATACAGCGATTTTCTCACTACTCAACGTGCTCAGCAATTTCAGGTTAAGGGCCTTGCTCAAGGGCCCAACAGAGCAGAGTCCCTTTTGGCATTTACTGGATTTCAACCGGCAACCTTATGATTGCCAGTGCAGATTACTAGCCTCAGAGCCACCACTCCGCCAATGTGTTTGGGTGTGGCAGCAGGCATGTGCAAGTATGTTACTTTTCACGCTGACCGGGATTTATGGAGTGGAAGAACATGGAAATTGGCATATGCACAGATTTTTGCGTGTGGATTTTTTTGTGCATATGCACATTTCTGCTTTTGTCCATACGCCATGTTCTAGTGTGATTTCTATGCACTGCGTTATGCATGAGGCCCCAGGTCTTTATGACACAGTGGCCAGACAAAGGCCTCTCCTCAGTAAAAGACACATGGAAGCCCTCTTGGAGTTTGCAAAAAGTCACTTAAAGGGCTCTCAGACTATGAGAAATAAGATTCTCTGGTCTGATGAAAACAATATTAGCATCACAATGAGGGGAAATCATGGACTGCTCATCACCTGTGCAATACCAATCCAATGGTGAAACGTGGTGGGGGCAACATCATCCTGTGGTCAATTTAATTCAGTTCAATTCAATGTGACTAGTAAAGGCACACACCTGTCTATAGATGACCCCACAGTTAACAATGAGTATCAGAGTACAACTCCTGCAGCATTGAAGGTCCCCAAAAGCACAGTGGCTTCCATAATTCTTAAACTGAAGTGGCTTGGAACAAATATAGCTATTCCTAGAGCTTCCATGTTGCCAAACTCAGCAGTCATGGGAGAAGAGCCTTTGTAAGAGAGGTGACCAAGAACCTAATGGTCACTCTGGCTGATCTCCAGAGAACCTGTGTAGAGATCGGAGAAACTTCCAGAAGGATAACTGTCACTAATCTTGTCTTTATGACACAGTGGCCAGACAGAGGCCTCTCCTCAGTAAAAGACACATGAAAGCCACTTGGACTTTGCAAAAAGTCACTTAAAAGACTCTCAGACTATGAGAAACAAGATTCTCTGGTCTGATGAAAACAATATTAGCATCGCGTTGGAAAGAAATCAGGGACTGCTCATCACCTGTGCAACACCAATCCAATGGTGAAGTGTGGTGGGGGCAACTGGAACACTAGACAGGGTTGAGGGACTGGAACACTAGATGGGGTTGAGAAGAAAATGAATGGAGCAAAGTTCAGAGCTATCCTTAGTGTAAACCTGCCCCAGAGAGCTCTGGACCTCAGACTGGGCAGAAGGTTCACCTTCCAACCCAGTGACCCCTAAGCACAAAGCAAATAACACATGAATGGGTTAGGGACAACTCTGGGAATGTTCTTCTTGTGTTTTGTTCTGTGTATTGGATTGTATTTACCCTCTTTTTTTGACACCCACTGCACGCTCAAACCTACCTGGAAAGGGATCTCTCTTTGAGCTGTATTTCCCAAGGTTTCTTCCATTTCTTTTCCCTACAAAGTTTTTTTTTGGGAGTTTTTCCTTATCTTTTTAGGCTGGGGTGGCTGTCAAAAGGCAGGGTCTGTTAAAGCCCATGTGGCGTAGTGGCTCTACAGCTCAGATCAAAAAGGCCAGTTTTTTTAAATAGATAATCGCCACACTCGCAGCTTAAATAGGGGGTGTGGTACTGTGGCCAGGCAGTTCCTGGGTGCATCCGTGATTGAAGCTGGGAGCTGCAAATCGCCACACCTGAGCCACATCCCCATAATAAATAGGAAAAGCGCAAGGCAGAAAAGGGAAAAAAGGAGAGGAGAATGGTAAAAGATTGGAGAGCAAGCGTACAGCATTGGGGGTAGTGCAAGAGAGTGGACGAGCCAGGCAGCTAAGTAAAAGGAAGGTCAGCACGGTCAAGAGTTCTGGATAGAGCGAGCAATTGGCACTAAAGGGACAGATTGTGCCCACTGACTATGTGGAGGAGTGGGTAATGATCAAGGAGGAATCCGCCCTAGGGATCTGAGGGATGACCACATGTGTGAGAAGGATGACAGGAGGACAACCGACCACGAGCGGTCTAGCAGACACCGGCGGAGGCAGCTAAGACAGGGGTCGGTAGAGAGAGGACCATGGCAGCTGAAGTCTCAATGGCTGAGCAAAGCTTGAATGAGCTGAAGAGGCTGGTAAGGAGCTGTGTCTGGCAGGTGTAGCTTACAGTGATCCCCATTTGGGATTTTAACTTTTTATGGATTATTTATGGACATTCATGTACTGCACTTTATTTTGAACACTTGCTTTTGATTTTTTTTAATAAAAGTACTTCTGCACTTTTTTGCACCATTCCCTTCCTTCATTGTTGCTTCACTGTCCAGTTCATCTGGTGACATTACCGACGGTGTCAGGTTCAAAAGCTCAAGAAATGGAGGTGGGAGCCTGGAGCAGAACCCATATTACCAGAATATTTTATTGTATTCTTGAGCGGCCGAGCCAGAGCCTGGACTTGAATCCAGTCAAACATCTCTAGAGAGATCTGAAAATAGCCGACAATCCAACTTGACAGAGCTTGAGGGGATCGGTAGAGAAGAATGGCAGAAAACCCTCAAATCCAGATATGTGAAACATCTTGTGTTGGACCCAAGAACACTCCAAAGTTGTTTCAATGAAGTACCGAGTAAAGAATATTTGTGTCAGTGTGATATTTAACTTTTACATTTTTACTAAAGTGTCAAAAATTTCTGAAATTCTGTTTTGCTTTGTAATTCTGAGGTACTGAGTGCTGTTTGATGAGGGAAAATGGATTGAAATTATTTTAGAACAAGGCTGCACCACAACAACCTGTGAGAGAAGTGGAGGGGTCCGAATGCTTTCTGAATGCGTTGTAAGTTTCTTATGCTTCCCAAAACATGTTTCTCAATCCAGTCTCAAATTTCAAAACCATACAACAGCCATTCCTTTTCCATCTCAATTTTAGTTTTGCAAAGAAATTTGCAACATGTAGGCTTCAATTCAAGAGTAAATTATTAATATTTCAAATTGCAAATGCAGAACTTTGCTCACAGTCCTCTGAACTGCAATTATGTATACATAACCACCCTTACAGTGAGGAAAAAAAGCATAATTTCACAAAATCATCAAATTTGAAATTCATTTCAGGCCGTAATTTCAAATGAAGTGACACGTTTTAATCAGCACTCTGCTTAAAGCCACTGGCTTGTTCACTCCTTTGTGGCAACTCAGTATGCAAAGGGAGGTCAAAATGAATCATCTAATCAATGGCTCCGGCTTGGGTACTTTCATTTTCCCACTTAAGTGCACACTTAACAATGGTATGCAACCAATGGAGCTTTTTAAAATTCGCTTCTATTAAATATGTCCAAGAACTTGAATAGAAATGCCGCCAATTATGTGGTTTTATAAAAAAAAAATGAATAATGAGGCTGAAGATAAGTGGAGAATAAAGCTGAGACACGGTATGTTGAGTCCTAAACAGTAATGACCGTTGTTTTTCATGCTATGATTGTACCTGTCAATCTCTGTCGTGTTTTACTGGTCTGGCTCTAGTTTAGAAATGGCCAAACAATACAGATTTTAAATATTTTCTACATAATGCATGCTTCTCTTTGAAAATACAGTGTTTGTGTACCTACAGTAGGCCAGTGTGGAGTGCAAAGTACTTACGACAGTTTGGCTCCGGAGACAGCGGCTACTTAACCTCGCTGAGGTCGATCGTTTTTTAAAATCTGTGTTTTTCAGTTTGTTTGCTGGTTCTTTCCACATATTTTGTCCCACGTCCTGGTTCATTCTGACTCATTAGCATTTGAATGACCGCAGTCCTTGGGAAGATAATTTCATAGTAGAGCTAATTTTCATAATAGCAGCCACTGAAAGGCAGTACGATGGGCAAATTTGTCCAGACAGTTTGTTTGGTGGGATGAGATTTATTGTGTTTCTGGATGCCTTTATTATTCTTAATCTCGGCAGATAACAATTGTTTGGATTTCTTCGACTATAAAGGCAGTGTACCCACTCTTGCTTAAAGAAATAATCCACCGAAAAATTGCCGTATATACTCACGTATAAGACGAGTCATGCAACCCTAAAAATCGATCATAAAATCAGCCCCCAACTTATACTTCCATTGAAAAATGTGATAGTTACATTTTTTTTTCCATCTTCTTGCCCCTCCGATCTCACATCAATTTCTTAGACACATCAAATTTTGTTGCAGCAACGCAGTTACCAATTTCTTTCGCTACTTCAATGACGTTTAATTTAAAACAAGCTTCATATTTTCTTCTGATCAAACACTCTATCGTAGATAAGGGATGCTCTTACGATAAAGGTGTATGAGGGTGTGAGAAAAAACATCGCTTCAGAATAGTTCAGGTATTACCGTGTGGTCACATAGGCATAACAGAGAGAGAGAGAGAGAGGGGGTTAGGAACACACGCTGATGTAGTGCATTGCCGGACCACATAGAAAAAAAAGGCAGTGTGCTCCGTGGTTACTCTCTCAGGTGGGTGTTAGCATATCACAATCTCTTGGACCAATTGCGTGAGCTTTCCACATTCGATTTATACGACCAACATTATAAGATACCAGAAATTATATGGTGAAATTAGATCCCAACTTATCCGTGGGAGAACTTATCCGCGATGTAAAGGATGGCCGGCCATATATTCCGGCCCACACCTCCAAGCCAACAGATGGAGCCCTCCCAGTAGCATGGATGTTCCCTGAATTCCAGCAGGGCCTCATGGACCATGTAGTTTTTATAAACAGCCCTGCTGGATACCATGGGGACCATCAGGAGCCGCTGTAGGGAGGCTTGAGGAGTGCTACGTGCCCTATAACCCGGAAGTACGTCCTGGTCACATGAACAGTAGGAACAACATGCTTCCGGGATGAAGAAAAGGACTTTGTATCGGACCCGGAAGTGATAAGGAATCTCATGGACTGTAGGGTGGATTCATTTCCGGGTCAGGAGATATAAAAGGACCATGGGAAATCCCAGGCACTGAGATGAGCTGGGAGGAAGGGTGGCTAAGTGTCTGGGAGAGGAGAAAAGTATTGTATTAATTATTGTGTATTGTATGAGTAGTGTGGAGTGGAGGGTACTTAGTGCACATTATTATAATAAAAATAATAAGTATTGTACTTTTACCTGGTGTGGTACCTGAGGGTTCAAGGGAGCAATGGCACCTCCTACTGCTACAGCGACTATATATGGTATAACTTTTTTTTATGTTATTTACCCCATGTAGTTTGTAGTGATTTCTGAGAAAAAATTTTAATCTCACGTTTTCATACAGAATGGTGTTCCTGATCCTGATGTTGTACTAATTCTGTAGCTGATTTTTTGAGAGAAAGACCTGGAAATGAGATGTGCAAGGATCAAAAAACAAAATACGAGAATCAAAGTCAAAAAAATGTAGCAGAAGAGTCCTTGCCAGAATGATGCAAAATCAAACAAGGAAACACAAGAAGTTCATCCATCAAACTCAGCTAGAAAATACCACCCTTGCCTTTAAATCGTTTTCCATAATTCATGTTGGACTCCTGAGGTCATGCGCTTAGTAACCCGACTTACATTATATCAACAGGAGTTCCAAAATGGTGGCTTCATAATCAGGACAAAATCCATCCATCCATCTATTATCCAACCCACCATATTCCAACTATAGTGTCACGGGGGTCTGCTGGAGCCAATCCCAGCCAACACAGGGCGCAAGGCTGGAAACAAACCCTAGCCAGGGTACCAGCCCACCTTAGAGGACGAAATGTCATCAAAATAATTACACTATTGCAAAATATTCTTTTGATCACAAAGAAAATGTGAGAAATGGATTCCTTGTGCTCAAAAGTCAAAGTCTAAAGGGCTAAAATACGTATATCAAAGAAATGTAAAAAAGGGCGGCATGGTGGCGCAGTGGTAGCGCTGCTGCCTCGCAGTAAAGAGACCCGGGTTCGCTTCCCAGATCCTCCCTGCGTGGAGTTTGCATGTTCTCCCCATGTCTGCCTGTGTTTCCTCTGGGTGCTCCGGTTTCCTCCCACAGTCCAAAGACATGCAAGTTACGTGCATTGACGATTCTAAATTGTCCCAGTGTGTGTGTGCGGGTGCCTTGTGGTGGGCTGGCGCCCTGCCTAGGGTTTATTCCTGCCCTGCCCTGCCCCCTGTGTTGGCTGGGATTGGCTCCAGCAGACCCCCGTGACCCTGTAATTAAGTTAAAGCAGGTTGGATATTGGTTGGATGAAATGTAAAAAAAATAATAATAATTCTACGAAGAATCATAGCAGGTGTCTTTGGTGACCAGTGCTGGAGAACAGCAAACTCTATAAGAAACGTTGCTGAAAAAATTGCCCGTTACTCGTGTCACATAATCCTCTGTCAAATCATCCAGTTCTATGCTCACACCATCCTAAACACATTTATTGTTACTTAAATATTGGTAAATAAACCATTTTCAGAAAGCAAAATTTGAAAATGCTCAGACACAAATGAATATCTGAATTAATGAATCTGCCTCACATTGTCACATTTATATTCATATCTGCAAGTGGAATACCTGAGCATTGTTTAGCATCAGTCTGTAATACTGCACCGGTGAATTGACCTTCTGCTGGTTGAAGCATCTTGGAAATGCTATCTGTCGGGCAGACCACAGACACGGATGTGAACAACACCAGAGCACCAGAAGGAACAGGCCTGTCTGTTTTTCTCTTCACTTTGTACTCCTCCGACTATAACTATAACAGCAGTTCATGTCACTTTCAGAAATGCTCAGATGATTTTGCACTTACGGGGATAATGGGGATGAGACAGAAGAGAGGAGTCAGGGGGAGACATTGATTTCTTGGTGCAAAAAGACTCCTCTGCACCTTAAAATCAGCAATACCAAAGAATTGCTTATGACTTTCACCACACCAAAGAGCCTCCAGTCCAGTCACTATTCAGTGAGTGGAGGTAGAGGTGGTCCACTCCTACAAGTACTTGGGATCCACATTAATGACAGGTTGGACTGGTCTTAAAACACAGAGGAACTATACGAGAAAGAGCAAGAGCAGGCTCTTCTTCCTTAGGAGACTGCGCTCCTTTAATGACGGAAGTGACATCCTTCACATCTTCTACAGCTCTGTGTTGGCCTGTGTGATATTCTGCGTTGTGGTGTGCCAGGCTGGTAACATCACTTCAAGAGAGGCACACAGAATTTAATTAATTATGCCTTCTGGACCCTTTGGAGGTCATATGAAAACAAAGCTGAGTGTCATTATGAAGAATGCTGCACATCCTTACTGTGACACACTAACACTGAGGACTTTCAGACAATGCATTATCCAGCAGAAGGGAGTCAAATAAACGTGACTAGAGCTTCTTTATAGCAACAGGAATACGTCTGCCTAATGTCTCACTGGCACTGGGACTATATGTCAGAAATCTTTATTTCTTTTTAATTAATTTTCCTTTTTATCATTCTTGTGTGTGTTCAGACTGTAATGTATGTATATGTTTTTTGCTCCCTTGTGGTGTAGCGGGTCCGTGGCTACGAAAGCTTGGCGACTTTTAAATAATCCATTCACCATGTCAGTCTCCATAGGCACGATTGTACAGCCGCGGAGAGTTGATGGAGCAATCAGGGCGAGTCACTCCTGCATGTGAATGTGCAATCGTCCTCAATTGCTTGATCGGCTTCCTGCAGTGCACGAATGAGATGCTGTGCCTATGGAGCCGTATAAGAACGGGCCGGAGCAGAAAGGAAAGATAAAATGGAAGAAAGGCCGAGAAGTGAGAAGCATTGCGACAGAAGGAAGGAAGGAAGGAAGGAAGGAAGCCAACCAGCCAGAGGGAGGTCAGCGCAGTCAGGAGTGCTGGATGGAGCGAAGGATCGACGCTCAAGGGACGGATCGCGCCCACTGAATGGGAGAGTGGGTAGGATCGTGAGGGATCTGAGGGAAGACTACAAGTGTGAGAAGGAAGACGGGAGGACAACCGACCTCGAGTGGTCTTGCAGACGCTGACAGAGGCAGCCAAGATGGGGGTCGATAGTAAGAGAACCGCGGCGGCTGAAGTCTCTCCTGTTGAGCAAGCCTTGGGCGAGCTGGAGAGACTGGGAAGGAGTTGTGCTTGGCTGGTTTGCCCCAAATGTCTGCTACAGGATTTTAATCTCGTTTTAGCCTTGTTTTAACTGTTTGGGATTTTTACCTTCACCCGGGACGATAGATGGCAACCCCCTGGACTCAAGCAGGGCTTCATGGGAGCTGGGGTTTGGTGCAGCCCTGTTGGGATCTGCAGGCACTGCCAGGGGGTGCTGCAGCAGGAGCAAATACCAGGGGACAGAGAGTCGGGAGGACGAAGCTTGACCAGAGTAGTGGAAAGGAGAAAAGATAAAGAGAAGGAAGAGGCTTGTATTGTGTTGGGACTGTGTTGTAAGCTTGTGGGAATGGGGAAGCGTTACCCACAAGGTAAAAAAAGAAAATAAAAATCAGTGTGTGCCTTGAACGTGTGCCCCATGCTTGTCTCTGTCAGGTTCAGGTGGCAGTGCCAGCTTGGGTGGTCCACACCAGTCTTTCTGAACAATCTGATTGGTTAAGTTGGCCTTGGTGTGATTGCTCAGTTTGGCTTTGGTGACGCAATCGAAAGAAGTGTGAGGCGTACACCTTCCAAGACATCAAGTATAAAACTGGATAGAAGGTGAGAAAAGAGTCTGAGAACCAGGCTTAATCAGAATGTGCTTGAGACAGTGAGAGCTGGTGAAGCGACATTCAGATGTAGAGGAGAGGTGCTGAAAGTACACATAGAACAAGAGATAGCAAATATCTTTATAATGATCCTATTAACTGTCTTTACCAGGTACCACAAATAGTATGTGAAAAACACACATAATATTACAAGTACAAGAAATGAAACCCACTTCCCTTCCGAATGGAGTTGATGCTGTAGCTGCCTGGAAGATGGTCTTCTCTAAGAGGCAGAAGAGGAAAAGTCGTAAGAGACTGTGACAAACCCAAATCCTTCCTCTGTGCCCCTTCAAACCATAAAAAAGGCACAGCACACCCACACACGTGACACCAGTTTAGCCAAAATGAAGTACCACATTTCTTAAGGTCATTGCATGAGGTAGATTCAGCTGAGTGTGTTGGGGTGGAGGTCCTTTGATAGGCGATCCCTTGTAGTTTTCAACATGCCTTGGTCTGGCATTCTTCAAAAACAACAAAACCATCATCACTAAGCAACGTGACTTCTGAACACACTTCAGCATTCCTCCTAACGGTGAAGTCCCAAATCGCAAAACAATTCTTCAGTGGGTGGCTAAATTTAGACAGACAGGTACAACATTGAAGAGAAAATCTCTTGTATGAACGTCAGAAAACATACAAGCTGTAAGGACATCAATTTTGCAGTCTCCTAGACGTTCACCGTGCAAACCTACTTCTACCTTAGGCATTTCTATCACATCTTTGTGGAGGATTTTGAATGATGACCTTAATTTCCATCCATACAAAATGATGGTAGTGCAGAAACTCATTGAGAGAGACTGGGAGAGCCGTAGAGAGTTGTGCGTGAACATTCTGCAAACCGTTCTTTAAGATGCCATCATCATGTGCAGTGACAAGGCACATTTCCATTTGAATGGTTGCGTAAATAAGCAAAACTTTCACTATTGGGCTGAAACCAACACTCGTGAACTTCATCAGAGACCCCTGCAGAATGAGCGTGCTACAGTTTGGTGCAGAATTTGGCATTGTAGGCCCTTACTCTTTTGAGGAGGGGGGAGCAACAGTCACCGTCACTTCAGAACGTTACACTGAAATGCTACAGAACGTATTGTGGCCCCAACTGGAAGAAGTGGATGTGGTGGATGCCTGGTTTCAACAGGATGGAGCAACAGCTCACACGGCGCGGAGATCCATGCAAGTTTTGTGGGAGATGTTTCCGGGGAAGCTGCATGGTGACGTCGGGTGGCCTTCACATTTACCTGATTTCTTCTTGTGGGGCTATCTCAAGTTGAATATACTGTATATACACACCGACCTGAAAACCTTGAAGCCCTCAAGTATGCTATTCACCACGGAATCGTCGCAAACGAATCATGCAAGCGTTCAGAAATCATCAAAGAGTATCGCTAATAATGGCCACCACATTGAAGATATCATTTTTAAAACACAGTTAAAAAATTTATTTTGTATACACTTTCTTGTGTTGTAATGAATCGTATTCGATCTTGTAGCGTTTATGTAGA
Organism: Polypterus senegalus; assembly: GCF_016835505.1. Lineage (NCBI taxonomy): Eukaryota > Metazoa > Chordata > Cladistia > Polypteriformes > Polypteridae > Polypterus > Polypterus senegalus. The sequence continues at coordinate 298,979,838 of NC_053155.1, forward strand.
ATAAACACTTGAAATGTGGCACTTCTTTTTGGCGCACCCTGTATTTAATACTGTCTGTGAATGCTTTATTTTTGACTATGAGTATTGTGAATACAGTATACAGAACAGTAGTAGTGAACTTTAGCACATGCGTCTATGCGTTAGCGCCAAGTCCGTTCTGCAGAATCAAGTCATTACTTTCATTCTGAAAATCTCCCCCTTCTGCTGTGAAGAAAAGTTTTGCTGTTCCTATCCAGTCAACAGAATTGCTCTTATCCTTTTCTAGAACAACTGTCACTATTCATGTCTCAAATTACTGCATTTTTGTTTATGTATAAAAAAAAAGAAGAAAGAATTCTGGGCGGTAACATCTTGTTTTCATGTTTTGCTTTAAAATGCTCTTCTTTTTTTTCTCTTTTTTCAAAAATAAACCATCTGCTCATTTTGAGGCTTTCTACCCACAAGGGAAACAGAAAAAGGGCACCAAAAATAGTGTTCTCCTTCTCCCTCTCTCGCGCTCTGTCTCGACAGATGGTATATATTTTCATTTTACAGAAACCAGACACTTGCCTACATGTGGCAATGGAAAAATATACAACAAAGAAATTGTTGAGAAGGAAAAGACCCTTTTTGATCATGTCTGGGAGGCCTTAGCGTTTGGAGAAACCCAGATGGTTTTCATTTCTTTAATTTTGGTTATACATGTGAAGACATGGGACTGAAAAAAAAAAAAAGTGGCACTAAATAAAACATTTTTTACATACCACTGGAGCATTTTGAAACAATTATCTCATACGCTTTGTGGTTTCTTAATTCAATCCATCACTGTAGTTGCCTGAAATGTTCAAGCAAGGCGCAGAAACTCTGCCAAAGCCTGTTGTTGTATACGACCTGGATGGCATGGCAAGGTGGCAGGATGTGGCACCCTGTGGATGCACAAGGAAATGTTTTACTGATCTGGAAGAAAATGTGTTTAAATTCATAGTATTTACAATTTCATGAAAGGCATTTGGCATTCTTTGGCACCTGCTACTTGTAATGTTTTAAAACAGTAGTTTCTATTTCCAGTCAGCTGGGGTCTTTTTTTTTTAACTACCTCCTCTCTTGAGACCCTGTAATGTATCCATTGCCCAAATCAGTGCTTTCAAACTCCGGTCCTGGAGGGCCACAGTGGCTGCAGGTTTTCATTCTAACCCTTTTCTTAATAACTGACCTGTTTTTGCTGCTAATTAACTTCTTTTGAATTAATTGTAATTGACTTGCTCTTGAAGACTCCGACCCCTTAACTGTTTCTTTTTTCTTAATAAGCTGCCAAAAAATAATGAGATACAAAATTAGCCAAAACATGACCAGAAAAATGTGTCCATCACACAATATCTGAAAATAAAGAAAGATGAAGGTCTCAGGAATGTTGGTCTGCTCAGGTCCAAGATTTAAGATTTGTTCCCCTGAATTTCTTCATCGTTCCTCTGAATTGCTTTGTTTCTTTCCTTAAACAGAAATTAAATGTGAAGTGAGTGAGCCAACAGAAGACCAACTAAGTCAGGGCCTTAAACTCCAACCATCTTCACTACAGGTAGTCCCCAAGTTATGGACATTCGACATATGACTTACAAACGGGGCTGCAGCTGCTCCTTCATCTGTCTGGGGGACGCAACGTAGCCTCCTCAGTAACTGCCTCTCCATCATCTTCGGCCAGGGGTTGCTGCAAGCAGTGGCTAGAGGGGGCGATTTCGCTGCTTGCACGTTGTAGTGTCTCTCGAGCGGCTCAGGTTGATGAATGAGGCGGTGGGAGCCGCACCCCATTCATTCTCAGTGGGCGGCTGGCTGCACGGCAAGCAGTGACCCAGGGTCCATAGTCGCCGGGGCCGCAGCTACTGCTCATGTGCAGAACAGAGGCTTGATGGGGCAGTTCGTTGCCCGCCCACCATGCCACCACAGGTACTGTTCCTGACTGCCCCATTCATTCTCTGTGGGTGGCTGGTGATGCTGAACAGAGGCCAATGAGGGGGAATAGGGTGGCAGTGGGGCAGCATTGTATAGTGTGCCTCGGGTGGCTGCCTGTTGAATGATATGGTGGTGGGCTATTCACTACTTGCCTTTGGCTGCAATCTGTTCATTCTTCGTGGGCTTACGCTGCAAGCAGCATACTGTATGCAAGTGGAAGTGAATATGTGGTGGATGAATGGTGAATCGCCCCTCGCCGCCCCCATTCATTCATGTTACGTACATAGCAGGACGTTGTCTCTTGTCAGTACATCAGACATGCCGACGAGGGGTACCTTCCTGCTGTGATAGCATGTACAGTGCTGTGCAGAAGAGCTCATCTTAACCTTTTGTCTTCACCCTTCAACAATGTCTCTGAAACACAAATCTGATGCAAGTGCTGGTGATACAGTAAAGAAGAGAAAAACCATCACCATGGAAAATAAAGAAGAAATAATAAAAAGGTCACAAAGGGGTGAAACTCCATCATTTATTGGCAGAGCACTTGGTTACAGTCGGTCAACAATAGCATTTATTAAAATAATGTACCTGTTCCGACTTACATACAAATTCAACTTAAGTACAAACCTACAGTCCCTATCTCGTACCTAACCCGGGGACTGCCTGTATTAGGCATTGTGAAGTATAAAAAGGCACAGAACACTGATTAAGGGTTTGGGAAACTGTCCCCGTATAGTGTGTACAGCTCAGGCCAAGCAGTAGTGCTGTGGTACCGGTCGTAGTCATACAAAGTACACGTCAGACTGAGAAACAGTTGCCAGAGGGAGGTTTGATGGAGTGGAACCAGAAGAAGTACAGTTGCAGGGGAAATGAGGGTGATGGAGGCCTGGTCTGATGAAGGTGACGTCAGTATGGGAAGCCGGAAGTAAGGACATAAATGGGGGACCAGAAATGAAGTCTGTAGACTGATGCGGAAGTGCGTTGTTGGTAAGTTGTCCGTTTATGTTTTTGTTGGGCTTCACATGTTTATTTTTCCTGCTGAAAAAGAGAGAAAAGTGTCTATGCACTATCTAGTAGTCCCCTCCTGTGGTTTTCCATGCTCTAGCTCATGTCAAGCCTGTTGGCTGCCCCCTACTCGCTTGTGTGTGACAGCGTTGAGTCTTGTTGTTAATTCAACTCGTTCTTTAATTCCATTGCTTGTTGCTGTTTTCATTGTTCAATAGTAGACATTTCCAAAAGTATTGATTTTCTCTTTTCTAAGAGCACTGGTCAAATGTTTCGTGGACCTGAGCAGATCTACATTTCTGAGACCTTCATCTTTCTTTATTTTCAGATATTATATGATGGACACAGTTTGCTGGTCATGTTTTTGCTCATTTTGCATCTCATTATTGTTTGGCAGCTAATTAATGAAAAAGAAACAGTTAAGGAGTCTGAGTCTTTAAGAGCAAGTCAATTAAAATTAATTCAAAAGAAGTTAATTAGTAGCAAAAACACGTCACTGATTAAGAAAAGATTTAGAATGAAATCTTGCAGCCACTGTGGCCCTCCAGGATGGTCTCTGATTTTCTCCATGATAACATTTCATCACAGTAGTTATTTTTGTAATCCATGTCGTGACAAGTGAGTAATTTCATTAAAGTCATTTTGGATAGTCGTAAAGGTGACTGGCAGACGTTGACATTGTCACACACGTGCGCATGGGGGGGTGACAGTTTACAGGCTCAAATAGTGTTATTCGTCAGCCAGACCAGGGGTTGGCACTCTCACATAATCCTCTTGTTCCTCTGCAGTTCGGCCAAAGACCCTGGCTCTCAATGACATCACCAGCCACTGTTGATGTCACTTCCTGCAAACTCTGGTGATGTCATTTCCAGTACCCAGAATCCATCTTACCGCCACATCAGTTTATGTTCTTGCCACCCTGACTCCACCTCTTCCTTTGTTCCACCCTATTTAAGACCAGTTAGTCAGTTCACTTGTGAACTCCACTTCTGTAAAGACGTCTTTATTTTATTTTTGTTTTGCTGATTTTTCAGGATACGGGGTGGCCATCCCCAGACCTTTTTCTGTCTACTGCTCATTTTTACCACAACATTTTGTTTTTCATTTGTGGGCAACATGAAGCAGGTTTAGGGACACTGGGGCAGGTCTGCAAAACCGACCTTGGATGGTGGCAGAGGCTGCTGGGTTTTGTTCCAACCCATTTTCTTAATGCAAAGTTTTAGTTGTTGTAGCACTTATCGCAACATTTTTGTGCTTCATTTTAGTTGTCTCACCTGTAGATTTTCCCACATTTATTTAATTATTTTAGTCTTAAACAGCTGTCTGCAATGTTTTGAATTGTTCCTTATTAAAAATAAGATGGAAATGATAAAATAACCAGCAGTTCTCCACTAAACTTGTTTTCATTTACACCCGTGTGTACTTAGCTGGTTTCATAAAATATTTGGAATGACACTAAAGAGACATAAGTGAACGACAGTGAATTACATATCCACTTTAGTCTGCAAATCATTTGGATGATATCTTTGGAAAGGAAAAAAAAAAGAATGAGATGCATAGCAGAATGAAAACACTAACAAGCCACAGAATTTCAATAAGATCTGTTAATGGCAAGGATTCATTTCTAATTAAGCAATCAGGTTGGAACAAAAACCTGCTTGAGTGGATGTACTACTTCGATAAGCAACCAAAGTTATAGGACTGTCTTGGTTTGGTGCCAATCGTTGCCATATTGTGTCCTGATTTGACAGATGACCTGCTAATTTCATACTGTGATAAGCGGTCTGTGAGGTCGGTGGTGAACCCCGATTTTTAAATAAGTAATCGAGTCCCTGAGCATACAGGCTCCAAATAGGTGTGGGTGCCCGTGCCACTCCAGGTTTGACTGGGGTGCTTGGTTGATTGTGCATTCACATGCAGATGACAGCGGGTCAGTCGGGAGCCTCATTCTCTCCACCTTGGAGTAGGTGGAGGATAGCAGCAGCACCAGTCGGACAGTATGAAAGTAGTCTGCATGGTAGAAAGAGCAGATCAAAAAAAGTAGAATCGAGAACAAAAAATGGAGAACTGAGAGTGAGGCCAGTGTCAGGTGTCTAAGAGTCAACTAGACAGAGAGAAAGAGAGAGAGCGGAGGAGGAGGCAGAGTGATTGGTAGCCCCACAGAGGAGTGAACGATCAATGCTCTAGGGGCGGATTGCTTATTATCTAATCACTTGCCTTTAATTTATTTATCTATTTATAATATAACATTGATCATCTGTTCTTGTCTTGTTCCCTGATTTCACCATGCAGGCTCCCCTTCATAGAACCAAATGGTGCCAGTGCTGTCCTCCTTCTGCTATAAGGTGTAACTCAAGTATTTGACTAACCTGCTCATATTTGCATGTAAATGTGCGATCAGCCAAGCACCCCAATCATCCTCTGCACAGCGTATACACATTGACACATGCACTTGCACCCGCCTGAAGACTGCAGACTGCAGACTCTGGGACTCATAATTATTTATATTAAATTATGCCAAAATGTGTTATCGTCTGTTTACCCCTTAAACTTGTCAAGTTCATTATTGGATTGGTCTACTCCTGCACCCTAAATAATAACACACATACACATCGATAGACCCTAACTACAACAGCACCCTATGAATGACACACACACACACAGCTAGTTAACTTCTTTAGCACTTTAAACCACACAAGTGCTATAAGAATAATACCACGTGTCACTCTCTTAGCACTTCAAGAGACTTACTTACATACGATGTTTTAAATATATCTCAGACCTAAATATTACTTTTAGTCTCCAAGAAAATATTCAAACATACAAAGGCTCAGCATCCTTGACTATAAGCCATTAATCAGCCAAGAATGCCTTACTTTATACACTGTTCCCTACGAATGGGTAGAGCTCTCACCCTCAGCCCTTAATAAACCTTGCAGTACAGAGGTAATGGTAAATCTCTGGCTGCACCAGGTGCTCAAAGAAATCTGCCTTATTACTTCAATCACTATATAGACATTAAGACAAAGAATAGAAAGATGAAAACAAGTTAATATTTAGGAACAATAATAAGTAATAGAAAATAAGATCAATAGTGAAGTCTAGATAAATAGTCTTAAAACAGCTTACTGAAATGAATCAGTGATGTCAAGGATGAATGTCCCAGGGCAGCATTTAATTTAGCAATTGATGTTCATTAAAATGCAATTAACTGACAATCGGATGAACACTGGTCATACGTGTCTTTGTTTCTTTTTCTGATGAAGCTCCTCCATCATTGCTGTTACTCTTCTGATGCTTTCAGATGAGGCATATTTATTATAAAATTTCATGCTGTGGTTTCACAACACATGATTGTTGCATGCACCTGATTGTTTGGCTGTTAATATGATGGATGAATTTTGCTCAAACTCTTTAATCTTTCTTTTCCCAAATAATAAAGTTTTTTGATGCTTCCTGGGGTATCAGCATGTCTTCCTTTCCCAGGCTGTAAACCAAATTGTAGTCCCAGATGTCCATCCATAAAGTAATCAATAGCCTGAGGTATTGGAAAGTCTTCCTTTTCCAGGCTGTAAACCCAATTTAGCAGTATGTTGTGAACAACTGTTATAAAAGTGAAGTATAAGGGAAGAGGATATGCTTTTGATATTATAATGCCTATATAATTGTCCTGCATCTGAATTCATCTTGTTGGGATTGAGCAAAATATAATAAAAATATAGAGAATAATTTGTAGATTTTGTACACAATAACACCTACATAGACCTCCCCAGCAAACAAACTGACATTGGGCAGGTGTAGGCCCATTGTGGGCAAGCATGTTGGCCTCATTTAGGCACCCAACAATGGCTCAATTGGGATTTTTATATTAGGGCAGCATTGTGTGGGCAAACAGACAGTGAGTACAAATTTGGTCATGAACCTCAAAAAATTCCATACCTTGCTAGAAATAAATAAATAAATGGATGGATGGATGGATGGACTATCTAGTCACTTATGTATTACTTAATTACTTACTTATCTAGTATAGAACAGGATAATTCTTTTCTTGTTCTGTGTTTATGTATATGCTGTGATGCGGGTCTTTTTTAATTTTTGTGCCACAGTATGCTGCAATACAGTGTATAGATGGTTGGCTTGACTTGACTTGTCTCTGCTGGGTCCTCAAGCAAGGCCCTTAACCTGCAGTTTCTCCATGGATGCTGTGCAAAGGCTGACCCTGTGCTCTGACCCCAAGGGGTATGCGAAAAGTAACAAATAACTAATATAAGAAACTGTATAAGGCAAAATAAAACAACAAACAGTGAAAAAACAAAGAACAACAAAGAGTAGGGTTCACATCTCAAGTCCTCCCTTCATGGAGTTTGCATGTTCTCACTGTGTCTTTATGGATTTCCTCTGGGTGCTCCGGTTTACTCCAACAGTTGAAAGACATGCAGGTTAGGTGGATCGGTGACACTAAATTGGTCCAAGTGTGTGTGTGTGTGTGTGTGTGTGTGTGTGAGTGTTCACCCTGTGATGGACTGGTGCCCTGTCCAGTGATTGTTCCTACCTTGTGTCATATGCTTACTGGGATAGGCTTCAGTACCCCTTTTTCTCAGGATTAAGTGAGTTTCAAAAATGGTATTATATCTTTTTTGTTTAAATTCCATGATTATTTCTCAGTTCTTACCAGTTCTCATATTATTACTTGGGTAACAGTTTCCAGAATCAACCAACAACATGTGAGTAGGGTTATTGACTATGCCACTAGGCATTGTATGCCAACAGTCTAGTTAACCAGTCTACCGAGTGTCATCTTGCTGAGTCGATCGAGTGCGGGTTTCTGACATTTACTCTATAATCATACATATAATCAAGTTAGCTGATTTTTTTTCACACACCACATTGTCAGTCAAAGAGTGTTGCTTCGCACCTCTTGTATCTACCAGATCTCGCTCCCTGTGTCTTCTTTTTTTTCTGAAATTAAAATGACACTAAAGAGAAGAAGACTTGCTGCCATGAAATAAATCCAAGAGCCTCAAAACACAATAATAAAAGATGAATACAGAAAATGTTAACAGGAATAACAGAAGCTCTGGGACAAGTGTATTTCATCTCAAGGAAAGTATCGAGAGGTTTACTTACCTTGGCAGTGACATTCATGTCTATGAAGTAATAGGCAGATTGGGAGAGGATGGGGGGTCTTGAGGTTGCTGGAAAGGGGTGTGTGGCGCTCCCAATATCTATGCAAAAGGATGAAGGTCCAAGTCTTTAGAATCCTGGTGCTTCCTGTCTTGCTATATGGTTGCGAGACATGGACGCTATCCAGTGACCTGAAACGAAGACTGGACACCTTCAGTACTGTGTCTCTCAGGTAAATCCTTGGGTACCTTTGGATTGACTTTGTGTCGAATGAGCAGTTGCTTAAGGAGTCCCGAATGAGGCACATCACCTGTATTGTGAGGGAGCGTCAGTTATGGCACTACGGCCATGTGCCGCAATTCCCTGTGGATGATCCAGCTTGTAGGATCCTCATTGTTGGGGACCCTAGTGGCTGGAACAGGCCAAAGAGACACCCGCGTAAAACCTAGCTGTGGCAGATAGAGGGTCATTTCTGGAGGGTGGGACTGGACTGCGTGTCTGCAAAACTGATTTAATAGCAAAACTTATTGCTTCACAAGAAATGTGACAAAGCAAATTATGTTTCATCACAAGCAAAATCTGCACCATTAGCACATATCTAATCTCATTTGCAGCTTTTCTTCTCTCTGTGTAAAAGCTTGGAATGCCTTTTTATGTTGCCAGGCATGAAAAGATGGGCACAGAGGAGAGCAAATACCTACAAGCACTTTGCTGCTGCTAAAATGCATTGACTTGATTATGTGACCACCAGAGACTGGCTTACAGAGGTTGGGGTAACTGAGATGGTGTTACCTGATTGAGCTGCATGAGACAGAAATGGTTGTGCGAACCATCAGAGAAGACTGATTTCAAAATCCTCCTTTTAACATATAAAGCCTTAAATGGCCAAGGTTTGCCTTACTTGTCTGAACTTATCATGATTTACAAACCAGAGCGGACATTAAGATCTCAAGATGCTGATCTGCTTATGATTCCAAGGATTAATAAAATAACAGTGGGAGGTCGAGCTTTTAGTTACAGGGCCCCTAACTGTGGAACGGTCTGCCTGCTACTATAAGAGATGCCCCTTCGGTCTCAGTTTTCAAATCCCGGCTGAAGACTCACTACTTCAGTTTAGCACACCCTGACTAGAGCTGCTGATTAACTGTACAGACTGCATCTCTGTTGTTAGTCATTAGCACTAAAACATAAGTAACATGATAGTTATTATTTGTTACTAGCTCTCATCTTTTCTGTTTCTATTCTCGGTACTCAAATGTGGCAATTGGTCCCACTGCCCATCATTGATGGAGGATCACAGGAATCATCAGGTAGAGGGGTCTTTTCATCAGATTGGCTGGCCCAGCGCTGTCTCGGCTGTGGAATGGCCAGTAGGAAGAGGCAGCTTGATGGCCGAGGCTTCCAGGACTCCGAACAATTCTCAAATCATATTATGTAATATCATCTATTGTTAAATTCTGCTCTGTACATGTAATATTTTTATTTTACTGTTGTACTGAATTGAAGTTTACTTGTGTTCTGTTCTGTGTATTGTATTGTATTGACCCCCTTTTTTTGACACCCACTACACGCCCAACCTAGCTGGAAAGGTTTCTTCCATTATTTTTCCCCTACTAGGGTTTTTTTTTTAGTTTTTCCTTGTCTTCTTAGAGAGTAAAGGCTTGTGAGACTGTCAAAAGGCAGGGCCTATTAAAGCCTATTGTGTGATTTTGGGCTATATAAAAAATAAATTGTATTGTATTGTATTGTCCATCCATCCATCCATCCATCCATCCATCTATCCTCTTCCGCTTATCCGAGGTCGGGATGCCCAGACTTCCCTCTCCCTGGCCACTTCTTCTAGCTCTTCCTGGTGAATCCCGAGGTGTTCCCAGGCCAGCCGGGAGACATAGTCCCTCCAGCGTGTCCTGGGTCTTCCCCGGGGCCTCCTCCTGGTTGGACGTGCCCGGAACACCTCATCAGGGAGGCGTCCAGGAGGCATCCTGATCAGATGCCTGAGCCACCTCATCTGACTCCTCTCGATGCTGACTGCGCTTCTCACTCTATCTTTAAGGGAAAGTCCAGACACCCTGCGGAGGAAACTCATTTTAGCCACTTGTATTCGCGATCTCGTTCTTTCGGTCACTACCCAATGCTCATGATCATAAGTGAGGGTAGGAACGTAGATTGACTGGTAAATCGAGAGCTTTGCCTTACGGCTCAGGTCCTTTTTCACCACAACAGACCGATGCAGAGCCCGCATCACTGTGGACACCACACCAATCCGCCTGTCGATCTCACACTCCATTCTTCACTCACTCGTGAACAAGATTTGTATTGTATTGTATTGTATTTTATGTAAGCAACCGGTCTGATGTGCATTATAGTTTTGGAATTGTAATCAAAAAGTGAAAGCTCTATTGTTATAACAATAGCACTCTTTATCAAAATGGCATTTAGTGAGCCAGATGACCTCGTATCATGAAGGTCTTGGAACAAACTAGCTAGATGAAAGTTATCTTTAAGTGATTACATTAAATTAAGACGCAAATTACATCAGATGGTTTACAGGTTGATGCTTGGCAATTCATCCAGCCTCACAGGAATTCTTCAGGTGACAGTTGAAGACTTCATGACTTTCAAGCAGTTAGCTCTTACTTTTGCCCAACATAACTTTTCTTGGCTGTTTTGTTGTTTTTGTTTTAGTTTTTTTTTGTAATACATTTGCCTCTGCCGTTATAAAGATATAAAAAAGCATAAACAAGCCAGCCACAATAAAAAAAAAAAAAACCTCAGTCAAGACTGATTTAAATGTCTCTTTCTATTGTTCATTGTCACTCTTCAATTGGCCCCAATGTGTCAAAAATAACAAGCAAATTAGGAAAACTATACAACTTCGTGTAAGCACAAGACGTCTTGGAGATGAGAGCGACAAACAAAACAAGAAGACGCCACCGTTTGAAAATTTAAATAAGGTAACTTTAAAGGCTTGGCACACAGATGCCAAGGATGGAGTTTAGATACCAGGTAATAAACTCAAAGTGTGTCAGAGGCGCTCAGATGTAATGCCTTGCAACACTCAAGAATTGTTTGTTTTGGGAGCCTGAAAGTTGCCTTCAGTTTTGTAAGGATTATTTGACAGCTGTTGTATCAATTAAGTAAATAATACTATAAATTATATAATAATATAATACAGTGGCTTCAGAAAGTATTCATACCCCTTCACTTTTTGTTGCAGTTTTATGCCAAAATCATGTAAATGTATTTTTTTCCCTCATCAAGCAACCCAGAATGACAAAGCATCTACCGGATTTTTTTACAAACGTATTAAAAATAAAAAAAACTGGAATATCCCATCGACACAAGTATTCAGACCCTTTAGTTCATGATTTGTCGACGACCCTTTAGCAGTAACTCCAGGGTGAAGTCTTCTTGCGTCTGACGTGACAAGCTTTGAGCACCAGGATTTGGTGATTTCCAAGCCATTCTTCTCAGCAGATCCTCTTAATCCCTATCAGGTTGGCTAGAGACCATCAGAAGACCGCTGTTTTCAGGTTTCTCCAGGGGCGTTCCATTGGGTTCAAGTCTGGGCTCTGGTTGGGCCATTCAAGGACATTCCTGGAGTTGTCCCTAAGCCACTCCTGTGCTCCCTTTGCTTTGTACTTAGTGTCATTGTCTTGTCGTAAGGTGAACGTTTGTCCCAGGCTGAGGTCCAGAGCATTCTGGAGCAGGTTTTCATTAAGGATATCTCTGTACTTTTCTCCGAACTTTCCCATGACCCTGTCTAGACTTCCAGTGCCTGCTGCTGAAAAACATCACCTCAACATGATGCCACCACCACCATGCTTCACCACTGAAATGGCATTGCACAGGTGTAGAGTGGTGCCTGGTTTCCTCCAGATGCGATGCTTCAAACTGAGACCAAACAGTTCAGTTTTGGTTTCTTCAGACTAGAGAATCTTGCTTCTCATAGTCTGAAAGTCAGGCTAAGCAGTGCACTGGGGCCCCTACCTACATAACCACTCAGCAAGTCACAACATCAATAGATCAGCATGGGGCAATTTCCCAGCATGCCCATGCATTAAGACAACCCTGTTGAGAGTCCTTTTATAAACTGAAAGTGGGCTTTCATGTGTTATCCGCCGATCTGCAATAAAGCTCAGATTTCTGGGGTGTTGCAGTGATGGTTGTCCTCCTGGAAGTTTCTTAAATCTCCTCACAAGTTCTCAGCCAAATTGACTGTTAGGCTTTTGGTCACATCTCCTAACCAAGTCTCTTCTCCCTTGTCTGATCACTTTGGCTAGGTAGCCAAACTCCTGGAAGAGTTGTAGTAGTTTAAAACATAATCAATTTAGGAATTATGGAGGCCACAGATAGACAGGAGTTCTAATAAACACAACTTTCAGTAAAGTTGAAAGTGTACATTGCCATTTTGGATTGATGTCATAATCTGGGTTTGGATAAACTTGGACTTGACAGACCAGCCCAGAGTTTCCATGCCATTAAAGGACCGTTATTTTCAAGAATGTAAGGCCCAGGTTAGTGGTATGTTGAAGTGATGCTCATCCTTCTGGAAGTTTCTCCCATCTCCACAAAGGTTCTCTGGTACTAAGCTCAAATAACCATTGGGTTCTTGGTCACCTCTGTTACTATGGTCCTTCTCACATGAATTGTCTGTTTGGCAGCTCTAGGAAGAGTTGTGGTTCTTCCAAGCTTCTTTTATTTAAGAACTGTGGAGGCTATTGTGCTCTTGGGAACCATCAATGCTGCAGAAATGCTTTGTAGCCTTCCTCAGATATGACCTTCAACACAATCCTGTAGCTCTGTAGGCATTTCCTTCCACCTCTTGGCTTTTTTTTAGCTCATCTGTGTAACCTTTAATAGACAGATGTGCGATTTTCCTTATCATGTGTGCTCAGGTGAATTAACCACAGATGAACTGCAAACGAGGTGTAGAAACATCTCACCGATGATCACTAGAATGGGATACACATTTCAAGTGTCATGGCAAAGGGTCTGATTACTCATGTCAATATGATATTTCAGGAGGCCTGGAGAAGCAGGGGACCAGTAGAGGGGCAATTTCTACCCCAACTCTCAAGAGGGCAGCCATCCTGGATTGTGTGGAAACCACGGAACTATAAGGCTCAACCCTGTGTCGATCCGTGGCCACCACCAGGCGGCGCCCCAAGGACTAAGAAGCCTTGGACCGCAGTACTTCTGCCACACCAGGAAGTGCATTATAAAAGGGGCCGCCTCACTCCATTCAGGGAGCCGGAGTCGGGTGGAAGAGGAGAGGAGTGGAGACGGTGAAGAAAAGAAAGACATAAAAGATAATAACTGAGTTTATCGTGCTGGTTTGTGTACTGTGTGTGCAGGACACAAAAATAAACCGTGTGTGTTGTGGACATCTGGCGTCGTGTCTGTCTGTGTCCGGGGCATCTTTTACACTAACATCTGTCTATCTGTCTGTGTGTATGTCTGTCTGTTCGCTTTTCACGAGAGGACTACTTAACGGATTTAGATCGGTTTTTTTTCTATAATTTGCTTGAACATTCCGGTTGATTTTGCGACTTTTTTCATCATCAGTATTATCGTTCGCTTGTGGTACCGATTTATTTGTGTGAATCCGAGAGAAACGCAGCGGGCGGAGGGGAGAGGGGCGCTGCTTCTCTTCAGTCACGAGTCAGCCTTGTGGTGTACCTTACATCCTGTAAGAGAGTGGACGCTAGGTGGCACTGTTGCCCCATTTTTACATAACAGTCAGACGCTCTGGACACAGGTTAAAACACTAAGAAGATGTTTAATTTTCTTCTTCCTTTTTGTTATAGTGCCCAAAGCACCTCCACCACAATAAACAGGCAATAAATCAATAATATTACAATCAATCACAATTCTGTCCTTCACACCTCCCAGCAAGCTCTGTCCTGCTCCTCCCGACTCCGGCTCACTTGCTGGGTCTCCAATAGTCCTTTATATAGTCATCGACCCCGAAGTGCTTCTGTTCTTCCTCCCACGTGACTTGTCACACTTCCGGGTCAGATGGAGAATTACAATTCTTTAACCAGCTCGGAAGTACTTCAGGGCTTCTGTCCTCATGGCGGGTTATAATGGAAGCATGACTCCCCCAGGTCAGATGGGGAACTTGTTTTTTCTTCAGCCTGCTATGCGGAGAGTAAAACCTCCCCGGTCTCCCTGCAATGTCTTCTGCCGGCACCCATGGTACCCAGCAGGGCTGTGAATCTGAACCCCAGATCCAAGGGTGTCCGCTATGCTGCAGGGAAGTCTCCATCTAGCGTCCTGACTGTCCACTTAACTAGCAAATGAGAGAACTACTTAACAGATTTAGATTGGGAATTTTTTTAGAATTTGCTTAAACATTCTGCATTTTGCAAATTCTCTCATCGCACAAAGAATCATAGTTAGCTTGCAGGAGCGATATATATTCGTGCTAAACCGAGAGGGGAGGGAGGGGGAAGTGTAACATCAGGAGTGGGGAGCCGGGCAAGGCCCTCCTCGCTGTCCTGTTTCACTTCTTCAAATGTGTGGCTAGATTTTAATAAATGGGATATTGTGTGTTGCTTGATGAGAGAAAAATACATTTAAACAATTTTAGCAGAAGGCTGCAACATAACAAAACGTGAAAAATAATGAGTGGGCCTGAACACCTTGTGAAGACACTGTATGTATGGCCTTTAGCAGTGTCATCACTGGCAGATGTTTGCAGTCATTTTTCTTTTCTTAAGTGATTTTTCTGTCCCATTTACCTTTAATAGCATGACAATAGTGGGATCCTAATTGCTAATTTCAAAATGTAGTAAAAGGATGATTATAAGCCCTGTAGCCATAAGGGATACTCAAATATTTTCAACCCCACAGAGAATAACTCGATGACAGGCTTCATTATGAGATGCAGTGATTGATGACTGTCTTGTGTTCACATTGACTTAGTAATTTTGCCCTTGGGTGGCGATCTGTAAACTAACCATGAAACATCTTTGAAGAACTACACAATAAACGAGTTTTTTTTTTTGCACTACGCATTAAAATGTTCTCCTAATGTAGTTGTTCAAAGAATTAACACCAAATTTAGCATTGAAAAATTGTCGGTAGTCGAATGTAATTTTCTAAGCCACTTAATCCAGTTCTGAGTCATGGGGGTCCGAAGTCTCTCCCAGCTAGCAAAGGGCTCAAATTATCAATAAACCCTGGACGGGGCGCCAGTCCATCGTAGGGCAAACACACAGACACCCACCACACACTTGGGCCAATATAGATTTGCCAATTCACCAAGCCAGCATTTCTGTAAAGCCACACAGACATGGGGAGAACATGCAATTTCAGTGCAGGGAGGACCCGAAGCAAACCGTGGCCTTCGTACTGCAAGGCAACAGCGCTGCCGCTGTACCATCATGCTGCCCTCTACTCTAAAGTCATAGAGTATTATTAAAAAATCTTGAATGTTGCAACTTTTAAGGCTAAAATACAGCCAAGGAAAATAAAAACAACCTTTACATTTACTTATTTGGCTGGCGCCTTTACGCAAGTCGATTAACAGCATTTATGATAGAATTGATTACTTTTCTTTTGATTTTGCAGACAAGTCAAGTGAACTTACTTATGCTCACACAGCATCAGTAGCGAGAATCCACAACCTCAGGATTTAATAATATGAAATATGTGTAAAATATGAAGCAGCACCACAGAAAACCCAAAACAGGAAGCTAAAACCAGTGCACAGGGATTTTTTTAAGTACAGTTGTGCTTGAACGTTTGTGAACCCTTTAGAATTTTCAATATTTCTGCATAAATATGACCTAAAACATCATCAGATTTTCACTCAAGTCCTAAAAGTAGATAAAGAGAAACCAGTTAAACAAATGAGACAAAAATATTATACTCTGTCATTTATTTATTGAGGAAAATGATCGAATATTACATATTTGTGAGTGGCAAAAGTATGTGAACCTCTAGGATGATCAGTTAGTTTGAAGGTGAAATTCGAGTCGGGTGTTTTCAATCAGTGTGATGACAATGAGGTGTGAGTGGGCACCCTGTGTTATTTAAAGAACAGGATCTATCAAAGTCTGCTCTTCACAACACGTTTGTGGAAGTGTATCATGGCAGAAACAAAGAAGATTTCTGGGGACCTCAGAAAAAGAGTTGTTGATGCTCATCAGGCTGGTAAAGGTTACAAAACCATCTCTAAAGAGTTTGGACTCCACCACTCCACAGTCAGACAGATTGTGTACAAGTGGAGGAAATTCAAGACCATTTTTACCCTCCCCAGGAGTGGTTGACCAACAAAGATCACTCCAAGAGCAAGGCGTGTAATAGTCGGCGAGATCACAAAGGACCCCAGGGTAACTTCTAAACAACTGAAGGCCTCTCTCACATTGGCTAATGTTCATGTTCATGAGTCCACCATCAGGAGAACACTAAACAACAATGGTGTGCATGGCAGAGTTGCAGAGGAGAAAGCCAGTGCTCTCCAAAAAAAAAACATTGCTGCTTGTCTGCAGTTTGCTAAAGATCACGTGGACAAACCAGAAGGCTATTGGAAGAATGTTTTGTGGACAGATGAGATCAAAATAGAACTTTTTGGTTTACATGAAAAGCGTTATGTTTGGAGAAAGGAAAACACTGCATTCCAGCATAAGAACCTTATCCCATCTGTGAAACATGGTGGTGGTAGTATCATGGTTTGGGCCTGTTTTGTGGCATCTGGGCCAGGCCGGCTTGCCTTCATTGATGGAACAATGAATTCTGAATTATATCAGAGAATTCTAAAGGAAAATGTCAGGACATCTGTCCATGAACTGAATCTCCAGAGAAGGTGGGTCATGCAGCAAGACAACGACCCTAAAAACACAAGTCGTTCTACCAAAGAATGGTTAAAGAAGAATAAAGTTAATGTTTTGGAATGGCCAAGGCAAAGTCCTGATTCTTATCCAATCGAAATGTTGCGGAAGGACCTGAAGCGAGCGGTTCATGTGAGGAAACCCACCAACATCCCAGACTTGAAGCTGTTCTGTACGGAGGAATGGGCTCAAATTCCTCCAAGCCGGCGTGCAGGAATGATCAAAAATTACCGGAAATGTTTAGTTGCAGTTATTGTTGTAAAGGGGGGTCACACCAGATACTGAAAGCAAAGGTTCACATATTTCTGCCACTCACAAATATGTAATATTAGATAATTTTCCTTAATAAATAAATGACCAAGTATAATATTTTTATTTCATTTGTTTAACTGGTTTCTCTTTATTTACTTTTAGGACTTGAGTGAAAATCTGATGATGTTTTAGGTCATATTTATGCAGAAATATAGAAAATACTAAAGGGTTCACAAACTTTCAAGCACAACTGTACACAGAATCCACCTGAAGTTGCTGGAGATCATGGCCGGTCTGTAGGCTGGTACTGTGAGTGCTGTGAAGAGAGGAGGCAAAACCTCTGTGTTTATCTCAGTTGATTCTGGGTTGTGTTCTGCTCTTACTCTGTTCAGTGCTTGCATGGACTGGGTGTTGGGCAAGGTTGTGGTGTCCAGCGGCTGTGGGGCCTCTGTTGGTGACGAAAGATTCACAGATCTTGACTTTGCCGACAATCTTCATGGAGTCAATGGAGGCTCTGATCGGGCACACGAGAGACTGAGTGAGGAATTTGAGTGTCTGGGCTTGTGAGTGTCCCTGATAAAAACCAGCATCCAGACCTTTAATGACTTCCTGGGCACAGCCATCAGCAGTGTGACTGTTTGCAGAGAGAGTGTCGACCACGTCAAGAGGTTTACTGACCTCGGCAGTGACATTCATGTCTCTGGTGACTCTTCCTATGGATTGGGAGGACATGGAGGGTCATGAGGGCACTGGAAAGGGGTGTGTGACGCTCCCGATATCTCTGCTAAAGGACAAATGTCCAAGTCTTTAGAGTCCTGGTAACAGGAATAACAGAAGCTCTGGGACAAGTGTATTTTATCTCAAGGAAAATATTGATAGGTTTACTTACCTTGGCAGTGACATTCATGTCTATGAAGTAATAGGCAGATTGGGAGAGCATGGGGGGTCATGAGGTCGCTGCAAAAAGGTGTGTGGCACTCCCGATATCTATACAAAAGGACGAAGGTCCAAGTCTTTAGACTCCTGGTGCTTCCTGTCTTGCTATATGATTGTGACACATGGACAAAATTCAGTGACCTGAGACGAAGACTGGACTCCTTCAGTACTGTGTCTCTTCAGAGAATTCAGTTCAGTTTTTTCAGTTTTTTATTTTTAATAAACTAGAGGGCTTTTCCCCCTGCTCACCTTGTGAGCCAACCTCCTCCCCCCGCACCATGCACCATCCATTTCGCGTCTCTGCCGCTCGCATTGTGAAGGGGTGGCTGAACGCATGCTTTGGAGATTTGGACGGATCACCTGCTTGCTTACTGCTCCTCCTGCTGTGCTGTATGTCAATCATTTCAAAGCCTGTACAGCAGCTGTCTTCGCTTCGCTCGCTTACCTAAAATCCAGGGTGCCTGCCACTTCGCCTCTCTGCCGCTCACATTGTGAAAGGAGGGGGGTTTGAACGCATGCTAAGGAGATGCAGACAGATCAGTTGCTGTTTTTCTGCTCCTGCTGCCAAACTGCGTGCTCTGCTTGTTGCACTGTGCGTCGATTATTTAAAAGCCTGTACAGCAGCTGTCCTTTGGTCTCACTGGGAGCACATGAAGTGTGTCTGCCAAAAGCATTCCAACAACTGCAAGGTTAGATGTCCATGAACTTGTTTTAAATTGTTTGTAATTAGGGCGTGACGTGCAAAAGTCACCGTCTCACGGGTTTTGCTTCCTAAGGTTGTAACGTCTAGTCTCGCGTGACGTCAAACTGTCTCTCTGAGATGATCAGGTCTTGACCCAAGATTTTTTTACATAATAGATGGATTTGATTTGATAGTGTTGGCTGGGATTGGCTCCAGCAGACCCCCGTGACCCTGTAATTAGGATATAGCGGGTTGGACGATGGATGGATGGATGTTTTGCTTTGTCATTCTGGTAAATTGAGTGTTGTTTGATTATGGAATAATGAATTTAAATGGTTTTAGCATAAGGCTGTAACATAATCACCCTGAGCATGGGAAATGTGCTATAAATATACTATAAATAAAAATTATTGTTATTATTATAATATATAAAGAGGTGAAGGGGTCAGAATCCTTCTGACAAGCACTGTGGCTGTCTGCATTTTGCACATGTGGGTGGAAAACGGGAGCATTTACAGAAACAGAATATTGCAGACCTTTGGACAAAAAACAAACTCCACACAGAAAGTGACTGAGTTAGAAGTTGAACCGTCATCTGTGGAGTGGTGAGGCATTAGTGCTGACCACAGTGCTATCCTGAAATACTAATTTATTATTTCAATCATTTTCTAACCTGCTTAATCCAGACCAGGGGGTTTGCTGGTGCAGGAGTCTATTCCAGCTAGCAAAGAGCACAACAGGAACCAACCCTGGACAGGGCGCCAGTCCATCATAAGGTGAACACACACATACACACACCCACCAAACACACACACAGGCCAATTTAGGATCGCCAATTAACCTAACCTGCATATCTTTGGATTGTGGGAGGAAACACATGAAGACACAGGGAAAACATGAAGACTCCACGCAGGGACGACCCATAACGTGAACCGTGGTCTCCTTACTGCAAGGCAGCAGTGCTACCACTGCCCCACCTAATTCATTATGTGTAAGTCAAAATTGTGTTGATTAATTCTTTAAACCTGCTTATTCCATACAGTGTCACGTTGTAAATATAAACTTGAAAAAGCAAACTGTGTTCCAACCGAGTATTCAAGTTTGTGTCCTACACCTTGGGAATCTGGGAACAGTGGATGCAGATGGTGAGGTTCTGCTGGTTATCTTTCAAAAAAAAAAAGTTTTGCTATGAATGCAAGGGATTGTGTGGTGGGCACCTCGAGTCCAATGGGAGATGGAATAGAGTTTCTTAGGGAAAGGTAGCCATTGGGAAAGAGCCAAGCAACTAAATGACAGTGTGGAGTGAAAAGAGAGACACGCCTGAGAGAGGAAAGAGGGTCGATGAAAGCAAAATAGACAGGCAGGGCAGCAGACATGCAGAGCAGAAAGTGAAATTGTGTGAAGGCAGAATATGAGAGGCAAAGGAAGGAGCGCTTTGTAACCTCAGACCGCCATGGTGAGGAAGTTCAGCAGCCATCTTCTGATGTGTCGATTAAAAACAAAGATTCATTGAAAGGATGCTGTAGCTCTTTTATAATTCACTTCAGTATATTACATATATGTGTTATGTTTCATGAAGGGTCAGGTAAATATTCTGTTTATCATTTTTGAATTATTGTTTTTCATATGGCGGCACAGTGGCACAGTGGTAGTGCCGTTTCTATGTGGGCACCCTCCGGGCACTCCAGTTTCCTCCCTCAGTCCAAAGACATGCAGGTTGGGTAGATTGGCAATGCTAAATTAGTTGTGTGTGTTTGTTGTGTGTGTGTGTGTGTTCACTCTACGATGGACTGGCGCCCAGTCCAGGGTTTGTTCCTGCCTTGCACCCTCTGATACCCACTACAACCCTGTCCAGGACTTAGCAAGTTGACTGTTTTTCATGTCTTTATATAATTCTTTTTTATGTTTCATTTGTGTGCTATATACAGTATTTAAATGTTACACCATTCCTTGTGTGTTTAATGCCCTTCCTGTGCCTTTGTATTGAGACTAGAGAGAGGGCCCAACACAGTGACCCACTGAGTGTTGTTTGATGGTGTAATACAATGGAGTCTTCAAAAGGCTAAAATGGACATAAAAGTTCCTAAAAACAGGCCAAGAAGCCAGCCAGCACTTTGACTAACCTACCTAGAAAAGACACACCTAAACTCAGCCAGGCCCCAAAGACTACCTGCTGGCTTCAGGCTGAGCAGGCCCCAAGGATGGGGAGCTGGTAGAACAAGAGGCAGGATAACCGTCAACCTCCATTTTGTGAACATAAAAACCAACAAGGAATCTTTATAAATCAAAGACTTATCTCTAAAAAAAAAAATAGAAAAATACAGGAGCATAGTGAAAAGAGACAAAAAGGAGTGGCCTGAAAGGCAATCCTTCAGCAAACAAGTCAGAATTATTAATCAGAAGCAGAAAAGTTACAAAAAACAGTCAATCCAACAGAAATAACAATAATCCTGAATATTCCAGAATACACGAAATGATCTCCTGCTCCTGAGCCTTCACGGCTGACTTAAATAGCCAGACCGATGGCTCAGGAATGGTGATGTCAGGATGGCCCCGCCTCCTTTGGCTCCACCCACAAAGGAACATGAGTAGACTTAAGAAACTGTACATAATAATAGACATAATGGAAAATATTTTTGATGTATCATAACTCAAAAACAAACTAAACGTTAATACATAACAGGAGGATACTGTGAGTATTGTTTCTTTTTGATATTTTTGTATCTTATCGATTATTGC
This sequence comes from Polypterus senegalus, assembly GCF_016835505.1. NCBI lineage: Eukaryota > Metazoa > Chordata > Cladistia > Polypteriformes > Polypteridae > Polypterus > Polypterus senegalus. The sequence continues at coordinate 299,001,342 of NC_053155.1, forward strand.
TTGTATTCTTGGATTGTGTTTTGGGACTTGGTTGCCTTGGATTACATTTTAGGCAAATGTTTTTTGCTATTTTTGTCCCTATTTGATTTAATCAAGAAATTCTCAAATTACAAAGATAAAGTAATTTGTTTTGAGTTTTCTCAACAAGGCCAGAGGTTTACAGTTATCCTGTCCCTTTTAAAGCATTTTGTTATATATAAAATTTAACAACTGTCTGTCTGTCTCTATGTCTTTCCGCTTTTCATGAGAGAACTACTTAACAGATTTAGATCAAGTTTTTTTCTGTAATTTGCTCGAAAATTCCGGTTGATTTTGCAGCTTTTCTCATCGCACTATGTATCATAGTTCGCTTGTGGTACCAAATTATTTGCGCAAATCCGAGAGAGATGCAGCGGGCTAAGATTACAGGGACAGGGCCTTCCTCACTCATGCACCAGCCTCAAGGCATACCTTATGTCCACTTAGGAACTACTTAACGGATTTAGATCGGGTTTTTGTCTATTATTTGCTGATTTCCAGCTGATTTTGTGATTTATCTCATCCGTCTAAGAATCGTAGTTTACTTGCAGGAGCGATATATCCAAGAAAGAGGCTCTGTCCCAGGGGAGGGAGTAACGTGACGTCAAGAGTGGGTTATCACGCGGGCAGAGCCGTGGGGATGGCTAGTATATATATATATATATATATATATATATATATATATATATATATATATATATATATATATATATATATATATATCCTGCTCAAAAGAATTAAAGGAACACTTTTAATCAGAGTATAGCATAAAGTCAATGAAACTTATGGGATATTAATCTGGTCAGTTAAGTAGCAGAGGGGTTGTTAATCAGTTTCAGCTGCTGTGGTGTTAATGAAATTAACAACAGATGCACTAGAGGGCAACAATGAGATGACCCCCAAAACAGGAATGGTTTAACAGGTGGAGGCCACTGACATTTTCCCTCCTCATCGTTTCTGACTGTTTCGTCACTAGTTTTGCATTTGGCTACAGTCAGTGTCACTACTGGTAGCATGAGGCGATACCTGGACCCTACAGAGGTTGCACAGGTAGTCCAACTTCTCCAGGATGGCACATCAATGCGTGTCATTGCCAGAAGGTTTGCTGTGTCTCCTGCACAGTCTCAAGGGCATGGAGGAGATTCTAGGAGACAAGCAGTTACTCTAGGAGAGCTGGAGAGGGCCATAGAAGGTCCATAACCCATCAGCAGGACCAGTATCTGCTCCTTTGGGCAAGGAGGAACAGGATGAGCACTGCCAGAGCCCTACAAAATGACCTCCAGCAGGCCACTGGTGTGAATGTCTCTGACCAAACAACCAGAAAGACTTCATGAGGGTGACCCAAGGGCCCCATGTCCTCTAATGGGCCCTGAGCTCACTGCCCAGCAGCATGCAGCTCGATTGGCATTCGCCATAGAATACCAGAATTGGCAGATGCACCACTGGTGCCCTGTGCTTTTTACAGATGAGAGCAGGTTCACCCTGAGCACGTGACAGAAATGAAAGGGTCTGGAGAAGCCATGGAGAACATTATGCTGCCTGTAACATCATTCAGCATGAGCAGTTTGGTGGTGGGTTAATGATTGTCTGGGGAGGCATATCCATGGAGGGTCACACAGACCGCTACAGGCTTGACAAAGGCACCTTGGCTGCCATTAGGTATCAGGATGAAATCCTTGGACCCATTGTCAGACCCTATGCTGGTACAGTGGCTCCTGGTGCACGACAATTCCTGGCCTCATGTGGTGAGAGTATGCAGGCAGTTCCTGGAGGATGAAGGAATTGATACCATTGACTGGCCACCACACTTTCCTGACCTAAATCCAATAGAACACCTCTGGGACATTATGTTTTGGTCCATCCAATGCCACCAGGTTGCACCTCAGACTGTCCAGGAGCTCAGTGATGCCCTGGTCCAGATCTGGGAGGAGATCCCCACAACACCATCTGTCATCTCATTAGAAGCATGCACCGATGTTGTCAGGCATGTATACAAGAACACAGGGGCCATACAAAGTGCTGCGTACAATTTTGAGTTGCTGCAATTAAATTTTGGCAAAATGGACTAGCCTGCCACATAATTTTTTCACTCTGATTTTTGGGGCATCTTTGAATTCAGGGCTCTGTAGGTTGATCATTTTCATTTCCATCAAACGATGTGGCATCCTTTCGTTCCTAACACATTACCCAGTCTATATCAGTATAGATATCCAGGAGGATTTCTTTTTCCCATTGAGATCTGATGTGTTTTCAAAGTGTTCCTTTAATTTTTTGAGCAGTTTATATATATATATACAGTATATATATATATATATATATTGTGGTGTTTAAACTTTTAGGGACCGTCCCCATATATTGTCGTCCAGACAATAAAGAATGTAAATGATTCAGAGTTTCAAAAGTAAAACAGTGAACAACTTTCTTTGACAAAAATGGCGGCTTTATACAGAACAGGATTATGGTACAGGAAATGGTTGGCAGGAAGTGACGTTGGAAACAGGAACCGGAAACAACGTCATCATGATTGGACGGAAGTGAGGTGGATTGATGGGGCCGGAAGTGACGTCATCATGGTTGGCCGGAAGTGACGTCGTCGCAGCCATTTTGGAACCTGAAAGTGGAGGAACTATTTTTCTTCAGGTGTTCTGTTGACCAAAAGAGATTTGGGTAAGTACCACGTGATAACCCTTTAGGCTCTTTGACTGCCTCCTAATCGCACATGTGTGACATGACCCCCCCCTCAGCCCAGACCCATCGGGTCGGGCGACCTGCACCGAGAGGTCGTGGACACGAGAGAGAGCATCTGCGTTGGCCTGCAAGGAACCTTTACGATAAATGACACTGAAACGATAGGGTTGAAGATCCAAAAACCACCTAGTGATGCGAGGGTTAGACTCCCGATGAAGGGACATCCACTGTAAAGCAGCATGATCCATCACCAGAGTAAACTCATGCCCCAATAGGTAGTACCTCAAAGACGTGACAGCCCATTTAATCGCCAAGGCTTCTCGCTCCACCGCAGCATACTTGGTCTCCCGGTCCAGCAGTTTCAGGCTCAGGTACATAACAGGGTGTTCAGCACCATCAACGCATTGGCTCAGCACAGCACCCAAACCTGTGGCCGATGCGTCGGTCTGGAGGATGAAAGGAACAGAAAAATCAGGAGAGATAAACAAAAACAGGTGCTGAAGTAAGGGCCAATTTTAAGTCACTGAATGCTTTATCAACCGAATTGTCCCATACCACTTTTAAAGGTGCACGTTTCCTTGTTAAATCAGATAAGGGTGACCCAAGGGCCCCATGTCCTCTCTGGTCTCTCTCTGACAATCACTCCAGGGTCAGTAATAATGTCGTGAACAATCAGCGCAGTACGTCCAGGTATCTCGTCTACAACTTTAGGGACAGACAAGATAGCCGTCTCGAGATCTTGTCGTTGTTTAAATGTCAAATCGGGGCCAAAATTAAGGTGGGCACATGACATAAAAAGAGAACGAGGCTGATTGGACGAGGGATCAGGGTCCCTGTCCTTCCATGGTTTCAGCAAATTAATATGATACACTCGTTCAGTCGGTCGCCGATTAGGTTGTTTAACCAAATAATCCACGAGACCTTTTCTTGCTTTCATTTCATAAGGGCCTTGCCAATGTGCTAACAACTTTGAATGAGAAGTTGGGACAAGCACCATTACCTGATCACCCGGGACAAATTCTCGAATGGTGGTGTTTCGGTTATAATAACGGGACTGCGCTGCTTGTGCCTTTTCCAAATTTTCTTTTAGAATAGGTCTGATTTTCTCTAATCTATCGCGTAATTGCGATATATTCAAGAATATTTGAAGTAGGGAGGACCTCCTCTTCCCATCCTTCTTTAACATATCCAAAAGCCCCCTGGGTTGTCTTCCATATAATAATTCAAAAGGAGAGAAACCAGTGGAGGTCTGAGGGACTTCCCGATAAGCAAACAAAACGAGAGGAAGCAACTGATCCCAGTTTCTTCCATCCTTGTTAACTACCTTGCGTAACATCTGTTTTAAAGTTTGATTAAAACGCTCCACCAACCCGTCAGTTTGGGGATGATAGACAGACGTTTTCAGATGTTTTATTCGAGTAATTTGGCTACTTCCCTGAACGTCTCCGAAGTGAAAGGAGTCCCTTGGTCCGTTAAAACCTCTTTGGGGATCCCAACACGCGCGAATATCCCTACTAATTCCCGTGCGATGTTTTCGTATTAGCTGAGCGCAACGGAACAGCTTCCGGAAAACGAGTGGCATAATCTACTAGCACCAAAATATATTTAAAGCCTTTTAATGAGGGTTCCAGCGGTCCTACGAGATCGACACCGACTCGTTCAAAAGGGATATCAATAAGGGGAAGGGGAACGAGAGGAGCTCGCGTCCTTCTTGGAATCTGGCGAAGTTGACACTCCGGACATGAAGTGCAAAATCGCCGGACCTCCTCGTTAATTCCCGGCCAATAGAATCGGAGTTTTATTCTCTTATTTATGTTTTTTCGAGCCAAAGTGGGCTCCTAGAAGGTGAGCGTGTGCTAATTCACACACCTTTCGCCGAAAAGTGCGTGGAATCAACAACAGCGCTCGCACTTCTCCCTCATGATCTGCCACTCTATATAATAAATCGTTTTTAAGTACAAAGAACAGCATCGGTGGCATGGGATCCAGGGTTGTATAACCCTCGGTAGATACTATTGCATTCCTAATATTTTTTAAGGAATCATCGTTCCATTGTTCTCTTTTAAAAGACGATGGTGTTAATAGAAATTGGGCAGTTAAGTCTTGTATTGGGTCTTGTGCGACCTCAAGGGGTGTGGTTTCAGTCACCACGCCCTCTAAGTTAACTGTACTAGTTCCCGCAGAGGTTGATGGGACATCAATTCCTTTGCATTGGGTACCCGTATAAGTCCGTGCTACTGTGGGACATGGCGTGGAGGCAGTCGGAGCAGTATTCTCCATTACTAAGCCTAAATGTTTTTTAGGTACAGTTACGTTATTACCGCTGGTAATTTTATTCCAGTCTCTACCCAGTATAACCGGAAAAGGGGGATCCCGTAATACAGCCATGGCCATGCTTGTTAGGTGATGATTTACCGATACCACACATCTGGCAGTTTTATAATACCGGATATCCCCATGAATACATTTTAGACTAGTTTTATTCTAGTCCACTGTTGCGTAAAACAAAACGGGTAGCAACAATGGAAATGTTACTCCCGGAATCAAACATTGCTCTTACCTTCCTGCCATTTATAATAACTGCACCTGTATATGGAAGAGATAAAGGATTAGTCACAGTGGCACAATACCTTTCTCCCCTAACTAATGAGCAATCCATGGGCTCAAAGGAACAGTTGGGGGACAGATGTCCAATCTCCCCACACTTGAAACAGCGGGGAAGATTAGCACCTCTGTCCCATTTACGGACGGCAGGCTCAGGAGCTTGTCGGGTGGGCTCAGGAGCTGCCCCACGTGCCTGTTGGGTTCGGCGTGAGAACCGTTCTGATTTCCCTGATTTGCAAGCCGCCCAGTGGCGCTCTGTGATTTGTATTAAGGTGTCCATGTCCTCGAAGTTTTGTTTGCGGACTTGCTGGGCGATATGGTCACACAAAGGCATGCACAAAGGTTTCACATGCTATAAGCTCGGCCATCTTGTGCGAATTATTAATGTCGGGCCGTAGCCAGCGACATACTTTCCCCCAGGCTTCAAAGCCCTGGGTTCTTATCGGTCTCTCCGGATCGAACTGCCACTCCCTCCATTCTCTCGCCTGCTGTTCCGCAGATACGCCGTAGCGCTTGAACACCTCCTTCTTTAAAGCGTCATAATCAGCAGCCTGCTCCTCAGTTAGATCATAATAGGCTCTCTGCACCGTTCCCTTCAGGTAGGGAGCCAGTAGGTATGCCCATTCCGACCTCGGCCATGCGTTCCGCTTAGCGGTACACTCGAAGATCAAAAATATGTTTCTATGTCGTCCCACTCCGTGAGTGTAGTTAGGGCAATAGGAGTTGGCCGAGCGACCTCCGTCCGTACTCCTGCAGCAGCAGCACGAGCGTTGGCTTCTGCTACTTGGGTCCTTGTTTCGCCCATCTGTAATTTCAGGGTTTGAAGATCGCCCATGATGGTGTTGAGAACGGTATTCAGGTCCTGTTCCACCGACATCTTGAAGCAGAGGAAAAACAATCCTAGCCGACTACGCCAATTGTGGTGTGACATATATATATATATATATATATATATATATATATATATATATATATATATATATATATATATAATGGCCTGGCCACAAGGAGGCTGACAGAGCACAAGTCTTTGCAGGACACAAGGCTTTATTACAGTGGGAAATGCTTTTCACCCGTTTCCCACCAGCACCAAGCACAGTCTACAGCACACAGCATTTTCTTTTCTTTTCTCTTCTTCTCCACGCCTCCACCAGCAAGCTTCGTCCTCTTCCTCCCTGAATGAAGGCAGGTGGCTCCTTTTATACTGCAACTATGAGTACTCCAGATGGTTCTTTAGCGAGGTCTGGAATTACTCCTAGGTGTGGTGAGACCCCAACATAGGGCTCTGCAGCTCACCCTGACAGCTGCCACAGAACCCAACAGAGCTGTGCCAGACTGTGGGATCTGAGGGGGGTTGCCATTTAGTGCTCTGGAGGAGGCAGTACCCGGTGTACCTCTGCTTCCCCAGTCCTTCTGCTATAATCATCTCCTGGCTGGGAAAGGGACCCGGACATCATCACAATATATATAATAAAGTCTTTTTGAACTTTTAAAGCAAGCTTCCCGTTTTGGGGCTTAACACGTCAAAGCCTGCAGATAGTCCTATAGTCCCTACAGATTTTATTTTTTCTCCAGCCGTCTGGAGTTTTTTTGTTTTTTCTGTCACCCCTGGCCATTGAACCTTACTCTTATTCGATGTTAATTAATGTTGATTTATTTTGTTTTATAATTGTGTCTTTCATTTTTCTATTCTTTAATATGTAAAGCACTTTGAGCTACTGTTTGTATGAAAATGTGCTATATAAATAAATGTTGTTGTTGTTGTTGTAGTTAGGGGCTGGCAGCCTAGGATAAGGCCATTCTGGGCAGATTTATTAAGGTGTGGGCTTACTTGTGGAAAGGCCTCACATCCTTTTTACCATGTCTGTGTCACCTCATATTTTTCCAACAATTCTAGATGCACAGGTTAGGTTAACCAGTGATTGATTGTAAATTTTCCCTGCGTTAGTGAATATTCTCTGTGATAAATGGTCTTCCAGTCCTGGATGGGTTCACCAAAGATGCCAGTATTAGAGCCAAAATTCATATTAAGAGGGTCTGGAAAACTGATGAATGGTAGATGATAATCTGCTCCCCCTCTGGCCCTCTCAGGACTAAATTGAGGAGTCCTATGATTAATATTTAAACACTGTCAGTATTTGATTCCATCAGTCTCACTTTGCTTTCTTTTTCCTACCAATCCATTTGACTTCCCAAACCCCAGTGATTCCTTTTTTTAATGTTCTTTTACTCTTTAACTAACAGAAACGTTTTTATTTTAGCTCTAGAATAAATTATTCAACTGCATAATGAGGTTTGATCCGATCTAATTCTGACTGATTTGTCTTTTCCTTTGATTATTTCATGCGCAGTAATCTCATCAAACATCAAAATGGAGAAACATTTATTTTCCAACGTTCACAACCTAACTTCACTGCAGAGTAAATGTTTGCATTAACTATTCAGGTTTTCATTGTCAAAGCAGAATTCTCCATATTTCATTGTCATGTCCAATTCAGTCAGTCATTTTCCAACCCGCTGTATCCAAACACAGGGTCACGGGGGTCTGCTGGAGCCAATCCCAGTCATCACAGGGCGCAAGGCAGGAACAAACTCTGGGCAGCGTGCCAGCCCACCACAGGGCACACACCCACACACTAGGGACAATTTAGGATCACCAATGCACCTAACCTGCATGTCTTTGGACTGTGGGAGGAAACCCAGACAGACACGGGGAGAACATGCAAACTCCACGCAAAGAGAACCCAGGTCTCCTTACTGTGAGGTAGCAGCGCTATCCACTGCGCCACCGTGCCCCCCATGTCCAATTCACTTCAGTTGAATTCAATTTATTTATTCTAATAAGGAGTTCAGCTAAACAGAAAGGCTCCAAACACTTTCTAAGATCTAGAAATGTACCTCCCTTTTTCTCCTTGGCCTCGTCCTTTAAAGGGGAATTGATGTCTAGAATTGGAGGGACACCTGAAGCCACTAGGAGTGGTGGTAGTAGTAGTAGTAGAATTTGCTTTCCCAGGAATTCCTGCAGGTCATTCTTTCTTCACAACTAAATTCAGGTCATGGGAATGAAAGAACGTTGAAGGTGCAAGCTGGAAGAAACTCAAGACCAGCCACCCTACTGTACCTTATACATCAGGTCCAAGTCCTGTATCAGAAATATATGTCTGTTGTGTTTGTATCATTAGTCTCTAATGTTCTGTAGTCTCTGGAGATTACTGTGAGTAAATTAAAGGACTGGGAAATGAAGTCAAAGACGTGCAGCGGTCATAACCAAGGAGGTGAAACCAACTGGTAGTGATGGAATTTCTTTAAACCCTTTGGTTGGATGTCAGGGGTCATTATTTTGCAGCTACTGCCGTGCCTTTTCATTTTGCTTATTTTTACATTCAATTAGATAAAATAAAGTTTTATCAATTCCATGGGGAACTTTAGATGCATACAGCAGCAGAAACATAAAAAAACAAAGACACAGACTCACAGGTATCACACACATGTGCATGGGAGACAGCTTAAGGCAGTGGTCCTCAATCACGGTCCTGGAGGGCCGCAGTGACCAGTATGACAGATATCCGGGGACATTGCTCCACCAGGACGCTGGGAGAAGGGAAGGACCAGGAGAGGGGCAATATTTTCCCTGGAACATGAGAGGGCAGCCTTCCTGGGTTGCATGGGAGCCAAGGAGTCGGGACCCTCAACCCTGGACAGCTCCCGAACGGTGGTCGACAGCACTTCCACCACAACAGAAGATAAGCTGAACCCGTATGCAGCACTTCTGCCACAGCCAGATGTTAATCAAGAAGCACCTGGAGCACTTCTGGGTGCAGTACAAAGGAGGCCATCGCACTCCACTCAGGGCCAGAGTGGGGAAGGAGAAGACAGCAGCCTGAGGAGGAGGAGGAGATGGCCAAAGAGGAAAATGAAAGGATAAGAGACAGAGAGAGGAAAGGGGCTGAGTTGGCCGGTTTAGGCATTGTGGTGCTGTTTGTCATTGTTAGAGAAATAAAAGTGTGTCTGGTGTCTGTCTGTCTGTGGCCGGGCTGGTATCTCACACCAGCCAGTGTCCTAATTAGAACTCAGTCCTTGCTGGTAATGAATCTTAATGTTTAAGTCAATGCCTTTTTAAATTTTTTCATTCATCAAATACAAATTTTAGTTACATTGTAGATCAGAGGTCCTCAATTACAGTTCTGGAGCTCTGCTATGGCTGTAGGTTTTCACTAACCAATTTCTTAATTAGATACCCTTTTATTTACTACTAAAGCAATACATTTCTTGGGCTTAATTTTGGTTCTCTTGCCTGTTACCATTCAAAACCCTTAATTGCCTATTTTAGATTTTAGCAACTGCATTTACGTTTTAATTGTTGCCTGTTTTCTTAACCAGACATTAGTTAATAATGACATGCAGAGAACCAATAAACCAGCAGCACTCCAGCTAACGTGCTTGCCATGAATTATTTGTGATAAAAAATGTTTAGAAATGAACGAGAGGGGAATTGGAAGGGCTATTAAGTTTAAATCTATTCTGGTCCACAAACACATGGATAACGTTCTCACAGAAGGAAACTCAACAGTGCAATTCAAATTGTTTTTGAATGAATGCAGACATTAACAAGCCAAACAGATCAATACTAAGTTTCATTATCAGCATGGACTGTCTGCTAATTAGGAAACTAGTTGGAATAAAAACCTGCAGCCACTGCGGCCCCCCAGGACCGTGATTTAGGACCCCTGGCTTAAGGGCTCGAGTGACAGTAATTTCCCACTGAACCAGGGGTAGGCGCTGTTGTCTACTGCTTTTTCTCTTCCTTCTTCTACAAAACAGAAGTTTGACTGCCATTCCACCACTGATGTCACTTCCATTGTCCAACCCAGATCTGTATGAGGGCATCCCTGAGCTGTTGTACAGTCTGAGGAGCAACCTGGCGGCGCCTAATGGACCGAAACATAATGTCCCACAGATGTCCTATTGGGTTTAAGTCAGGGGATCGTGAAGGCCATTCAATTGTTTCAATTCCTTCATCCTCCAGGTACTGCCTGCATACTCTTGCCACATGAGGCCGGGCATTGTCGTGCATTAGGAGGAAACCAGGACCTACTGCACCAGCGTAGGGTCTGACAATGGGTCCAAGGATTTCATCCTGATACCTAATGGCAGTCAAGATGCCGTTGTCTAGCCTGTAGAGGTCTGTGAGTCGCTCCATGGATATGCCTCCAAGATCATCACTGACCCACCACCAAACCAGTCATGCTAAACAATGTTACAGGCAGCATAATATTCTCCACGGCTTCTCCTGACCCTTTCACGTCTTTCACATATACTCAGGGTGAACCTGCTCTCATCTGTGAAAAGCACAGGACGCCAGTGGTGGACCTGCCAATTCTGGTATTCTATGGCAAATGCCAATTGAGCTCCCCGGTGCTGTGCATTGAGCTCAGGGCGCAGTAGACATTTGGGCCCTTGGGTCACCCTCATGAAGTCTGTTTCTGATTGTTTGGTCAGAGACATTCTCACCAGTGGCCTACTGGAGGTCATTTTGTAGGGCTCTGGCAGTGCTCATTCTGTTCCTCCTTGCCCAAAGGAGCAGATACTGGTCCTGCTGATGGGTTATGGACCTTCTATGGCCCTCTCCAGCTCTCCTAGAGTAACTGCTTGTCTCCTAGAATCTCCCCCATGCCCTTGAGACTGTGCAGGGAGACACAGCAAACCTTCTGGCAATGACACGCATTGATGTGCCATCCTGGAGAAGTTGGGCTACCTGTGCAACCTCTGTAGGGTCCAGGTATCGCCTCATGCTACCAGTAGTGACACTGACTGTAGCCAAATGCAAAACTAGTGAAGAAACAGTCAGAAAAGATGAGGAGGGAAAAATGTCAGTGGCCTGCACCTGTTAAACCATTCCTGTTTTGGGGGTCATCTCATTGTTGCCCCTCTAGTGCATCTGTTGTTAATTTCATTAACACCACAGCAGCTGAAACTGATTAACAACCCCCTCTGCTACTTAACTGACCAGATTAATATCCCATAAGTTTCATTGACTTTATGCTATACTCTGATTAAAAAGAGTTCCTTTAATTCTTTTGAGCAGTATATTTCCATTTTGTTAGAAAGAACATCTTGTAGATAGTAGTTAGGCCTTGCCGAATTTCCACAATTTGAAATGATTGTATTCCAAATGTCTTCAGTTCCACCGCCAAAGAAATATAAATCAGGTGCTCAAAAATGTACAGAAAAAGCAGCGAAAGATGAATTCTTCACTACCCAAAAAGGCGCTTTGCAACGCTTCCTAACGAAAACGGTTAGCTCTAGCAGCAGCAGCAGCACTAGCACCAGGACTGAACTTCCAATAGTTGAAGATACCGCAACGCCATCCAGGCCCCACAAACCTGTATCCGATTCCGAGGAGTCAGAAGCTGATGACGTTAAGAATGACATGGACATGGGTTTTTCGTCAGGTTCAGCAACATTGCCAGCTGTTTCGGTTTCTAACCAGAAAGATGAAGATCACGACGAGGCTGATAATGATTTCAATTCCTTTAGTTGGGGAGATCCAGGTTAGTGGGGTGCAGCAAAAAAAAAAGTGCTTGGCCTAGCTATTTACCTCCACGTGCTGCCTGGTGGAAACAGCAAAAGCTGGCTAAAATGTAGCTTTATCTGTTAATGTATCGTCACTAAAGACGTTTATGTGGGCCCACTCCGACCTCCATCACTCATACCCTTCACTCAGGGCCTTGTACGACAGTCTGCACTGACAGCCTGCAAATTTGGCTCCTGTCAGTGTGCTACGGTTACGGTTGTCAGTGTCAAACGGAAATTGTCAAAAAGTGATGGTTGTAGATGCCGGGAAAACGCATTTCTGCTGCTCAGAATGCAGGAAACCACTTGGCGGCCAGAGTTCTGCCCCAGACCCCCTAACTGCAGAGGTCTTGGTATCAGTTTGCTTCGGGCCCGAAATTGTCTTGGGCCGGCTCTGCTCCCTCCTGACATGTCGAGACTCCACCACATTCATTCAGGAGTATTTGGTTGTGTTCCGCAATTGAGTGTGCAAGATTATGCATAGCATTAAAGTGTCTCTCTTTAGCACTCAGGGGACTGGGAAAGAATGTCTGAGCAGGTAGCTGCTATCACTTGGCACGTGTAATGACATAATTGCAGTTACAATGAATTGTATAGGCCATATAAAAAGCAAGCGTTCGGCCAGTTACATTACCAACAAGCTGACCACCACGTGCAGTGGGTCCTGGGTTCCTCCTGGTGTACAACAATGCCCGGCACTCATGTGGCGAGAGTATGCGGGCAGTTCCTGGAGGATGAAGGAATTGATACAATTGACTGGCCCTCACGCTCGCCTGACCTACTAAATCCCACAGGATACCTCTGGGACATTATGTTTCGGTCCATTTCGTCAAAATAGACACACCTGCTGTATCATTTTTTCACATTGATTTTTAGGGTGTCTTTGAATTCAGCCCTCTGTAGATTGATAATTTTCATTTCCATCAAACGATGTGGCATCCTTTTGTTCCTAACACATTACCATACCAGTCCATATCAGTAGAGATATCCAGTAGGACTTTTTGTTCCCACTGAGATCCTAATATGTTTTCAAAGTGTTCCTTTAATTTTTTTGAGCAGTGTATTTTTCATATCATTCTAGGGACAGGTTACTATAACTTGGAATGTTAGCCTGCCTGTTGTTCTATAAATTGCATCCTTTTAGTTATTTGGTACCAGAGGTAGGGTTAGGGTGAAACACATCAACGCATCCTTCTATGTAAAAGCGGTCGGGATTGTCCTTCCGTCCCGTGAGTGCTACGCAGGCGCGGGGTTTCACACACGCCCCTTCCATTTTGCAATGCACGATGGGATTTGTAGTTTCGTTTTTCCAGGTAAAAGATGATTTTCTACTCCAGACTGTGCGATATCTTCTTCTTCTTTCTTACTATATAAAAGCGGTCGGGATTGTCCTTCCGTCCTGTGAGTGGAAAGCGTAGCGGTATTCTGCTTATCACAGACTTACTACTTGTAGCTTGCGGTACGAAGCGACATGATGTGAGCAGAGTTCTGGTGCTCCCATCGTTCCCTTGCTTTTGTGTGCGATGCGCTGGAAAAATAGACAAAATTATGTCTCTGGAAATAATTAATGTTGATGGAGTACAAATGCCTCACCGTGTAGTAAATATCACGGGGGTTCAAAAGGGCGACCTCAATATAGAAAAAAAGTTTAAATTTCATCACAAAAATAACAGAAACTACGAGTATTAAAGTAATGCCATTCAAATGCAATATAACCAGATTAATGAGTTTGTATAAAATATCAACTTGATCTACATATTGAATTGCCTTAAGAAGTGGTCAACTTAAAAGTCGGTCGCCTTAAAAGGCAGGTCAGCCTAGTATTAGAATAATTGGCTCAGCATTATGACTTATTATACATGTGTCATCATTTAGCTGGTTTCAATGCATCTCCCTACTTGATTAAGGGTGCTTTCATTTCCCAACTTCTCCAAATTGTTGCATACACATGAGTCAGATTTGCCATAAACATACGCAAGGTTTTGCACCAAGTTTTCTTTGATCGATCCTGACGTTTGCGTGCAAAGTTGCGCACGCACGTTTCAAGCCTCTTTTTGTGTGTGCACACGCTTTATAAATGAGGCCTCTGGGCTTGAGGGATCATCAGGATTTGACTTGATGTTATTTTGGAGACATTTAGGTAAACAGGATTGGCAAGCTTTGTTGGGCTGAATGGCCTATCCTTGTCAAAACTTTCTTGAATGTTTTAAAGTAACGTTTGCTAATACTTGGGTTTTAATACTGACCAGCAACTCAGCACCAGATGTTCCTTCCACTTTTTCTTCACAAGTTTTTTTTTTTTCAATCCACACAGTGTGAAGAACAGGAAACTTGTAAATGTATTCCCACTGAAAAAAGTACTTTAGTAAACATTGCAGCTCTACTGAATATCATTTACATTTATACACTGGTCTAAATGAACTCAAATTTCTCGTACAGGATAAAAACTGTTATGAAAATAAACTGCTCTTGTTTAGCATGCGCAGCGTGCAGTGTTTTTGGAACCCCCGAGGACACTTACTGTATGCTGCGTTTTATGTCTCAGATGTTAATGACTTTCTGTGTAGCCTTCAACATTTGTGTCATTTTAATTGCATACATTTCTGTCACTACTTCAAGGCAGAGCAATGGCTGTTTTGTTTGGCTCTTTTCTTCTACAAGGAACAAGAAATGATTCAAGTAGAGAGGCGCCATTGAACAGTCAGTGTTCTGTGCCTCTGTGATGTCATATACAACCAAATCCCACCATGTTAACAGCAGCTGCATTGTGCAAAAGATATTCTCTTAAATTATACAAGACACTTAATAAATTCACTTGTAAATAATTTATTTACAAATGTGATGAAATAAAAACATACATATTTAGAAATCCTAGTACTGTATACTAATAATATACAATATAGTACAACAACGGTAAACTAAACATATTAACAGGCTTTACCTGCCTAAATTTTTCCGCACCCAGTTTAAGCAGATGTATTTCCACATACACAAGTTTGTTAAGCAGCTGTGTCCGTTGTGCTCTCACGAAGGCTTGTCATTCCGCACTGTCCACGTGAGCTGGACTCTGATTTTTTTATTGAATTTTAATAATGCAAAACTGGGTGGGTTTTCTCTCAATGCTGAACTGTTAAGGTTCTTAAAAAGTCTCAGCTAGTAAGGCAGAATAATCTACTGTTGATCCTAATTATGCATCAAATGAACAGGAAAAACACCTACAAGTCCAACAGGACGCACGGACAAAACCTGCCATTGAGGACTTCAGATGGCCTCATCAGTTGATATTCAGTTTCAAGTTCATCGGCTTATCTCATTTTTCTACTTCTCTGACCTTCCAATGATGCTTTCCTTGTAAGTCTTGGAAGAAATTCTATGGGAATCCCACTTACTGGAAGACCTTTTGGTAAAGTATTCTTTTTCCAAATATATAAAATGCTCAAATAATATCACACACTACAATATGTTGATAGTGAAAACAGAAATTGTCCTAATACTGGGTTATACACTTTAAAAATAAGGCATTTCTGTTTACAATTAATAGTATTTATTAGGTTGTGCTTAGGATATTATTGCAGTTACAAAGAAACTACTAATTTGGTAAAGCACAATAAACAAGCAGCGCAATTTCTTTACTTTATTTACTAAAATGGGTCAAAAGTTTCAGGTCACTCTTGACAAGGCCCCCTATTCATGCTTAAGAATCTTTCTTTACAGTAATCAAAAGGTTTGACACCCCTAGAGTTGTAATTCTGAAGCCCACCATCTTTATAAGATCTTGTGGATCATGATGTCCACAGTAGGTGCTGTTCTAGAGGCTGTGAAATTGATTTATTGCATAATGTGTGCGCTACTCTCTTTACTCTTGCTGCATATTGATTGATGTTGAGATTACGTTAAGTGTTGCATACCGTGTCATTATTGCCATATTTAGGATTGTAACATAAAGACAAAGTCCAGACAACCACAGAATTAAAGGATTCTGATTGCATTGTCATTTTGAGATAGCTAAACTGAAATGAACAAAAAGAAATTGTGCTTTGATACTTTTCTGCCAAATCTCCAGCAGAAAAAAAAAGCAGAGGAAGCACACATTTATTAGAATTAGAGAGGTAAAATGACACATGATGCTTTTTGCCATTGACTACAATTGATTAAGCCAATGCCACTTTATGTGGCTTTTTGTCATGGGGCATTTCAGATTTGCCAATCGCATTCGCTGCATCATGTCAAACTACATGACTGAAAAATCGCAGCCCATGTCACTTTTAGTGTCTGAGGGACGCCGACCGGGAAACTTACCCCCACAGCTTAGTAGGACCGGGGAAGGTAGAGTGTGGCAGGGCATCATGGGAACTGGAGTTCTTTGACTCAGTCCCATTGGATTTTAACCTAACTCATGATCATAGGACACCGGAAGTACTCTCGCATTTCACATAAAAGAAGGAGTGGAGGCAGAGAGAAAAAGAGAGTGACAAGTAAAAGGAAAAGTTGCTGTTTGTTATTTATTGCCATGTGGTTATGGAATGGGAAATGCTGTCCGTAAGAGTTTCCCACAATAAAACTCTTTGTCTGTTCAGACTTGTGTCTAAGGCTGTTTGTGTCGGGTGTTTTGGGAGCTGCAGTGCCCCCTGGTGGCAATGCCAACTGAGTGTCGATCTTAACAGCGCAGTTGTGCTCGCTCCTGTTTTGTGCTGTCTGATGGAGCTGGCACCTTATGAAGGGTTAACAGCTGTAGTGACTTGAGTGCAATCTCTCCAATTTGTTATGGTATGCAATAGACGAGGCATCAGAAAGATAGGCTTCTGTTCTGTTTGTGAGGGTCAAAAAAACTCATGAATTCTATGCATGGTACTTCCAGATTAGCATTCATTGGTTCATTTGATTAGCTGTTCTGTGTGTACAACCCACCCCTTCAACTAATGATTTTATCATAGCCATTCACAGAGTAGTTGGTCTTGGTCATTAAGCATGTCATATTAGACCAGGGGTCCTCAACTCCGGTCCTGATGGACCACCATGGCTGCATGTTTTCATTCTAACCCTTTTCTTAATCAGTTACCTGTATTTGCTGCTAATTCACTTCTTTTGAATTAATTTTATTTGACCTGCTCTTGAAGACGCAGACCCCTTAATTGTTTCTTGTTCCTTAATTAGCAGCCAAACAATAATGAGATACAAAATGAGCCAAAACAGGAACAAGAAACTGTGTTGATCCTACAATACCTGAAAGTAAAGAAAGCTGAAGCTCTCAGGAATGTCGATCTGCTCAGATCCACAAAACAATTGAACAGTGCTCTTAGAAAAGAGAAAATCAACAATTTCGGAAATGTCTGCTATTGCACAATGAGACCAGCAAGCCATAGAGGTAAAGAACGAGTTTAATTAACAACAAGAATCATCGCCTAAGTAAGCAATTGGTTGGAGTTTGAGGCCCTGACTTAGTTGGTCTTGTGTCGGCTCAAACACTTCACATTTCATTTCTGTTTGGGTGCCATTTAAGGAAAGAAATGAAGCAATTCAGTGGAACAATGAAGAAACTCAGGGGATCAAATCTTAGAAAACAAACGAATTAAAATGAATTCAAAAGAAGTTAATTACATGTAGCAGCAAAAACCTAAAAAGGCCACTAATTAAGAAAAGGGTTAGAATGAAAACCTGTATCCACTGGGGCCCTCCAGTACTGTAGTTGGGGACACCTGTATTAGGTGATCGTCTTCATCGGAGGACACTGTAGACTGAGTAAGATGAGTAAATGAAGGGCATGACGGAAAATAGCTGGAAAAATCGTCTAATGTGACTTAGGCTTTAGTCGCTCTGTCCATGGAACACAAGTAGCTACTGTACAGTACTTTGAAGTCTTGTACTTGCAGCCATTCTCCTTTGAAAACAGATGGATGTTTTATAGTCCACCACAACCAATACATCTGCATCCCTCTGGCAGATTCAAAATGGAGCTGCTTAACTAGCAATTACGAGCTGAGAGTCATGGAGGAGAAATGCGGCTGCCATTTTTACACATTAATAGGATGTACAAATGTTGCAGCTTTTCAATTTATTGAACTTCCCTTTTGGAAAGTGTATGCATAAAAACAGAGACATTACTACCAACAGTGGCTAATGTCCTCTGCCAACAGACGGGGACATTCTTTCTACATATATGGAGATGATAGTGATGCACTGATTGCCTCTATGTGTACTGTCTTCATGTCAAAGTGAGGCTTTACTAAAAGTACTTTAACATTTGTGTGAAGAATTGTGCATGCAGAATTAAGACTGCCATCTTACGTTTGATTTGTTTTGGTATTCAGATAACAAAAAACTCCACTCCTCCGACCAATTGAGGTGGTTTGGGCCTGTTTTAAGGACGCCATCTTGATGTTTGCCCTTGGAGCTCCTCCAGGCATGTCCCATTAGGAAGAGACCTTATGGAAGATCCAAGGCATGGTGGGAGGAATTGGGGAAAACCTAAGAAATTCCCCAGAAAAATCTGGAATCTGCAGCTAGTGATATGAAAGTCTGGACCACCCTGCTGGCACCGTGACTCTCACTAGTAAAAGTGGCTCCAGAAAAAACAAGATGGGATAACACATTAGACAGGTGTGAAGATGTTAAACAAAATATGTAAATATATTCCTAATTATGCTCAAGTATACCCTGATATGCCCGAAAAGTCTGAGCCCTCTCATATGAAACAAATGAAGTGAAAGATCAAGTCACAATGATGCATATCAAGATCAGGGATACATGAGGCAGTAAGCTGACCATAGGTATGGGTAGTTGACGTGTTGAATGCAGAAGATATGGGCAGGTCTAAAACCTGAGTGACTTCATAAGGATGAAATCGTTATGTCCAGATGACTGGATCACAGTATTTATATGAAACTGCAAGGCTCACAGTCAGCCATGATAAATACCTAACGACAGTGGCCTAAGAAGGAAAAAAAACACAGACCACTGAAAGCATGATGGGTAGCCAAGACTCATTGGGACAATAGGTTAACCAAGGCTATCATGTGTGCTATAAACTAACAGAAGGGCTACTCTGGCTCAAATTGCAGCTAATTTTAATGATGTTTACGGATGTAATGTATCCCAACATGCAGTGCATCACACCCTGCTGCATAACGGATTGCATAGCCACAGGCCCGTCAGAGAGCCCAGGCTGACCCCCGTCCATCATCAAAAGCACTCACAATAAGCATGAGAGGGTCAGAACTGGACCTCAGATCAACTGGATTTTCTGTTGCACCATGTGGATGGCCTGTTACGTGGTTGCTGGAGAAGAGATGGCACCAAGATGCATTGTGGGAAGAAGACAAGCCAATGGTTGAAAGTATGGCAATTTTCTGCTGGGAAAAACCGGGTCTGGACACGCAAGTGAATTTCTAATTTGATGCATACAACCAACCTAAACATCACTGTAGACCAGGATCACACCTTCAGAGTAATGGAAGTGGCCTCTTTCAATAGGGTTAGGCGCCCTCCCACACTGCATGAATTGTTCAGTAACCGTTTGAGGATCATGATGAAGAGTTTGAGGTGTTATCCTGTTGTCCAAATTCCCTAGATGTCAAACTATTTGAATATGGGTGGGATGTATTGAAACAACAAGTCCAATCCATAGTGACTCCACCTTGAAAATGACAGGAGTGAGAAGATCTGCTGCTAATGTCTGGATGCCAGATACCACAGGACAATTTTGGAACTCTTGCAGAGTCTGTGTTTCGGTGGTTCGGAGATGTTTTGGCAGCACGTGGTGGAGCAACAGCATATTAGGCAGGTGGTCGTAATGTTTTGGCTCATCGGTGTATAAGCCAACCGTAGGGGTGTCCTGTAGTTGTAGAAGAATATGCAAAGAGGCCATGAGTTTGTCTGTCTGTCATGGGGCACAGGGAGCTGGAAACGATCGATCCTGACTCCGTAAGGGAGACCAGACCACTAGAGAGCACACTCACATACACATCAACACATTTTGGTGGTGGAGCCTGGAGTGCCACGACAAGTCACTCCACATAGACAGTGACCTGGGTGGCAATCAAACTCGGGTCACTTAAGTAGCGAGGCAGCAGCACAACACATTGTGCCACCTTACTGACTTGTTCATATATGATGGGCGACCTAAGCTTTGATAACTGTACACATTCGAGCAAACCCAAGTGTGAAGTGTCAAATAATTATCCACACCAGTGCTATACTATATGGAAACGTATACGAAAATTCTCATGGAATTCAATGCCCTTAATTAAGGAATTTTTAAAAAGGAGAGGCACAACAAAACCTCAACTTTTATTTTTTAGTGATCTGAAAATACGAAATGAGAAAACAGACGAGGGTCAATTGTTCAATGTAACGAAAAAGTATTTTAATGAGTATTGCCATTTTAAAAAACTTACCAAACTGCTTTCTTTTGTTGCTTTGTCACAGCCAGAATTGTTCGTTTGCAGCCTCTGAATGACTAATGGCTCTTCTTAATGAATTCTTGTAATTTAAAATAATCTGTGAGCTTCAAAATGCTCGGTCAATGCTGAACATGTTATGGAACATTGCGATTAATGGAGGCAAATTCCCTGCCTCTGTACCAAAGATTATTGCATTTTAAAATATTACTAGGGTGACAGCATAACGTAAAAAATATTTAGCTTTACAAGAATAATGTCAAACTTACATGGTTATATATGCTATTACCAGTGAAGAAAACGCATAAACATGACTACATAAATTGTAATATGCTTGGTCCTTAAATATGACAAGTAGAAAAGAAGCTATAACACTGTGCACACAATTTAACTTTAAAATGGACCATCAATGCCAAAGTCTCAGAATGGCTCCAGGAGGGTGCCCATTAGGTCAGGTTCAGTTCATCGATGTTCACACCACACTCCACGGCCGCCTGTGGGAAAAAAACAGCAGTTCGGTTCCCTCGAGTGACAGATCTGAGATGCAAAGTGGCACATCAATCGAACGTTCTTCATCGCCCGTCTCGTCAGCTGCGCTTCCTTCAATAGGGGTACTGCTTCTGCTTCTTTCCTGCAAAACATGCGAGCCAAGTGCAGAGCAGCATCGCGGCGGCAGCGCCACCTCCCGTACAATAAAAAGCCCAGCCAATTTGACACGTGCCTGGAAAAAAGAAGGAATAAAGAAAGGCGTTAAACCGTGCCTTCGGTTTCTACTTCTGTTTATTGAGGTCAAAGATGTAGCAGGCTTTATATTGACTAACTCGCTGTGAATGAAAATGAAGTGCAAACACTTTCATTACAGTAAAAGCCACTGGCAATATTGAAAAGTCTTTTTGATTACATCACAAAAATCCCATAAATCAGTGCCTTATAATGAATCCCGTCTTATATTGCCATTTCATTTCTTTAAAACTGGGGTGTCCAGCTTTGATCCTGGAGGGCCGCAGGTTTTCATCCTAACCCTTTTCATAATTAATGACCTGTTTGTGCTGCCAATTAACTACTTTTAATTACTGCTATTTAAGATTTAGACCCCTCAATTACTTCTTTTGCTCCTTAATTACGAGCCAAACTATAATGCAATACAAAATGATTGATGGATAGATAGATAGATAGATATCTAAGGTGCAATATAATAGATAGATAGATAGATAGATAGATAGATAGATAGATAGATAGATAGATAGATAGATAGATAGATAGATAGATAGATAGAAAGATAGATAGATAGATATGTAAGGTGCAATATAATAGATAGATAGATAGCTAGATATCTAAGGTGCAATATAATAGATAGATAGATAGATAAATAGATAGATAGATAGATAAGGCACTATATAATAGATAGATAGATAGATAGATATCTAAGGTGCAATATAGATAGATAGATAGATAGATAGATAGATAGATAGATAGATAGATAGATAGATGTGAAAGGGACAGCAACAACATTATTTCTATGGCACGTTTTCATACAGTTGATGTAGCTCAAAGCTCAAAGATGAAGAAAGAAATACTATAAAAATAAAATTAGGCAATACAAAGTAACATAGAATAAAAGTAAGATCCGATGGTCAGCAGGACAGAAAAAACAAAAAACACTCCAGAGGGCTGGAGAAGAAAAAAAAAACAAAATCTGCAGGGGTCCCAAGGCCACAAGACCACCCAGGCCCCACTGGGCATTCTACCTAACATCAATAATCTCAATCAGTCCTCATAATTGTCAGGCTTCACGTGGAAGAATTAGACGATGATGATCATGTAGACCTATGGCCTTCAATCTTCAATGTAGGGGCATCACGGTGCTTTGTGGGTGGTGGTGGTGCAGATCGCCACCACAGAAAAACGGAAAAAGAACAGCAAAGAATAGTAGGGATTAGTACGGATTGTGAAGCCATGATAAAAATGATAATTAAACGCATATACAGAATATCAGGGTTATACTAATATGAAGCTATGAGAAAGCCATGTTAAAGTAATGTGTTTTCAGCAGTTTTTTTAAAGTGCTCTACCGTATCAGCCTGGCGAATTTCTATCGGTCAGCTATTCCAGATTTTAGGTGCCTAACAGCAGAAGGCCGCCTCACCACTTCTTTTAAGTTTAGCTCTTGGAATTTTAAGCAGACCCGCATTTGAAGATCTCAGGCTACGATTTGGAGTGTAAGGTGAACGACATTCTGAAATACAAGATGGAGCAGATTATCGAAGGCTTTGTAAACCATAAGCAGGATTTTAAAGTCAATTCTAAATGACACAGGTAACCAGTGTAGTGACATCAGAACTGGAGGGATGTGCTTGGATTTTCTTTTCCTAGTTAAGATTCTAGCAGCTGAATTCTGCACTCGTTGCAATCGATTGATGTCTTTTTTAGGTGGTCCTGAGAGGAGAGCGTTACAGTAATCTAGCTGACTAAAAACAAAAGCGTGAACTAATTTTTCATCATCTTGCAAAGTTATAAGGGGTCTAATTTTTGCTATTTTTCTTAAGTGAAAAAATGATGTTCTAGTAATCTGATTAATATGTGATTTAAAATGTAGGTCAATAATTACCCCAAAATTCTTTACCTCCGTCTTGACTTTTAAGGCTAATGGATCAAGTTTATTTCTAATACCATCATTATATCCATTTTTGCCAATCATTAAGATTTCTCCTTTTAGATTTCTCATTTAGTTTGAGAAAATCACTACTCATCCACTCAGAAACACAAGTAAGACATTGGGGTCAGTGAATCAAGAGAGTCGGGGTCGTCGGGTGCTATTGATAAATATGGTTGGGTGTCATTAGCATAGCTATGGTAGCTCACATTATGCCTTGAGATAATCTGACCTCATGGAAGTATGGAGATTGAAAAGAGCAGCGGACCCAGGATACAGCCTTATGGATTCGTGAAAATTAAGAAAGGTGAAGGTCTCAGTAATGCTGATCTGCTCAGGACCATAAAAAATGTTGATGCTGTTGCACAATGCAAGCACCAACAGGCTACAGAATTATATAACGAGTTAAAGAATCACCTTCTAATCATGAAAATGGTTGGAGTGGAACTGGTTGGCTCACTTTATATTGTGCTTTTATTTCATTATTAAGGAAAAAGAAGTAATTCAGAAGGTTATTAAATAGCAAAAGTAATTGAAATGAAAGGAAAAGAAGTCAATTAACATCTGAAATTAGTTACTGATTAAGAAAGTGGTGGGAAGGAAATCCTGCAGTAACTGCGGTCCTCTGGGGTCAGAGTTGAACACCTGATACATTTTGCATGTTCCGTCAGCCAGAAGAAGCTTTGCCACCCCACAGCACTGATTTAGCAGGTATAGACACACACTGTAAACATGTCCACTTTTGTAAGAAAATGATCCTAAAGAATACTGTTGTACGGTGGTGCAGTGGGTGGCACTCCTGCCTCGCAATAAGGAGACCTGTGGGTTCGCTTCCCGGGTCCTCCCTGTGTGAAGTTTGCATGTTCTTCCCTTGTCTGTGTGGGTTTCCCCCCACAGTCCATCGACATGCAGGTTGTCCCTAGTGTGTGCTTGGTGTGTGTGTGTGACCCTGTAGTTACGATATAATGGATGGATGGAATACGGTTGTTGTTATTAAACATTTATCATTTTTTAACTTCTGCAGCTTATTTTGTTTTGCTGATGAACACCACATGTTGGAGTTTTCACGTCACTTGATTTTATGGAGTTCAATCCCATAACACATTGGGGCAGCAATGTCTTCACCAGCAACAACAACAACAACATTTATTTATATAGCACATTTTCATACAAACAGTAGCTCAAAGTGCTTTACATAACAAAGAATAGAAAAATAAAAGACACAGTAAGAAAATAAAATAAATCAACATTAATTAACATAGAATAAGAGTAAGGTCCAATGGCCAGGGGGGACAGAAAAAACAAACAAAAAAAAAACTCCAGACGACTGGAGAAAAAAAATAAAATCTGTAGGGATTCCAGACCATGAGACTGCCCAGTCCCCTTTGGGCATTCTACCTCACATAAATGAAACAGTCCTCTTTGGATTTAGGGTTCTCA
The DNA here is from genome assembly GCF_016835505.1 of Polypterus senegalus. Taxonomy (NCBI): domain Eukaryota; kingdom Metazoa; phylum Chordata; class Cladistia; order Polypteriformes; family Polypteridae; genus Polypterus; species Polypterus senegalus. The sequence continues at coordinate 299,025,714 of NC_053155.1, forward strand.
CGGAAGGACTTGATGATGATGGTCACGTAGACTTCTGCCTTTTAATCCATCCATCAATGCTGACACTCAACCACAGCCACGGGAGTTGCTGTGAATTCTATTGAAGATGAAGAAGCTTATACAAGTGTGACTTGCACTTGGTGAGATGGTGCATGCGTGCACTTTGACATTTTTTGGCACTTGCATGCACATGCACATGCAGCTCACTTTTCATTCAACCCAAGTATCATCAATATAATAAAGCTGCTAGGGAAACTTCGAGTTGTTTCCAGTTTCCAAGATTGGATAAAAACTACTTCTAATTTTCTTGCAATCTTCGTGTTTCTTTTGGTAACTGACTCACTGCGTACTCCTTTTTGACATCAGTTTCTGATTAGTGTTTTGTGCTCCGTCAATTGTATTCCTGACTTCTGATCTTGACCGATGGATCGTTTCTCCAACTATGCCTTTTTTCTTTTTTTTCCTCCTACAAAGCTTTCACTGACAACTCAAATCAGTACACCCTGACTGTGACTTTACTTTTATTGTTCGTCTGCCATTTGTTATTTTTATTTTTCCATACTGCCAATCTGTTCTCTTGCTTATATCAGGATCATAGTTTGCTTTCTTTTTGAATGTTCATGCTTTATAATTATTCTGGTGTATGTGAATATTTACTTATTTATTTACAACCTATTTATGTACTTATTTATTTAAAGAGCTTCTGTGAAAACCAGATTTCGCCCTAGGGGCAAATAATGTGCTATCTATCTATCTATCTATCTATCTATCTATCTATCTATCTATCTATCTATCTATCTATCTATCTATCTATCTATCTATCTATCTATCTATCTATCTATCTATCTATCTATCTATCTGTCTATCTATCTATCTATCTATCTGTCTATCTATCTATCTATCTACCTATTTTATAGTGCCTTTCACATCTATCTATCTATCTATCTATCTATCTATCTATCTATCTATCTATCTATCTATCTATCTATCTATCTATTGTGGCAGACGGCTGGGACATCCCTTTGACACTGGGACAGGGAGAGCAGCCATGGGATGCACACTACGTCCCCCAGAATGCGTGGTGGCAGCCCTCCTGGGTTACATCGAGGCCACAAGTGTGGGACTTCAGGGTGCAGACCTGTAGTGAATTAGTACAGTGGATCCCAGCTGTTATTTTAACATACGTTTTGCAACAAGAACATGGGGACATGGGTTGACAGTTGATAAGGGCAGATTTTGCACAAATGTTTCTTCACACAAAGGTCCATAACACATGGAATAAATGAATTACCAAGTAGCGTGGTAGTCAACAGTAGGACCTCCAAATATTGATGTTATTTTGAACAATCTCAGCGAACAGGATGTCTGAGCTCTTTGGGATGAATGGCCTGTTCTCATCACCATTTCCCTAATGTTCTAATATTCACATATCCACCAGGTCAATGAACAAGCAAATGTCTGTAGTTCAGATGGGGTTGATCATTAGAAGCTGCAAGAATATGCAAGAACTGTGCTAGACTTGTATACTTAACACTCTTAAAGTATTAATATTTTTTTCTATTTTTCAGGATCACATGTGTAAACTATAAAATCCAATATGAACCAAACAAAGGAGCCCATCCAAGAATTCATAATTGTTGGCTTTCCATGGGATAAAAACAGCAGAAGTATATTTTTTTTGTCTTTTATTTACAGTGTACATCTTAATTTTACTTGCAAAGGCACTTGTCATAGTCACTGTCATGTGTGATGAAAGCCTGCGAAGCCCCATGTAAATTCTGTTTTACTGCCTGGCAGTCATTGATACATTCCTCTCAACCACCACAGTCCCTAAACTGCTAGTTCTGTCCTTGAATTGTAGCTCAGTTTCTGTAATGGCTTGCTTTGTCCAGATGCTGAGTCAATCCTTCTTGGACTAATGATGTACGACAGGCACCTGGCTATCTGTAGGCCCCTACACTACTACTGCACTTAACTAGTGAAGTGCTTTGGAAATCGTTAATTTTGACTGAAATCTCCCATGATGCAACAAATCGCAAGCTACATTCTTAACTAAGCTCATCCTCCAGTAGTGCTGGGTATGGAAGGAGGTGACCTTTCCCATATATAATAACGTAACAGGAGGCAGACACACTGCACTGATGTAACACGAGGGGCGTGTGTCGTCTGCTGCATTGAATAATGGGATTGCTGTGCCAGAGGTGAGTGCTCTCTACATGTTCATGATATTGCAAGGAAGTCAGAGCTATGAAGAGATATATTTAAGATCTGAGAAAGGTTTGCATTAGTCATCCTTTACTTTCTAAGTTTGTTGTTCAGACATAGTGATAGACTATGTGGTGGACGGCTGGGGAGCCTGCCCAGCCAGGACGCCTTTAAGGACAGGGAAAAGGACAGTACCTTCCCTGGACCACGACAGAGTTGCGTCTGGGGGCCACGGGATCAGAGCTTAAAAGATCAACCCAAGGATTGTGGAACCCTCGATTGCAACACTTCCACCACACTCAGAAGTGCTGCCAGAAGATCATCAGGGAGCAGCAGAAGCACATCCAGGTGCAGAATAAAAGCAGCCGCCTCACTCCATTCAGGGAGCCGGAGTCGGGTGGAAGAGGATGGAGCTTGTGTGTAGAGGAGTGAAGGCGGCAGAAAGAGAAGAGAATAAATGGACTGAGATTGGCTGGTTAGAGCATTGTGAGGTGCTGTATATTATAGTGAAAATAATAAACGTGTGTGATTTTGGACATTTGGTGTCTATCTGTCTGTGTTTGGGGGCTGATTCTCCACAACTATTATGAAACAAATCTCTCTATTATATTAAAAAAATCTTGGGACGAGACGTGATCGTCTTTTGAAAAGAGACAGAGAGACACTTTGGAAGAAAGATCTTTTGAAGAGAGACTCTTTCACATCCTGCGAGACAGGCACGTCACATCATACTTACAACGTTTGTAAGTCCTGTGATGCACATGCAGAGCAGTTTAGAGATACTGTAAGTTGGAAAATTTGAAAGTCTCAAAAAATTAGAGTAAAGATTGCATTAGCACAAACAAATGGAAAATATTACTCTGTGAAATGACGGAAAAGCGAAAAGCGACTGCATAGTGTTTGAGGACAAAAGGACAGATGCTGTACATGCACTGCCCGAAATGCCGATCACGCGGAATGAAAGCAGCAGCAAGCCAGTAGCTGATCGAGCAAAGAGGAGGTAATAAAAACAACTGTTACTTGCTTCCCAATGTATCACCATTTAAGTTGGGGGTTTCTGAGGAGCGGCCGGGTCACCTTGGTGTGCATTCAGACACATTCTTCATAATGGCGCATGGGTAGAAATTGGTATGCAAGCAAAGTTCAGATCACACGGCATGGCAACAGCAGCAAGCTAGCAGCTGATCGAGCAAAGAGGAGTTAAAAAAATGTATTTGTATTCCATTATATCACTGTTTAAGTGTGGTTTTGGAGGAGCGGATGCGTCTCCTTGGGGTGCGTTCAGCCCCCCTCTTCAAGCAGGAGGGAAAGCGGTTGGCAAGCAAAGCAAGCAGGGGGCGATGTCCCCTTGTGAAATATAAATATAGGGAAAACACAAGATTGATAGATGCAAATCCATACTTGGAATTGCTAAGAATAAAAGCACAAAGCACTGTTTTGCACCAACTCCTGCTCTCGCTCTCTCTCTCTGTGTGTTGGTGTGTATTGATTGCTCCTCTCTCTCTGTGTGTTGGTGTGTTTATAATGCTTAGAAGTCCGGCTGTCATGTCACCCCATTGTTATATATATATATCAATTCTATATATATATATATATATATATATATATATATATATATATATATATATATATAAAGTTTTAAAAGTAAAATGTCCCGAAGTAGCACACACTACTGAGATAAAACAGAATGATGCATTTTTTTCTTGATCACTGAGCTCCCTAATGAACAGCCAAGAACATCAGAGGAACAGAAATCTTCTACCAAGGACAAAATAGTTCAAAAGCTTCCATTTAAATATTTAAATCTTCTATTTCTTTATAATTTGCTTGTGAAAAAAAAACATCCAAGCATGTCAAATTCGTTCACTTGAATAACTGACTCTGATGTTTTGCTCTGTTTGGAAGGGGAAAAAACTGAAAGAAAATGAAACTGCGTGATTTATTTACGCTGCTGTCTGTCACCTAAATGTGAAAAAACTGAAGCTGCAGGGAAAAAAAGGATTTCTAGATGGTACGACAGGAATTGTTTAATCAAACAATCGATCAACCAGCATTCACATATTAAATATGAATTTATCTACTCTTATACATGAGTAGAGTACTCTTTATGGGTGTAAGCATCTAAGATTACAGATGTTAATTTTGATCACATTTATTAACACTAGAATTACCAGAGCCTACGAAAAAACTCGTAGATCCGTCCCACCTTAAATCGCTTCGCACCACTTCATCAACATCTTTTGTCCTGTAAATGTGTCGATAAGCAGCCAGCAGCCTGCTATCACATCCCCCCACCCCGCACAGTTTTCTCAGCTCAAGTCTGTTTACCTGTGTGTTAGTTGCTTAGAGTTGTATGGAGTGAGAAGTCAAGCAAAATGACACCTTTTATAAATACTATATCGTTATTTGGAACACATGCATTTCATGTGTGTTCCGTGTCTACAACAATCTATGTAAACACATCATTAAAACAGAAACGTTTTTTATGTTTTAGTAATAATTGACAAAATGTAGACATTAAGTGCATTATGTGTGAAGCCTGAAGTCCAAATATCAAATAAACACTTTCACAAAAGGTACACATATACCTGTTTCCATTTAACTTCAGTGTTTTCCTTTTCTTTTTATCCTGTTGAATGCCCTGTTTCCTGCCCAGGCTCCTTTTATTCTTTTTTTGGGTGCAGGTACTACGATCAAGGACTTACTTACACCCTGGAGCCGCTCTGCTCCACCATGCTCACACCCACGCCCCTCCAGCTGAGCACCACATTTACTGGGCGGTCTCATGGTCTGGAATCCCTACAGATTTTATTTTTTCTCCAGCCGTCTGGAGTTTTTTTGTTTTTTCTGTCCCCCCTGGCCATTGAACCTTACTCTTATTCGATGTTAATGTTGATTTATTTTGTTTTATAATTGTGTCTTTCATTTTTCTATTCTTTAATATGTAAAGCACTTTGAGCTACTGTTTGTATGAAAATGTGCTATATAAATAAATGTTGTTGTTGTTGTTATTTTTAAAATACCCGGATTTCCCCTTATGACAGCCTGTAAATGCAGACTCCCTCTACAAAAGCTTGTGTTTTGCATTCACGTTTACAGATTAATGTAGAAGACTTCTAGATTTCTTACCCAATTCAAACTGGTCTGACAGGTTACTGCAGGTCTGTCTTACTTCTTCGCTGTCCCATCCAAGTGGGTAGAGAGCACAGCCTGAGCCAATCAGCAAGCCTGTAAAACAAAAGAAGCAGAATATATTTGTCTCTCAAATAGAAAATGACATTTTTACACAAGTAAATACAAAGTATCGTCAATATACTAACAACCCAATTGTCCTTCACTTAGAATATGGAACCAATGGAGGAAGCACTTCAGGATAGAGAATGTTTTATCTGTGGCACCTGTACATGATAACTAGGGCCCACGATTTACCGTGGCCTGCAGAATTTAATACAACACCGCGGAATTTAGGGTTTTGCAGCGGTAAAATGCCACAATAATCTAACTGTCGTGGAAAATACCAAATGTGAATGAAATCTCACCATTTGAGGCATATTGATATTAGTGTGTTTAGTTTTGATTACTTCTTTAAGTTCTTTCTTTAGCCTATTGCATCATCTCATTAAAATCTCGTTCGTTGCTACTGAAGTCGAACACAGTGGAGCTACAGTCCAGTTAAAGAAGCTGTCATGTTGCTGCAAAGTACTGATAAACTTAACGAGCTGAGAGCTGAACCTCAATTTGTATCTGTTCACTGCCAGCCAATTATGAACACTCAGACTTCTTTTGAGGCACAGTCATTCATGGCTATCGATGTCTACAACAAAGTGTCTGACTTACTGTCTTGCCTGAAATCGTCCGGATTTCCAATTGCAACCAGCAGCTGTGAAGATGCAAAGCACAACGCTGCTAAACTTGAAGAATATTCTGTGAGAACCAAACAGCCGGCAATAGACCTATTCAGATCTGTGAGAATATTTGATCCATGACAGCTACCACTCTTATCGAAGAATTTTGTTGATCATGCACCATCAGTGCCAACAATGATGGCTGCTGCAGATGAATGGCAAGCTTATCTGGACATAGCATCTCGTGAAGTAATTCCAACTGATATCACTGCTTTTTGGCGTGCCTTAGAGGACAGACTGCCTCTCTTAGCAGCTCTTACTAAAGTTTACATTGCGTTGCCGATCTCTTCTGTTGATGTGGAACGTTCCTTCTCAAAATGTGGATCAGTGTTGTCACCACTGTGATATTCTCTGTCACAAGAAAACCTACGAGCTTACTGTGCCGTTATTTTCAACAATAAATAAACAATAACTTTAGAAACATTATTTGATAGTTTGTTGAGAATAATATTATGCCTACTTATGTTTCAGCATCGTTTGCCTAAAGCAAATCTGTGGATTAAAATGTGCGGATGTGAACCCTTTGATATACCTATTTGATTAGTATTACGAATTATGATTGATTATTATTAAGGATTAAGAATAAGAAAAATTGCATTTATTTTGCTTGGGTTACGAATTAGTCTTATGGAGTTCTGGTACTGGATTTGCCGAATTTAAAAAAACAATGCAGTGGAATTTACCATTTCTTGCTGCAGTAAATCGTGGGCCCTAATGATAACCACCTTTTTCCACCCTCTTGAAACTTACACAGTTTTTAATGTTTGCAATACGTATGGGATTAAATCATTTAGAGATCTGTACATAGATAATGTCTTTGCATCCTATGGACAATAACAGTCTAAATTTTGTTTCACATCAAATAAAGCACATCACATCATCAGAAAGCAAATCACAGGGTGCCTTGAGAGGAGTTGTTGTGTTGTATGAGGAAGTCGGGAGTAGCAGAGAAGTATGTAAGAGTTGTGCAGGATATGTACGAGGGAAGTGTGACAATGGTGAGGTCTGCGGTAGGAGAGACGGATGCATTCAATGTGGAGGTGGGAGTACATCAGGGATCACCTCTGAGCCCTTTCTTATTTGCAATGGTGATGGACGGGTTAACAGGCGAGATTAGACAGGAGTCCCCGTTTGCTGATGACATTGTGATCTGTAGCGATAGTAGGCAGCAGGTTGAGGAGACCCTGGAGAGGTGGAGATATGCTCTAGAGAGGATAGGAATGAAGGTCAGCAGGACCACCAAGACAGAACACATGTGTGTGAATGAGAGGGAGGTCAGTGGAATGGTGAGGATGCAAGAAGTAGAGTTGGTGAAGGTGGATGAGTTTAAATACTTGGGATCAACAGTGCAGAGTAATGGGGATTGAGGTGAAAAAGAGAGTGCAGGCAGGGTGGAATGGGTGGAGAAGAGTGTCAGGAGTGATTTGTGACAGACGGGTATCAGCAAGAGTGAAAGGGAAGGTCTACAGGACCCGCTATATTATATGGGTAGAAGACTGTGGCACTGACCAGAAAGCAGGAGACAGAGCTGGAGGTTCAGAGTTAAACATGCTAAGATTTGCATTGGGTGTGACGAGGATGGATAGGATTAGAAATGAGGACATTAGAAGGTCAGCTCAGGTTGGACGGTTGGGAGACAAAGTCAGAGAGACGAGATTGCGTTGGTTTGGACATGTGTAGAGGGGAGATGCTGGGTATATTGGGAGAAGGATGCTAAGGAAAGAGCTGCCAGGAAAGAGGAAGGCCTAAGAGAAGGTTTATGTATCTGGTGAGAGAGGACATGCAGGTGATGGGTGTGACAGATCAAGATGGAAAGGACAGAAAGATATGGAAGAAGATGATCCACTGTGGCAACCCCTAACGGATGCAGCCAAAAGTAAAGAAGAAGATCAACACAATTTTTCCACTATATTCAAGTTAGAAACTTTGCTAAACAAAATCTGCCCAATTTTCCTCACCTCCCACCTATTTCTATTCCAGAAGAGATATTGATCAGTCTTGGAGACTCAGAAAGCATTTCTATGATATATAAAAGAAGTTTTAAAGTCCCTCCCTTTCAAAGACTCCAGAATACAGTGGGAAAAGGATCTCCTACTCAATATTTCAGAAAATTGTGTGGAAGGCAGCCATGCACAGAATTCACTCGAACTCCATATGTGCAAAGCATTCAAATATTCAACTTAAAGTCTTTTATTGAGCACATCTGTCTAGTTTAAAATTGTCCAAAATGTTTCGAGGGCAAGATCCAACCTGCGAACGTTGCAATCAAGTTCCAGCCTCACTGGGCCACATGTTCTGGGCATGTAACAAATTAACATCATTTTGGACCAAAATCCTTAAATGCATTTCAGACAGCCTTGGAGTCAAAATTCCTCCAAATCCATTAACAGCTGTCTTTGGTGTACTTCCAGATGGCCTTAAAGTCAAGAAGGACAAACAAACTAATTGCCTTTTCCTTACTGTTATACTTATCTTGCTCAACTGGAAGAATTCTAAGTCACCTGTGTTAAGTCAGTGAGTAACTGATGTTCTATATTATCTGAAATTGGAAAAAATCAAATTCTCTCTTAGAGGATCTGGGCAAAAATTTTTTTAAAACCTGGCAGGATCTGATCAATAACATTTTACAATAAGCATTTATATTTGGGGAAAGACTCCTTTCTCTCTTTACTACTCTCAAACGTTGGCCTTCCTCTCTTTCTCATGGGTGAGGGTTGATTTGAATTTAGTTTTGTTAAGTTTGACTTGATTGTATGGAATGTTATGTGTTTTACATAAATTTAATAAAAGTAAAAAATGACATTCCATCTGTGAGCCTGTTGATGAAGCTTTCATGAGTTAGGCCAGTCACACACTACATTATCTCCAAAATATGACAACAAACTTTCTAACTAGGAGAGAAAACTAAGACATTATGATGAAAGGTTTTTGAAGCACATAATTCAAGTCCTACTTCACAGATGACATAATGTTCAGTTGCACCAAGGCAGACTTGTCTGGCTGAGTCTCTCTATGCTTTTGTTAAATTCACTATTTCTGACATTCCCTTTTTAATCAGGTGCTAGAACTTCTCAGAATTTATCAAGCATGACGACAATTTCCATCATATCAGAAAATTTGACAAGAAGTTGGGAGAACGGAAGACCAGGCAGCCCTTAAGTCCCTCACCAATTGTTATTTTTAGCACTTTAAAATTTGCTTTTACAATCGGGTTGGTTTTATGACTGCAGGACAACCACACTGTAACTCCATCAGCATTTTCCAGAAATGAAATTCAAATGAACTGCAAAAATGTGAAAAGCAACCATGTTAGCCAATCAAGCTAAAGAGAGTTACTTTCCAAACAGCAAGCCCTGGCATACTAAGGATCTAAGAAGTCCCCTGAATGAGAAAAAGAGAAGAACATTCAAATCTGGTGACAAAGAGGCTCTGAAGGATGCACAGCGAGTGCTGAAGATAAAGCTGAGTGAAAGAAAGGAAGGTTACAAAGCTAAAAGAGAAAACAAGCTCACTCAAAATAGCAAGAAGGATGTCCTGAATGGGGGCAGCACGGTGGCGCAGTGGTAGCGCTGCTGCCCTGCAGTTAGGAGACCTGGGTTCGCTTCCCGGGTCCTCCCCGCATGAAGCTTGCATGTTCTCTCCGTGTCTGCATGGGTTTCCCCCCACAGTGCAAAGACATGCAGGTTGGGTGCATTGGCGATTCTAAATTGTGCTTGGTGTGAGTGTGTGTGTGTGCATGCCCTGCGCTGGGCTGGTGCCCTGCCTGGGATTTGTTTCCTGCCTTGCGCCCTGTGCTGATTGGGATTGGCTCCAGCAGACCCCGTGACCCTGTAGCTAGGATATAACGGTTTGGAAAATGGATGGATGTCCTGAATGGACTGGGCCTCATAACTGGACTCAAGCAATCCAGGGCTCAGGTGCTAGAAGAAGGATGTGGACAAAGCTAACACCCTGAACCAGTTTTTTAATTGATTCACCCCCACTGCCACCTTTTTCCCATGACATGCCTCCCCACACCATCAATACGTCAACTGGAATGGCCAGTGACGAGTTCACCTCTGACCATCAGTGTGGCCTGTCCATAACTGAATACCAAGTAAGGAGACAACTGAGGGAGATACACATAGGAAAAGCTGCAGGACCAGATGGAGTCTGTCCTCGAGTTCTGAAGGCCTTTGCTGAACAACTTTGTGGTGTCCTTTGTCACCTGCTCAGTGCGTCCCTAATGCTCAAGATAGTGCCATTGCTGTAAAAAAACACCCTGCATTGTTCCTGTTCCAAAAAAGGCTGGCGCCTCTTCACCTAATGAATACATATCAGTGGCACTTGCATGTCACATCATGAAGACCTTTGAGAGGCGGGTCCTCAACTATAGGAGTCCTCTTGTGGCAGACCACACGGACCACTGCAGTATGCCTGTCAGACAAAGACTGGAGTGGCGGATGCAATTATCTGTCTGCTCCACGTGGCTTATTCTCACCTGGGTGGGTTCAATTCCACATGAGGAGTGGTGAGTGCAATAGGCACAGTATTTTTTAATTAAAAAAATAGCAAATTAATGAGTGGTCCCCATAGAGATTGCTAAATGTGGTAGAGTACAGATGGGAAGGATTCAACTGGGATTTCTTCAGTAATTAACTGAAAGTTAAATGGAAATTTAGCTAGTCTTGGTGAAGTGTTCATTTTAATATTAATATTAAATAGCTGTAAAACAAAATTTAAACTTCAAACTAAACTTCTATTTGTGGAAGTAGATGTTACTGTCCAACGGGCGCATGTACTTCATAGTTTATAGCACAATTCGATAAAAATGCTTCCACACATTCCCATGAGAAAAGATCTGGAAGCAGACGAAAACTTCATTATTTGTTGGAAATTCACCAAATATTTTCTAAAGTAAATAACACACGAAAAAAAGAAAGGGAGGAAAATCCATGGGAACTGAAAAAACACTATGAATTTGAAGTTATAAAGAGTCCCTGAGAGTTATTGAGCAATACCAACCATTTGCCTAAGGGAATAAGGGCTCGGCACGGAGAGAAATGTAATAAAATTCGAGGTGAGCAGCCACAATGGGATGGTCAGAGCGTCACGTCCATAGGGCAGTAAACCCACTGACCAGTCAATCTTCATTAAGCACCCACCACATACTGCTTTACAAGACAAGCCAAGTACAACACAATGAAAGAGCAGCTCCTCCACTACCACAGGTGACAATTACAGGGAGGGGTTCATTGGCCATTATTGTCACACGTACAGAGTACAGTCAAATTCTTAGTTACACGTGCCACACTCTGGGCCATGATTAGTGACCTGAGCTACGATATCTCAAACGTTTAGTACTCATACAGTGTTTGTCATTGATACATGAGGAGCTGCAGCCACTTAGATATTGCATGGGATGTGTCACAGAGTCCAAGGCCATAAGAGTGTCCTATCTGATATGGACGTAAAGTGGAAAACATGCAAAGGGTAGATTTCCCACAAGTGTTAGAAAGTTTTTCTTCATGCAACGAACTACAGACACATGGAATAAATGACCAAACAGTGTTGTGGCCAGCTGGACATAGTAGGGACATTGCCATTATTGTCACACGTACAGAGTACAGTCAAATTCTTACTTGCCTGTGCCACCCTCTGGGCCATGATTAGTGACAAGAGCTATGATATCTCAAAAGTTCAGTACTCACACAGTATTTGTCATTGACACAGGAAGAGCTGCAGCTGCTAAGATATTGCATGGGATGTGTCACAGAGTCCAACGCCATAAGAGTGTCCTATCTGATATGGACATAAAGTTGAAAACTTGCTAAAGGCAGATTTCCCACAAGAGTTAGAAAGTTTTTCTTCATGCAAAGAATCACAGACACGTGGAATAAATGACCAAACAGTGTGGTGGCCAGCTGGACATAGTAGGGACCTTCAAATCTTGACTTGGCGTTATTTAGGAGAAATTAAGTGAATGGGATGGATGAGCTCGGAGGGCTCGATGACCTGTTCTTGTCACAATTGTTCTAATGTTCTATTGAAGAGCTTATTTGAAAGTAGTGACAGCAATTCTTTAAATAGCAGTGCAGCTCAATGAGGTAAAAGAAAGCGTTACAATTGCAAAAAGTAAAAATAACCCAGCCATTGACCACGAGGTGAGACACAAAAATAACCGGACTGGAAAACCGTCTGGAGGTCGGCCGGGCATAAATCATAGAACTATACGAGTTGCCGCGATAATGTCGAGTGAAAAAATCAAGCAGCGAATCAACATAAAATTTCCTACGCAGTTTCTCTTTTTCCGTAAAGCAGTTCCTGTCCTCGATCATCCTCCCTATTCGCCCGATTTAGCTTCCTGTGATTTTTACTTGTTCTCGAAAATCAAAAGTCTCCAGAAGGGAGCACATTTTTCTTAAGTGGATGAAGTGAAGACAGAAACGGCAAGCCTGTTGAAGAGCCTAGAGCAAGAAGACTTCCAGCACTGTTTCAATCAATGGAAGATACGTATGAAGCGGTGTAGGGAACGGCAGGGGTAGTATATAGAAGGGGACAATGTTTAGAATGCTGTAATTCATCAATAAATAATTTTTTTACTAATCCGGTTATTTTTAGTGTCTCACCTCGTACTCGTGTTTAAGTTCTCCTGCGGATAAGTCGGGCTTGATTTTACTGTACAATTTCTGGTATTTTATAATGTCGGTCATATAAGTCAAATGTGAAAAACTCACACTATTGGTGCAAGAGATTATGAAATGCTAACGCCCACCTGAGAGAGTAACCACGGAGAACACGCCCTTTTTTTCTCTGTGGGTGTGGCAATGCGCTGTATCAGCGTGTGCTCCTAATCTCTCTCTGTCTCTCTGTTGTGCCTACGTGACCACCCGGTAATACCCAAACTATACCGAAGTGACGTTTGCACTGTTTTGTATTTTTTGTATCTCACACCCTCATACACCTTTATCATAAGAGAATCCTTTATCTTGGAGGGAGTGTTCAATCAGAAGAAAATATGAAGCTGGTTTTAAGTTAAACATCGTTGAAGTGGCGAAAGAAATTGGTAACTCTGCTGTTGCAACAAAATTCGATGCGTCTGAGAAACTGATGCGAGATCGGAGGAGGCAAGAAGATGTAAAAAAAAAAAATTAAGTGTCGTATATTTGAACAGGCATATAAGTCATGGTCTGATTTTGTGATAGATTTTTCAGGTTTCAGGACCCAACTTATATGCGAGTATATACAGTGAATGAATGAAAATAAATAAACAATAGAAATAAGTAAATTAAAAAATCAGAATCTCTCTCCAAATTAAGTATAAGCTAAATTATTCATAACTATATTCAGTTTTTAAGCCTTTAACCGCCTTGTCGTTGACCCTACGTGTGACTTGGCCTCCAAATTCTATGTACAGTAAATACGGTTAAGCCCAAGACAGACTCAGGGTGAGGAAGGTGATCCGCTTTACAGTGTTAAACCTAAATAACTCTGAGACCATTTTTTGCTGCCATCTCATGGATAAAATAATATCAGGCTGCAAAAAAAAAAAAAAATCATGAATATTTCTAGTCATTTTGCCACTCTCAAGTTTCTCATGAATATTCATGGTACAGAGCCTTCAACTAAAACACCATTGCTTGTAAACGAGACGTTGTAAAACCAGTTTTAGAATAAACTGAAACCAAACCATTAGTGATGATGATGAAGTGAATTGGTCATCAGATATTGAGAACGATAGCTTATGGCACTGTATGAGCGAACTGCTGTGATATGCCTGGTGAATTTAGACCCTTAAAGCTGCAGCAGGGGCAAGCAGGGCTGTGGAGTCGGAGTCGGAGTCGAGGAGTCGGAGACAATTTTGGGTACCTGGAGTCGGAGTCGGAAAAAAGTTAACCGACTCCGACTCCGAATCCTACTAAATTTAAATGGGAATTAAAAAAGTAAGTTGAACTGTCCCAATTCACAAACAGTCATAATGAACTACTTCTCTGCTGTAAGAATAAAGCCCAATGCATGCAGTGCATAATGTTACCACAAAACGAACATGTCAAGTAACCATGAAGCATGCTTTTCATTGACTGTATGCATCACTATATGGGATGTAATGCGCAGGTAAGGTGCGGCACCGCTTTCCATTGTGTCGTGTTCCACTGTTACAGGGAACTGTGAACCTAGCCTAAAGCCCCCCATACATTTACAGATGCACTGCCGATTTTTCAGCCGTTCAACGAGTCATCACGCATCAAACGCCTGAAAAATCATCTGGTGTGTTCTCAGCTCCGTCGGCTCCCTTCGCTATGCACTAGTGAAGGGGGCCGGGAGCCGAGAACACAGATCTCCCTACCTGTCTCCAGCAGAGGCTCGTTCACAAAGTGACACAATGCACTAAACTTCCGGCTGGCTGACAGAGGAGACAGCCACTGCAGCAGACAGAGGCATCACATTACTTTGGATGGGGGCGGTGGTCGAGATTTTCGGCAAGCTGGATCTGCCCGTCCATGTGGACACCCGCAATCTGCGGCCGCCAATCAATTGTGTTTGTCTTTAATCTGGCATTATAGCAGAGTGTTGGCTTCCTAGCCAGTAGTTCTGTGGCGAAATGACATGTATGTTGCCTTCCTTTCCTTCAATGGATGTAGAAAATACATTAGCATAGTATTGTAGCAACCCGGCAGTCCGCGCTGGCGGAGTGACGCCTTGTGGGTAAATTATGTAAATAGTTGTGGGGAATTTATGGGAAATTTATGTGAAAGTTATTGTTGTGTAAAGATTAACTAAGTTCGTAATTGTCTTTCCTGTTGTAAATGTTATATGTGTTTGTGCGCAGCTCGGTGGGGTGGGTTGGGATATCGCCGTCCGGGGTTGTAAAATGTAAATAGATACCGCCGTTAAGAAATGTCGTTTTGCTGTTGACCTTGACAGTGGTTAAGCGGATGAATTTGAGCTTTGTTTACTGGCTATCTGTGAATAAAGAGATACAACAGGACAGAGCTGTTATTCATTGCTAAGATTTCATCTAAGCAATTAATGCCGAGACACTCGGAGTCGTGCGGTGTATGGGACACGAGTGCTCGTTACTTAAGAAGCTGGGTACAGCTGCGTGCTGCCGAGACGCTCGTAGTCGTGCGGTGTATGGGACACGGCTCGTACTTAAAGAGCTGGGTACAGCTGCGTGCCTAATGCTGGCAATCCGCTAGCCGACAGCTTGGAAGAGGTGCACGGTGAAATCGGCTTGAAAATCTTCAAGACTCGACCACGGGTCGCTACAGTATATACATACAGAGGAGTCGGAGTCAGGGAGTCGGAGTCGGAGTCGGAAGATTTAGAAACTGAGGAGTCGGAGTCGGAGCATTTATCTACCGACTCCACAGCCCTGGGGGCAAGTAGCTGTATGGTTAAAGGGCTAAATGTCTGCGATCAAGTAGAAAGACAAGAAAGATGCTTGCCTACTGAATTCTGTTTACAGTGCAGCAACTGTCAATATTTGTGTCAGGGGAAATGTGTAAGTCACTAAGCCTTACGCTGTGGTAGGCCCCATCATCCTGTCCCGTGGTTTCTCCTATCAGTGATACGCTGATGATACACAGCTGTACCCTTCATTCCCTCCAGAGGACCACACAGGATCAGCTAGAATCTTTGCATGTCTCACTGATATATCACAAGCACCATTTCCAGCTCAACGTAGCAAAGGTGGCAAAGCTTTCCTCTTTGACGAACTGTGCACAGTGCAGTGTTTCTCAACCTTTCTTATGTTGCAACTTCTTTTTCCCATGTTAATTGTCTTTAGGATCCACCGATGGTGTGGGTGGGAGGATGTCCCCCTTGGTGAATTCATAGTGATCGTTGGGGATGTTGGGGAACTTGAGTGCAATTGTCAGAGCTTTCTTCTTGATGAACTGAGGGCGGTCATGAGAGCGTGGTGAACAGAGTGCACGATCACAGGAGTCCCCTGCACCCCCTTGACAAATTAAGCATGATTGTCATAGCGGTCATCCACTCACGAACAACCACTACCAACTTCACGACCAATTATCGTTATTAACAATAGGAACTCTTGACCCATCAGCAGTAGCCCATGACCCAGTATCTGGGAAAAACTGACCTAATATTTACTCAAGTATGCTGATCACATTTGTAAGTCGCTTTAGATTAAAGCATTTACTAAGTTAATAAATGTAAATCTTAACATAGTAGTAGTACTGTCATGTGTAATGGGTACAGTGAAATTCTTACTTGGATGTCCGAGGAGCTTACACAATGCATAAAGATCTTTATTTTGATGATGCACTGTCCTAGCAGATTTGACGACTGTTGGGCTCATTGTGAGCTTCGAGTAAAGTAAACGTTGTTGGCGTATAGCAAGGTCCATAGGTGTGGGAGGTGGATGTCTGAGGTGGCTGTGTCCTGCAAATACAGAGACCTACTATATATAATGTGGTATTCAAAGATGTTTAAATGTATTTGATTTGAAGTAGAGAGTGAATGTGACATCATCAGCTTTCTGTTAATCCTGGAACCCCATTAAAGTTGTCATTTTACATTAGTCCTTGTTAGGACTTTTGAGTTTTGAAAACGTCCATCAATAGTTGTAGCTGTAAGTAACAGCTGGAATCCAACTGACTAACTCTGTTCAACATTTTTAACACTTCTGTTACCTCTGATTGATTAAACTGTGAACATTAAACTCCTTCATGCTGGAATTCTATGAGAAAGCAACAAAAGAATATGATCAAAGTGAAGCACATAATATTATTAATCTGGACTTTCAGAAAGCATTTGATAAGGTGCCACATGAGAGGTTGGGCATCAAACTAAAGAAGTGGCAGTTCAAGGTGTTGTGTGTAGATGGGTGCAGAATTGGCTCAGACACAGGAAGCAGAGGGTGATGGTGCGAGGAACCTTAACAGAGTGGTGTCCAGCAGGGGTCAGTGCTGAGGCTGCTGGTATTTCTCTGTATTATAATAAAAAAATCCTGGGATGAGACGAGACTTTTTAGCCTGCGACGAGACGTGATTTTCTCAGAGGAGACACTTTCATGTCCTGCGGGATGAGACTAATGGCGCTTTTCCACTGCATAGTACGGCACGACACGGTTCAGTTCAGCTCACTTTTGGAGGGTTTTCCACTGGGAACAGTACCTGGTACCTGGTCCTTTTTTTAGTACCACCTCAGCCGAGGTTCCAAGCGCGCCGAACCGTTACCAAAACGTTGGCCGGAGAAAATCGTCATTACTGCGTCACTGGCTATTCTTTTCTTTAAAGGTACACACGCGGAAGTTTGTGTCCCGTCTCTCCATCGCTGGACGCAGTTTGTTGCATAAGTGGATGAATGTTTCTTCAGACATTTGAAAGTTCTCCAGCCACTGAGTGTTTGTAAAACCGGGAACAATCACATCCCACCACTCTGAAGCACGGTTAAATGTCCAAACAGATGGTCTGTTGCGACTTTTTGCAAAATGTGGAAGATCTGTAATATACAGAATCAGCATTTTAATGTTACACTGGCAGTTAAGTTCATTTTATGCTTTGCAACAGTGATAAAAGTTAGCTGTTTTTTAGATGCTTACCCTTGTGCGTAAAGTGTTGTCGTTGTCTACGTGTTGTTGTAAAAGTTCCACGGAGTCACGGCAGTAGAGGCGGCGCATCTATAACGACACGTGAATCATCCCGCCCACTCTAAAGCGGTACTAAACTGCAATCGAAACACAAACCGAGCCCAACTGAGCCGAACCAAGGTGAGCTGTACTGAACCGTGCTGTGCCGTACTATGCAGTGGAAAAGCGCCATTTGTGACAACAGATTTAACCAAATCCGGAACCGAAAATAAAAGACAAAGAGTAAATGACAAAGTAGAACGTTGTAAAGAATTCAAAAACATTGGCGCAGTGCACATACAAAGCAGGTCAGAGATAATGGAAGTACGAAGGTTTGAAAGTCTCAAAAAAATGATAGTAAAGATCACAGTAGCACAAACAAACTGAAATTATTACTAGATGAAATAAAAGAACAGTGAAAAGAGATTGAATATATTGTTCAGATTTAAATTTTAAGTCCAAGGCTTGTAGATCGTCTAATTCGTGTTGCCATCAGGGAAAAGTAACGTTTCTCCCCAATGAAGAGGTGTATCCACGAGAATGTATTAAAAGATATATTGTTTGGTGAAAGTGAATTTGACATACGTGAGTAGCAGAGATGCAAAGTGGTTGGCGTGCAGTGCAGGCTGGGGGGTTGGCTAGCGAAGTGAGCAGGGGGTGAAGCCCCCTAGTTTAATATATATATAAATGATTTACATAGGAATATAAGTAACAAGCTGGTAAAGTTTGCAGATGATACCAAGATAGGTGGATTGGCAAATAATTGAGAATCCTTTGAATCATCACAGAGGGACTTGGGCAGCACACAGGCTTGGGCAGATTTGTGGCAGATGAAATGTAATGTCAGTAAATGTAAAGTTTTAGGAAATAAAAATGTGAGATTTGAATACACAATGGAAGGTCTGGAAATCGAGAGAACACCTTATGAGAAGGATACAGGAGTCGTAGTGGACTTGACACAATCAACTGCTATTAAGAAGGCTGACAGAATGTCATGTTATATAGCACCTTGATGTGTGGAGTACAAGACCAAGGAGGTTCTGCTCAAGCTTTACAACACACTGGTGAGGCCTCATCTGCAGTACTGTGTGCAGGTTTGGTCTTCAGGCTACAAAAAGGAAATAAGAGCACCGGAAAAGGTCCAGAGAAGAGCAACCTGGCTGACTCCAGGGCTACAGGGGTTGAATTATGAAAGATTTAAAGAGCTGAGCCTTTTCAGTTTAAGCAAAAGATTAAGAGGAGACATGATTGAAGTGTTTAAAATTATGAAGGTAGTTAGTACAGTGGATTGAGACTGTGATTTTAAACAACACAGGGACACAGTTGGAAACTTGTTAAGGGTAAATTATCGCAGAAACATTAGGAAGTTTTTCTTCACAACAGAGAACCACAGACACATGGAATAAGTGACCAAATATTGTGGTAGACAGAAGGACTTTAGCGACTTCAAAGCCTGACTTTATGTATTTTAGAAGTGATCGAGTGAATAGGACTGGCGAGCTTTGTTGGTCTGAATGGCCTGTTCTCCTCCAGATTGTTCTAATGTTCCTTTACTCAGTCTTTACAGCTCAGAACCCCTTAAGATTTGACTTACACTCTGCACAGCATTGTGCTATATAACCCACCATTCTATACCTAACCATTTAACAAGCATAGTTCAAATCTGTCCAGAACATGAGGAGAATGTGTAAGCCCCACATGAACCCTGGACTCTGAGACATCAGGGCTAACACACTGGGCCACATATACACACCACAAATCCCCCAAACAGAATTAGACGTGAAATCCATTAGTTTCCAACCAAAAATGATGTAGTGGACAAAGCAGAAGCACATGGTGATATAAAGGAAGAATGTCAGGTTCTCCAAGCCACGAAACCCTCAGGGGTGCGACACTCAGCTCCTTTTTTATCTTCTTTTTAATGGCTAGCCAGGATTAGATCAGTTCATTTTTTTCTCACATACGTTTTAATGACCAATTTTCCACAATTTTTTATTCCATCAAAAAATGCTATTACAGGCATTGCAAACAAACGCAAATATCTAATTCAGAGCTTGTAAGACAAAAAGACACGGGTCACCAAAGTTCACGTAACACTTGGAGTGTTGCAGCTCATTGAAGGCGACTGACAGTTTTGTAAAACAGGGAATGGAAAGAAAGGAAGTGCAGCAGTTGTCAGCCGCTGAGAAGTGAAAAAGGTCTGAAATCTGTGGAATACATGATGGTAAGGATGGTGACATGTTTTACTCGTCCAGAGAGATAAGGCGTTCTGTTCTTTAGCTGAGTGTATTGAGGAAGATGGCAGCAGGCTCTGATGAACCAACACAAACCGATAGGCCGTGCAAGTGAAGTCAGGACAAATGCAACTATAAAAGGTAGTGCAGCCTAAAGGGGTTCCTCACGTGGTGGCTGGGGAGCCCAAAATATGAGATGAAGACTTGGGGTCCTTAACTCAAGGAGTGAGTATGTTTTAATTTTTGTATATTCTTATTTCATTTTCATAAAACCAGGTTAATAAAGTTATTTGCATCTTTTATCAACACTATTTTGATTTTCAAGAGCACCTCCATTCTGTTAGCTGGCTGCCAACGCACTGCTATTGAATTGGCATGTGTGGCAGACGACCGGGGACCTTGCCCCACCGGGATGCCTGGAGAAGGGGCGGACCAGGAAAGGGGCAATATCTTCCCTGGGATGCAACAGGATTGCATTGGGGCCACAGGCTTGGAGCTTGGAAGTTCAACCCTTTTTAGGGCTTGCGGCCACCACCAGGGGGCACCCGGACAATTCTGGAGCCCTGGACTGGGGA